>NC_064858.1:12152304-12524804 GCF_024139225.1 Suncus etruscus | reverse complement strand
TCTTTGCTTGAGTCCTGGATTTCTTGAACCCTGTTGTACCTCTTCCTTGTGTGAATTATATCCTGTGTCAACGTTTGCTTCCAAATCTGCATCTCACCAGATCCTCGTTTTGTACCAAGAAATCAAATAGGGACTCTGCCGTGGAGTGGTGAGGTGATTTTTTTCATCTTTTTCTCAGGTGGATTTGACATTTCTGGCTTCTTAAGCTTTTGACTCTTTGGCTCAGCACAATGTCATTTGCTTGGGCTTTGGTTGAAGGACCCTGACTTTTCTTCATGCTAATTGCTCTAGTGATAACTTCCCTTGTTCTTTCATTTTGTATAGATGTTCAGGTGCAAAAAGCAATTGATTCACTTATTTGAGTAAAAAATGGATAATGAATAGATTGCTGGTAATCTCTTAATTTGAGGAAAAGGATATGCTTATGTTTCTACAAATGGCAACCCTGCCAAGAACTTTGTCAGAAGCAGGACTCTCACAAATGAAAAAACGCAGACACAAATGTATGATAAGATTGTAAACCTTCCCTCAGAACCAACACAGATTATTCTCAAAAAATGTGGGCAGAAAACAAATTGTGACCTCAACAGGTAACCAAAATAATAAGCTGATACCACACTATGAGGTAGAGACTGTTGGTAGTAGAAATGACCAGTTCCAGAATCTCGATGCTGTAAACGAGGGAACTGGCCCTGCTCTCTCTAGACTTCATAACTTAGGAAACACTTGTTAGATGAATTCAGTGCTACAATGCCTGTATAATATTTCCAATTTGACTGATTACTTTTACCAGAACCACTATAAAAAGGACATTAACTGGTCAAATCCAGTGGGCAAGGCAGCGGAAGAGTTTAATAAGGTTGCAAAAGCCTTATGGGAAGGACAACATAAGTATATCAACCCAAAAGACTTTAAGATAATCGTTGGAATGATAAATAATCAGTTTGCAAGAGACAGTCAACAGGATCCACACAAACTACTTCTAATCTTTATGTAAGGTCTTCATCAAGATTTTATCAAAGCTGATATACAGAATAGACATATAGAAGAAAATAGAGATCATCTTGATTTAAAAGCTATAAAACAACTGTGGCAGGCACACGAGCAGTTTAATGAGTTCATTATTGTTACACTTTTTGAAGGCCAGCTTAAATCTACAATTCAATGCCTCATCTGCCTCCAGGAATCTAAGACATCAGAGATCTTTACTCATTTATCCTTGCCTTTGACATCTACGGATAAACGCATATTGCAAGATTGCCTCGAAGTGTTTTTTAAAGAAAAAGAACTAAAAGACAATAATAAGGTTTATTTTAGCCACTAGAACACTCAACAGGATTTCTTAAAAAAGACAGAAATTTGGAGACTACGACTTATGCTCTCAATACATTTAAAATGCTTCTTCTATAATGTTAAGAAGATGAAAAAAACTACAGACCTATGTGGACTTTCCACATAGATTATGAAAACCTTAATCTATCACAGTACACTATGGACTCTAAGATCAAACAAGAAGAATACAAATTATTCTGTTTTGAACCATTCTAGTGAAATGAAAAAGGGTCATGGCACAGTCTATTGTAAATATACGGCAAGAAAATGTTGGTTTAAATTTGATGATCAAGCAATTACAGAAATAGCTAATGCATCTGTAAAACCTCCAACAGCCTATATTCTTCTTTTATATTTCAAAGAAACTTGCTGTTATGAATATAACTGTTTAAATTAGTGGATGTTTAACTGAATGCTTCTTAGAGATGTCTATAATAATGTTCTGACATTTTTACCAACAGAAAAACAGCTTCAGGATGTGGAATCCCACGACAGTGCTCATTATTAGAATGCATTAGTGTCTTAATTTGTATTCTATTATCTTTATAATAATCTTTCTTTTAATTTTTTATCTTTAAACACCATGATTACAATCTTTATACTAATCTTAATGCTTCTGTTAATACTAATTCATGTAGATACATGATCCTAGCTTCACATTACAGTGATATTTTCTATTGGTTTCCTAATATAGGGCTCACTGTGATGTCTTAACAAATTTTTTTTTTGGGCCACACCCGTTTGACACTCAGGGGTTACTCCTGGCTATGCGCTCAGAAATCGCCCCTGGCTTGGGGGGACCATATGGGACGCCGGGGGACCGCGGTCCGTCCTATGCTAGCGCTTGCAAGGCAGACACCTTACCTCTAGCGCCACCTTCCTGGCCCCATTAACAAATATTTTAACTCATTCATTTTTCATTTGGTTTTATCTGCTTATATCTTCTAATGTCCCTTTCCACAGAGATCCTTGGATAAGGCATCTGATTGCCATAGACTTTTTAAAGTGTTCATTGCCATATCATTTAGTATTTTAGTCTTAAATATTATAATTGTTTTAAGAATGTTCTCTGGGTGTTCTAGACCATTAAGACTTTTTTTTCCCTCTATCAATGTTGATTACTCCAAGGAAGTAGAAAAAATTTTCACCTGACATGCTAGCTTTATATTTTGAAGTGTTTTAACCCATTCTACTTTGGTCAATTTTTCTATGGATCGATCCTTTTGTTTGTTTATGTGTGAGTATGTGTGTGGTGGCCACCTCTATGTTTAATGTCCGTCCATATTATACTTAATGTCTGCTTATATTGTATTTAGTCCTTCCTTCTTGTATATGGCTACTGATGTCACTGTTGCTGCAGTGGTTGCACTGGTGCTTCTGGTACCACTTTGGTATAAGTTTGTAGGATCTATATAAATCAGCCTAGCTGAACTTGCTTAGGATAGTATGGAAAGTGGGACTCAGGCAGCACCATTGGCATGTGAATTGTTCATGATCCCACATGAAGTTTACCTGCTCTATGTCATCACTCTGGCTGCTGCTTCTGTCGAAGTCACTCAAGTCTTTGAATTGCAAGTCATCCTCAAAGAATAGGACAGGCGCACCACTGATGCTGATATATTCTCAGTGGTCATTTTCTACCACTTCATTTCACCATAGATTTGCTCACGACTGATTTCAGCTATTGAGAGATCCTTGGCTCCAGGACGTTTCCTGATTTTTGAATGCTTTGAGCCATTTTTCCAGACTACAAGACAGCATTGTGGACTGCATTTGGGATCCAGAATTTATCTACTCTGTTCACACTATCTACTCTGTTTACACTATCTCAAAAAGACTTAGGGGATATGTATAACCTTTTTGTACACTTCTTAAGTGTATCTCTTTAACATATATATGCTCTATGGTGTATTATGCTTACTCTTTTATTTATATTTGCTAGTTGAAATGCTTAGAAGAGAGTAGATATAAAACCCATGAAGTCTTCGTGCTTTTGATAGAGCCAAGATAAGAATTATTGGTTTATTATCTTCCCCTTAGGCTGCAATATGGCACCGTTTCTTTTGCATAGGTACATCATTAAAATTGGAAAATATTAGAAACTAAGAGAAATTATTATCCATTTGGGATGAGGACTCAATAATTTCTTACTACAGGGGACTGTCCACTCTGAACATTTGCCTTGGTGACTTGATTTGGAAATCAGCCGTTTACCCCTGAACCTTGGGTCCAGCACATTCTCTGCACCTATACTAGGAATCGACCAGATACCAGTACAGACCCTGGATCTGCACCAACTGGCCACAGTCTGGTCTATCCTCTCAATATCTAGAAAAATTCTGGAAATTAGAGTCTCTCCCAACGCTGAAAAAAATGGGACAGACCTCCTTCTAACAGGACACTCCTAGAAAGGATGAGAGGTTTAAGTCCACCTTAAGGCTCAAACTGTATTTGAGGAGAACCTTTCCTGGGACCTTGAAGAAAGATTATGGGATTAGACAAATTAGCGTGCCTGGAGCCTGCAGGTGGTCTTATGTCAGGGTGCTTCATGGGTAGAGATATTTTGTTTTTTGGCCAACAAGTTTTTCTTTATGTTTTCCCAATTTTTTGCTGCACCTATGCAAAATATTACCAATCTTTATCTTTAGAGGCATATACCAGAATCTTAAAATCATTGAAAGTGAATTATTTTGTTTTTCTATAAAGTCAACTAGGGGAGATGTTGGCTTAGTGGTTTTACCCTAATCAATATTCAGACTCCACCTTAGGGTGTGACCTGGTGATGGGATATTGGATTATTCTCTACATGATATTCCCCTCCCACCTTAGGGTGGGGCCTAATTCTTGTCAATAAAAGCAGGGATCTGAGCAAGGCAGAGGCTCATTCTTTGGTCTCCTTCCACTGAGCTTCATGCCTTCTTAGGAGTAGAAAGCTAGGATGGTTGAATTCCTTGCTTGAGTGCGGGATTTCCTGAACCCATTCTTATACCTCTTCATTGTGTGGTTTATTTCCTGTGTCAACGTTTGCTCCCAGACCTGTGTCTCACCAGATCCTTGTTTTGGAGCGCTAGGCTCTACTAGCACTTAAGCATTGTGGTTACAGAAATGTTCATAGTTTCAGTCATAGAACGTACTCTCCTGTCACCAATGTCCTTTTTTTCCCTTCCACTCCCAAACCTCTGCCTATTTCTGGGACAAGAATTCTGTTTCTCTTTCTCTAACTCTTTCTCATTCCTTTTTGACATTGTGCTTTGCAATATTGTCAATGAGGAGAATCATGTGTATTACTTTATCCCCTTTCAAGCATCCAGTTCTTGTCCATAGTGATCAGTTCCAACTGTCATTGTTATGGTAGTTGTCAGTGCATTTAGAGAATTCTAACTAAACTCACAACTCTATGGCAAGCTTTAATTTGTGGAGTGGTCCTCCAGGCCCTCATCTCTATTGTATCTGGATATTATTACCATACTGTCTTTTATTTTCCTCATATCTCACAGATAAGTGAGACTATTTTAAATCTACTCCTCCCTCTCACTCATTTCACTCAACATAGTAATCTCTAAGTCCATCCATGTATAGGAAAATTTCATGACTTCATTTTTCCTAATGGCTGCATTGAATTCCATTATATAGAGGTACCAGAGTTTCTTTAGCCATTCATATGTTGTTGGACTCCTGGATTGTTTCCAGATTCTGGCTAATGTAAATAGTATGGCAATGAATACAGGAGTGTAGAGGGAAATTTTGTATTGTGTTTTTGTGCTCCTAGGAATATATCAAGGTATATTGCTGGTTCGGAGGGGAGCTCAAATTCCAGTTTTTTTTTTTAAGAAATCTCCATATTGTTTTCCATAAATGCTGCACTAGATGACATTCCCACCAGCAGTTAATTAGGGTTCCTTTCTCTCCACATCCCTTCAGCACTGATTATTCTTGTTCTTTGTGATGTGTGCCAGTCTGTGGCATGAGACGATATCTCATTGTTGTTTTGATTTGCATCTCTCTGATGATTAGTGATGTAGAGCATTTTTTCATAAGACTTTTGGCCATCTGTATTTCTTCTTTAAGAAAATGTCTGTTCATTTCTTCTTTCCATTTTTTTGGTTGGGACTATTTTTTTTTCTTGTTGAGTTCTGTCAGTACCTTGTATATCTTAGATATTAGCCCCTTATCTAATGGATATAGGGTGAATAATTTCTCTCACTTTGTATGCCTTTTTGTCCAAGTCACTATTTCCTTTGAAGTGCAGAAGCTTCTTTTTTTTTTTTTTTTTTTTTCTTTTTTTTTTTTTTGGTTTTTGGGCCACATCCGTTTGATGCTCAGGGGTTACTCCTGGCTATGCGCTCAGAAATCGCCCCTGGCTTGGGGGAACCATATGGGACGCCGGGGGATCGAACCGCTGTCCGTTCCTTGGCTAGCGCTTGTAAGGCAGGCACCTTACCTCCAGCGCCACCGCCCGGCCCCAAATTTTTTTTTTTTCTTTTTTTTTTTTTTTTGGTTTTTGATGCAGAAGCTTCTTAGCTTAATATAGTCCCATTTGTTTATCTCTGCTTCTACTTGTTTGGACATTTTCCTCCTTGAAATATCTTTAGTCTTAATGTCAGGGAATGTTTTGCCAATGTTTTTTTCTATCTACATTATAGTTTCAGGTTTGATATCAAGGTCTTTAATCCATTTTGATTTGACCTTTGTTATGGTGTAAAGAGAGGTGTGAGTAATTAAAAGTCTTGGAAAAACAATCATGCTGAAAATAGTAGGATATCTGAAATAAATGAGCTTAGCATAGCCAATTAATTGTACACTTAATCAAAGCAGTTTTTGGTAATAATCAATAATCTATTTTCCTCTGGTAATAAGTGTTTTAATTCTGTAATTATAGTTACATGCCATAAGCTCAGAGGAATGGGAAAAATATAGCCTTGCAAACAGTTTTTTGATCCAAGGTTTTTATTATGTGATTTTAGGGAAGATATCTATATTCAGTTCATTAATTTCAAATGTCAGCTACAGTGGTAGCTTACAAATTTTTATCCTGAGTGACTTGGACATATTAAATGTGTAAACAGAGAATTAACTAATGGAATGCAAATGAAGTTTTTTCTTAAACAACTAAAATGTTTAAAAATACCACTTTGGTTATCTAATCCAAATTTAATAATATGAATGAATGATTATATGTATAATATAATAATATATTAATATGAGTGAATGATTCTTCCCCCTATTTTCTTTTAAGTGGCAAAGTGAGACTTAAAATTTCCTATACCACCAAACTAATAATAAAACACTTTAATAATAGAATCAAGTTAAACCACCTTCTTCCTTAAGATTGCTTTTACACTGTCACACACAAACACATACACAGCTCTGCTCTTCAAAAAATCTGTCTCATGCCCCTACCATTAATATTTGTGAGACACTCTAATGTAAAATTTTAATATTATTTCAAGTAAAAAATTAAATTCAAAGAGTTTTACAAATAAGGAGTTGATATGATAATCTTAGTTGATAATTTTTTTATCCTTTAAAGACATTTTCACATGAAAAATTACTATAACTACAATATTAATATTTTACATTAATTTTTCCCATAGGTATTATAAATTGTAAATATATCTAACACCTTGGGGCCAGAGTGATAGTACAGAGGTAAGGAATTTGTCTTGCACACTGCTGACCAAGGAAGGACCCTGGTTGATCCCTTGCATCCCATCTATTCCCCCAAGCCTGCCTGGAGTGATTTCTGAGAGCAGAGCCAGGAGAATCCCTTGAGCACCACCAGGTGTGTGCCCCAAATAAAAAAAAAAACAACCCCCCAAAATCATATCTAACACCAAAAGTTCATTGAGAACATGTATTTTTCTTTTTCTTTCTTTCTTTTCTTTTCTTTTTTTTTTTGATTTTGGGTCACACTATGTTGCTCAGGGATTATCCTGGCTTTGCACTCAGAAATCACTCCTAGCTTGGGGGACTATATGGAGCATCAGGGATCAAACCTAGGTTCATCCTGGATCAGCCGCTGTGCTATCGCTCCAGCCCCAAGAGAGAGCATGTATTTTTTATGCAACTGATTATACTACTCAATTCAAAGCAAAAAACAAATTCTAGCTTTAATATGAATATGAATAAAATAACAAAAATGGATTAGACTATTAGAATATACATAGCAAACTATTTCTTACTGGTCACTAACATAGCTCTATATCACTAATATAGGTTCCAGATAAATATAAAAATATTACCAAAACTTTTGAGAGTTTTCAGAATAACACAATGGCTAAAATAAAACCCACACAATTCATTACTTGGTGATATCTTCAGGATTCAGTTTATAATAAAATATGCTATAGCTAAATATAAATTGTCTTTTTTTTAGAATTATGCTTTTGGTAAAGAACTCTAGACACAGGTTCCCTTAAGGTACCAATGAAATTACCCTTAATTATGGCTCATCAGTAAGAAATGATGAAGGGCTAGAGAATAAACTGCATGAAGAAGGTTCATGTAAAATTTCTAGCATGGCATGTTCCTGAAAATGGCTAGTTGAGAGTACTAATCTGAGAATATCCCTAGCACTATTTGGGTGCCTGTTCATCAAGAAAGAACGAAAGAAAGAAAGAAAGAAAGAAAGAAAGAAAGAAAGAAAGAAAGAAAGAAAGAAAGAAAGAAAGAAAGAAAGAAAGAAAGAAAGAAAGAAAGAAAGAAAGAAAGAAAGAAAGAAAGAAAGAAAGAGAGAAAGGAAGAAAGGAAGGAAGGAAGGAAGAAAGGAAGGAAGGAAGGAAGGAAGAAAGAAAGGAAGGAAGAAAGGAAGGAAGAAAGGAAGGAAGAAAGAGAGAGCGAAAGAGAGAAAGAAAGAAAAGAGAGAGAAAGAAAGAAAGAAAGAAAGAGAGAGAGAAAGAAAGAGAAAGAAAGAAAGAGAGAGAAAGAAAGAAAGGAAGGAGGAAAGGAAGGAAGGAAGGAAGAAACAAAGAAAGACAATGAAAGAAAGAAAGACAAAGAAAGACAGAAATAAAGACAAGAATAATAATAATAATAAATAATAAATAATAATAAATAATAATAATAATAATAAAGAAAGAAGGAAAGAAAAAAAGAAGAAAGGAAAGAAAGACAAAGAAAGAAATAAAGACAAAGAAAGACAGAAAGAAAGATAGAAATAAAGACAAAGAAAGACAGAAAGAAAGAAAAAGAGAGAATGAAAGAAGAGAAAGAAAGAAGAGCAAGAAAAAGAAAAGAAAAAAGAAAAGAAAGATAAAGATGATAACATTGCATTTTGTGGACCAAAGCAATATATTACAGTGGGTTATATGCTAGTCTTGAATTGGACTTACCAAGGTTTGATTCTGGCAGTAACAACCCCTGTGTACAGAATTAGGAGAAAGCTCTGGTTGCCAGAAAGACATATACATACATACATACATACATACATACATACATGCATAATATATATCTTAAAATGGATAACTGTGTCATTGAACTGGACAGGGCCAGGAAGTTGAAGCAATTTACTGCCCAGGACAATATGCTCCAAGTCCAGTTACTGTTGGTATTCATGACCCCGCTGAAACTAGAAACAGTATCGCAAAATATTAGTGACCTGACAAAGGCACTGTTGTCATAAATTAAATTCTGTAATGTAAAATAAAACAAAATTCGCCCACTCCAAATCCTGGTTTCAAATTTAGAGGCAAATTGTGGATGGGAAAGTGGGAGAAAGGTCCCCTCGATTTTTTCTTTAGGAACAAACTAGTACTAGATTAAGCTATATTTCCAAAACTGAAACTTATAAGGTAGACCTGTGCCTTGAATAAAGATTAGAATAGCAACATATTAAAGAAGTTAGAGACAAACAGACATAAAAAGGCTACACATCATTAATCATCAAGGAGATGCTAATCAAATCTCACACCACAGAAACTAGCACACATCACAAAGAACAAGAACTAGAGCTGGCGTAGATGCAGAGAGAAAGAAACTTTCATTCACTGCTGTGGGGAATGTTGACAAGTTGAGCCATTTTGAAAAACAATACAATATTTATCAAAAAAATTAGACATAGAGCCTTGGTCTATAACCCAGCAATATCACTCCTAAGAATATACTCCAGAAGGAGGGCTGGAACTTCCAGGTCACTTCATGAAGCTCACCACATAGAGAGTGCTGAGTGCAGTTAGAGAAATAACTACACTGAGGACTATCATAACCATGTAAATGAATGAGGGAAGTGGAAACCTGTCTAGAGTACAGGTGGGGATGGGGTGGGGAAGAGGGAGATTTGGGACACTGGTGGTGGGAATGTTGACTGGTGAAGGGGGGTGTTTTTGACATGACTGTAATCATACAACTACAATCATATTTGTAATCAAGTTGTTTAAATAAAGATATTATTAAAAATGTATATACTTTAGAGCCCCAAATGTAGAAAATCCCTTTGCATTGCTGCAGTCATATTATCATTATTGACTATAATTAAAATTGGAAACAAACCATGTACCCAAGAACAGATGAGTGGATTAAAAACCATGGGACATATACACAGTGGAATAATATGCAACTTTTAGAAAAAATGAGTAACTTTTCTCATTTCTTTTTGTTTCAAACAGAAAAGGCGGAAATGTAAGATGCGACTGCTAAGAACTCTAAACAGGTGTTCCCCCAACTTTCTGTTTCCTTAAGCCTCTTCCTTTGATATATAAAAGTACACCTTGATTATAGGAACTTCTCTCACCCTTGGCTCTAGATAATAGAGAGAGCAGTTCTGATTTTTTGGCGAGCGCAGAGGCAGCACATGGCAGATAGGCCATAAGGAAAAAAAAACAAAAAACAAAAAACAACTGAATCTTTTTCTCACTGACTTGCTATTATTTCTCAGCCACTAACCTGCTTCATCACACCTGTCTGCCTAAGGGGTTAGAAGCACAGTGTGAGGGACAGTCTCACAACCTTTGGCTTTTTATTTTACTGGTGCTTGAACTGTGACATAGGACCCAGAGACCCAAGAAGACCCCAATAATGGTGAGTGACCCTACTGTATGGTGGATAATCACACTGATGGCCTCTTCAAGCTGGACTAAATGTGCCGTGCCTTTCACTGGAACATAGATGCACATGGTCCTTGTTTTGAGCTTGATGTTGCTCAATGCTTGATGTTGATGTTGCTCTGATCCATCACCTGCATTTCTCACTGTAGGATTTTTATGAGCCAGGTTCCCTAGAGATTCTCCTGCACGCAAGCCACAACAGGGGAAAGGTGTCTTGCCAGTGCTCATCAATTATCTATCTAAAGGCCATCTTAGAGCTGATAATTTATCGTTTACTACTGGCACCAGAGAGACCCCTATCTCCCAAGGATGATGAGCCTGCTACCATTTTTTTTTGTTTGTTTTTTGTTTTTTGTTTTTGGGCCACACCCAGCGTTGCTCAGGGGTTACTCCTGGCTGTCTGCTCAGAAATAGCTCCTGGCAGGCACGGGGGACCATATGGGACACCGGGATTCGAACCAACCACCTTTGGTCCTGGATCGGCTGCTTGCAAGGCAAACGCCACTGTGCTATCTCTCCGGGCCCGCCTGCTACCATTTTTGCAAACTCAGAGTCTGAATCTGGCTCCACCTGGGCCCCAACCATTGAGTCAACTGGACAAACTGGTGCTGGCAACCCAAGTCCTGACTACTGTCAAATAGTTCGATGTCCAGAACGGTTATGGATATTAACAGAAATGACACCAAAGAAGATGTCTTTGTTCATTGGAAGGCTATTAAGAGAAACAATGCCAGGAAGTTTCGGTGAAGCATTGGTGATGGGGAGATTGTGGAGTTTGATGTTGTGAAAGGAAACCAAAAGCTGCTAATGTATCACTGGCAGTGAAGGGGAGAGAGCTGAAGCCTGAGCAGCATCCCAGAGGCCAAGGCCCATGGACTCTCTCTGCTTTGTGCTTTCTCTGCCCCCTCAAAGGCAGAACTACTCTCTTTTTATTCAAACCAACTCCAAGGGGAAGGTCTAGTCATATACAAAAGTAACTATCCAGTGGGATTTTACATATCAAAGGAAGAAGTTACTGGAAAGAGGACATTGGGGGGACATCTTTGTTTAGAGTTTTAGGTAGGTTTACCTTACAAGATCTACATGGAAATGGATCAGTGGGGAGGAATAGATATAGAATAATCGCACACATTTGTAGGATAAATGGAAAAGATAAATTAAAAAAATAGAATGATAAAAATATTCAGAGACTATAGAGATGAGGATCAGTGCATGGTAAGAAGTTTGCCAGAAATAGAAAGAAAATGCAGATAGGAAAGAAAAAGGACCACAATGATGATAGTTGAAAACAATCAGTTAGAGAGAGAGAGAGAGAGAGAGAGAGAGAGAGAGAGAGAGAGAGAGAGAGAGAGAGAGAGAGAGAGAGAGAGAGAGACTATTCTATAGACAGGCAATGGAGAGGGTGGTAGTGGAAACTTGATATTGGTGGTGGGAAATATGCACTGGTGAAGTGTATTTGTACATTGTATGGCTGAATCTTAATCATGAACACCTTGTATCTGTAAAAAAAAAAACCCAACAACACTAACAACTGTATTATGAACAAACTTTATCATGGTGTTTAAATAAAGTATTTAAAAGAAAATACTGTAATAGATACACTTCTTCCTATGCTGTTCCCTCCAAACTCATTATGAAAGAAACTATTATCAGTCATATAGATATAATTATACACCTTTCTCCTTCTTTCCAAGATTGCCTTCAAAATAATGGCTAATTCAATACTAAAGCAATTTGCAGATATAAAAATAAGTTAGCTCAGCTGCAGAAGCAAAAATATTCTGTAGACAAGTTATAATATTTATCTTTAATAAATATATGGAAATATTCAACAAATGTCAATTTTGTTGATTATTTGGGACAATTTGATGACAGAATTAGGGAAGATAGCAGAACCAAATAGAAATGAGTCCGTCATCTTAATAAAACTTAATGAAAATAAAAATAAATATAGAGATGCATGATCAATGGATTACAAAAGAGATTACAAAAGATTACAAAAGATTGCTTTCCAAATAAATGAAAGACATAAAATAGTTTAAACAAATATAATGAGCTTGAATCAAATGGGAAAAAAGTATCCAATCTAACAGGGAAAATTATATGATTCAACCTCAGCACATAGAATAACAAATAAAATAAAAAAAATAATTTCAAAGAAAGAGGAAAAAAAACAAGGTTAAGTTAAATATGGCAATAAAGTTGTATCAAGTTCCCTTAGATAAGTGAATGTCAAGGTAATTTAAATCAGTGAAAATAAAAGGAGATCATATCCAAAGAAATGAAATTTAAAAACTTATCAAACCTATGGAAAACATAGTTAAAGTCAAAATAATTAGAAAGGGAACCATCGGGAACTAATCTTCTACCATACAATCTTATATCATATTACTTATATCATATTATTTATAGACACTTAAAGAATAAATTCCATCTCTATCAACATGCAAATGCGTTCTCCACAAATGCAGTAAACAAAAACTTTTAATATGTATAAAATCAGGGAAGATATTAAATAGCAAAATAATTTTATTTATTTGGTTTTAGGAGCATATGCGGCTAAACTTAAAGGTTAATCCTGGATCTACTCTCAGTAATTAACTTGGTAGTGCTCAGGAGGCCATATGGATGCTACAGATTGAATCTGTGTTCACCACAAGCATTGCAATTTCCCTCGTTGCTTTACCATTATTTTGACTTGAATTATGACAATGAAAAAAAAAATTTAAACATCTCATTTAAACTCTGTTACTTATATATACATCTAATCTTATATTTCTTTGTATAATCATTGGTTGATGGGTGTTTGGTTAAAACATATGGTTAACAATGCTGTTTTAAATAGAGTTTAAATACTCTGCTTCAAAAATTAATGAGGTCATATTCTGGGAAGGATATATCTTGAGGTAAGTATGGCTAAGTGATATTAATTAATACAATAACTGGATGATTTCACTTAGTTGGAAAAATAACTGAATCAATTTTTATATAAAATAAACAATATAACTTTGGAGTACCGTATTTGCCGGCGTATAAGATGACTTTTGAAACAAAAAAAGTCAACCGAAACATTCGGGGGTCGTCTTATACGCCGAGTATATCCCAAAAAATGTTTCAATATGCCACTAAACGAAAATTGTCTGAATATTGCCACAAAAAGAATTTTCCAACTCGATCCTGCACCAATCACTGCCAGGCTGCTCGGACTGCCCCTCTAACTCAGCCAATCCAAGCAGGCTCTTTATGCATGCAAATTAGACAATGTTCTGGACCCAATGGACACTGTCAAAAGCCTGCTCAGATTGGCCAGAGTCAGAGAGGAATCTATTACAGTAGAACCTTTGAACCTTTGCTTGTTGTGATTGGCTCACTGTGGTCCATACAGTTGCAGCACAGGAACGTTCTGTCTGATACAGCGAATATAGGCCTAAACCTATGTTTTTTTTAACTGCAAAATTAGGGGTCGTCTTATATGCCAAAAAATACGGTATATAAAGTCAAGGTAGATGCCAGAGGCAAAGAAAGGGGAAGGTGAGAGGGAGAAATAAATAAAGAAGAATCTATATGGTTATGAGGTGTCACTGATCATTGATGGTAAGCATGGTGAATGTAGAGCTCTGAGGTTAACCATCTTCAATTCCTTTATATTGAAGTCTATGGCAACATCCTAATATTTAGATACTAATAAAATATAGCAGACTAATAGCTTATCCATTTATTCAAAACTAATGTGCTCCTAGATTTTAAAAGGTTATATAAATTTATGTTTCTAAAGGCTACAAAACGTATTGTTATGTTTTCCTAACAAAGAACTATTTTCAAACTTTTATGAATCTCCAATTTGACTAACTGTTCATCTCCTACCTGCTAAACTTTTATACCAGTATTTATATGGCATATGATCTTAGTAGGCTGATTAAGCATTACACAGAATATGATAATAAATGTATCAAAATGTGTGCTTTGGGACATTTTTAAGTGAACTGAGATAGTGAGCCCCGGCAAGAGTGTGGCTGGGAGGAAAAAAGGACTGTTGGCTTGCTGTAGCAGGAGGAACTGCAAGCTATGGAGGATATTTTAACTAAAAAGCACTATTTTGAACTGAACTGAGGTAAGTGAGCCCACACAAGAGCACAACCACCCCCTTCTCTCTATGGCCACATTTCTTTTAATCAAGGAGGAATACCACAACTCATTAATAAACTACAAGTGTCACAATGAGAAGACAACACAGAACCCCACCACATCTAGTGAATAAAGATGGTAATTCTAAATTCTAAAGAATTCTAATTCTAAAGAAGCAACTAACATCAGCCACCTGTTCAAGACCTTAGAAAGGAGATGTTAAGACTGTTAAAGAATGGAGTGGACAGCCATACGACTGAAGAGGAGAGAGTAGAAATTTGAGAGTAGAAATGAGAAAGCTTCAAACAGAAATATCAGAACTGAAAACTTGATAGGTAAAATAAAAATAAAATACTTGATAGAGAAAACTTTAAAGCCTCATCAGAGTATTAACAGCTGAATAATACCTTCATTTGACAGAAAAAATTGAAATAGAGTTTTACAATAAATGAAAAGAAGAGGGAAATATCCTCAAAATATGTGAACAGACAACAAGACCTTTGGGGTAAATTTACCAGAAACAACACAAGAATCACTGAGGACCCATAGGGCAGGTAGAATACCCCTATGAAGAGGCAACAGTCAAAGACACCCACAATGAGAAATTCTCAGAGTGAAAGAATGCTTGCACCCATATTCTCAACTTTCAAAAAGTACCAGCTAAGATATACCTAAATAAAAGCTCTCTAAGACAATTCTATTAACAATAAACAAACCATAGATAGAGATAGAATACAAAAGCAGCAAGATCAAGAAGGGAAATTACATTAAAAGAAGCAAATTTAATATTTACAGAAGATCTATTACAAGCAATCTTCCAGGCCTGGAGACAATGCTGAGATATAGTGAATAAAACTAAATGAAATGAATGCCTCATCAGGAATACTTCAACCAGCAAGATTTTCATTCAAGTGTGAAGGAAGGATACAAAGCTTCACAGATAAACAACAGACTCAGAATCAATTTTAAAAGAATTACTGAAGGGTCTACTTTAAGGAAGGTCAAGCACCACAAGCACAACAAAATTCTACAAAATCCTATGATAATCATCATTCAACACCCATGAACTAAATGTACCAGTTAAGAGACACAGAGTGACAAAATGGATAAAAATTTTGAATTTTTTTTCTGCCTGCAAGAAATACATTATATAAGTAGTGGAAACACAAACTCAAAGTCAAGTGTTGGACAAATCTTAAAGTAAACAACTCCTTTAAAAACACTAGGGTAGCTATACTAATATCAGATGATATAGATTTCAGGGTTAAAGTCATAAAAGGCAGAGATAGGTATTTTTTAAAAAGGTATGCTTTTATAAGAAAGACATCACACTGCTAAATTTATATGCACCAGATAAAGGGTAAGCAAAAATTACTTAAAAGTACTGTTAATAGACTTGAAGAAAGACATAGATAGTAACCAATTATAGTGGGAGACTCCAACACTGCCCTGTCATCCTTTGATAGATCCATCAGGCTAAAAATTAAAATGAACAAGTGTTCTTAGAAGTATTTCTATAGTTTTATATACATATTCATATACATATACATATACATATACATATACATATACATATACATATACATATACATATATAGTGCTCTTCATCCCTAGAAAGCTTGATATGCATTCTTCTCCAATGCAAATGGGACATTCTCCAACATACTGAAACATAAAACATACCTACATAAAATAAAAAAGTTAGAAATTCGATCAACTATCTTCAGATAGTGATGCACTGAAAAAAAAAAAGAAGTAAATTACAAATAGACACAGAGAAAAACTAACACCTGGAAAAGTGAATAGAAAGGGGCTGGAGTGGTGACTCAGGGGGAAAGGCGTTAGCCTAGGACGGACCACGGTTCTATCCCCCCGGAGCCTCATATGGTCCCTCAAGCCAGGAGCGATTTCTGAGCACACAGCCAGGAGTAACTCCTGAGCATCACAGGCTGTGTCCCCCAGGACCCCCCAAAACAACAACAACAACGTGAATAGAAATATTTTCTTCTACCTATATTCACTTTTATCTTGGACTGTAAAGAAATTATAAATAAAAAATTGGGTCAAAAAATTGGGTCATATACTTTAGTTTTTTTGGGGGGGGGGCAGGGTAGTTCGATATTTCCTCAATCTTTAGCTAATTTCAATCACTTTTTTGTGTGACCTATAAATTGAAACAGGCGTCAAACAAACCCAGGACATGATCAAAATTTCAAGTTTTTTCTTTCATTCAATAGTTATGTCTAAGATGCTTGAAAGCAACCAGAGTGATTTCCAGTAGAGCTATGAAAATTAAAATCAAAGGTATGAATGTGTTCTATGATTTGAGTCAGGCTGACTTAATCATTATATTTCCTGTGCTTCCAACTTTAATTTATTGATATGCCATATGGTAAATTAGTGTATGTCCATTGAGATACAATGTTTATATATTTCATAAAGGAAATAAAATATTTTGAGAGTACAATTATTTGCTTTTCTTTTGGAACGAAAGGTTACAAATATTTTGAATTTTCTTTTCTTTTTGTGTTTTTTTTGCTTAGTTTGGTTTTGATCATTTTTTTGTTGTTTTTGTTGTTGTTTTGGTTTTGGACCACACCCGGTGGTGATGAGGAGTTACTTCTAGCTCTTTTCTCAGAAATCGCTCCTGGCAGGCTAGGGAACCATATGGGATGCTGAGGACCAAACCCGGGTTAATCCTGGATTGGCTGCGTGCAAGGCAAATCAAATGTCTTACCAGCTGTGCTATTCCTCTAACCCTAAAATTTTCTTGTTTTAATAAAATCTTTTTTTTGGGGGGTGGGGGCGAGCATAGCTGGTGATGCTCAGGAGTTACTCCTGGCTATACACTCAGAAATCGCTCCTAGCTCAGGGGACCATATGGAATGCCGATTGAACCCAGGTCCGTCCTGGGTCAGCCGTGTGCAAGGCAAATGTCCTATCGCTGTGCCCCAATCTTAATAAAATCTTAAATCATTATTTTGTTAATTTTAGAGTCATAAGTTGTGACATTTCTGTAATTAGATAGTCATGGCATTAGACAGGTGTTGCTGAGGTCAATTTTTTTAAACAAGAACACTTATTAAGTTTTAGCACTGCTTTATTGATTTCTATCCCTCACTCAATAGTTACCTGAATATCATAAAAAAGTAGGGTATGTATATGTGCTTTTGATTAATCTCACAATTTATATTGATTTCATATATTTAGCCTTCTGAACCTAAATAATATTGGGGCATTTCTGTCATCACAGTGTGTCAACACAGTTTGTTGATGTGTTCCTTCATTTAAGATTATTTGAAAAAACTAATAGTGACTACAAATATAGATTAGACATTAAGCTGCTTGCTTGCCTGTGGCCAAACTGGGTTTACTGTCTGGCATTACCACCAGGAGTAATACTGGAGCATAAAAACAGGACTATATCCTGAATTTAGTCAGGAGTGGCTAAAAAAAATAAAACAATTCCCTAACAAACAAGCAAACATAACACACTATAAAGAGTAAATAGCATGATGTTAAAAAGTTGTTGTTTGTTACATTGCAAGTTTTGAAGTTTTCAAGCATATCTTAATGTTGTGAGTTTAGTTATTTTAAAGAATAAAAACTAGGAAAACTAGGTGCTGAGAAGATAGCACAAACTTGAATTTTATTCTTGACACTGGATTACCCTAGGCACTCCTGGGGTCCTCAACATTGCTAGACCTGAAGAGCAATACTTAATTAGGGTCTGGGCATTATATACAACAAATCTAGTTGGACAAGTATTTCTAGAGTGGTCATGGAACATTGTTTGGGAAGCTAAAAATAACAAAACAAGATGGAGAAACAAAAGATATTAAATCCAGCTTCTAGGTAACAAAGTAACATATTTAAATTAACAAACTTAATAATTGTATACATTAAAATAAATACTATTAAAATAAACTAATAAAATAAAAGGACAAAAATTTGTTAGTCTACGGCATAGATGTAGTGGTTATTTAAAAAATTAAGATAGTCAAATTTGTCTTTGACAAATTTACAGTCATTGGGCTAATTTGTTTGATGACTTAAAATGCTAGAAATTTCATCATTTACCACAGTCAAAATTTCACATTGGAAAATTTAAGAACATGCTATCTCTGTTCCAAAAAAACCATGGAGAAGGGCCAGGGCAATAGTACAGTGATAGAGTGTTTTGCTTTGCATACTGCCCACCTGGTACAAACCAGGGTTCTATCCCTGGCATTTCTTATGATCCCCTGATCCTACCAAGAATAATTTCTTAATACAGAGCCAGGGGTAACCCCTGAGCACCCAATTGGTGTGGCCCC
Organism: Suncus etruscus; assembly: GCF_024139225.1. NCBI lineage: Eukaryota > Metazoa > Chordata > Mammalia > Eulipotyphla > Soricidae > Suncus > Suncus etruscus. The sequence goes on along the minus strand of NC_064858.1, from coordinate 12,505,990 downwards.
AAAAGCAAATAACCAAAAACCAAAAAAAACCACAGTTACTTTCAAATGAATATTTCTCTATCAAAGTCCTTTCTGAAAGGAGCTGATGGGGTTTCTATGATGTCATTTTTGTTGATAATACTTTATTTGGCTTTCTTTAAAGAGATACAAGTTGCAAATAATTAAAACATCAGATTATTGATAATTGCAAATAATTATAATTTATTCTATTTATAGCCTATTTGTGCTGATTCTAAAATTATTTTAAATATAAAAATTATATTTCTGTAGCATAAGTAATCAATTGCATATGACCATATATTTATAAAACAAAAGAATTAAAATGCTTTATAATCCATAAAGTGTAACATAATACTTCACAATAATGACCACTCTGTAGTTTTTCACTAGACTTTTAAGTTATTTTGAACAGACATGTTCCAGTATCTTTTCTAAACAATTTCACCTTCAATACTGCCGGGAATCTGCCCACTAATGACCATAATGAAGCATGCTTTATGTGAGAGCCTGTTCATTTATTTTCATTCCCGTGAGTGCCTTCAGGGACCACAGTTGCAATCATGGTTACTTACTATTTAATTCCCAGCCAAATTTATGGTCAAATTGAAAAATGGAGACAGTCAGAGAGATGCAAGATGCTTTTATCTGGTGTCCTCGTGGAATCATTATACTTGCATTAATCTTTAATCTGAAATTAAACAATCAGTTCTATGTAAAAGATGGCTCGGAACATCTCTTGCATACTTCCTAGACAATAAGGGCAGAGCGGGGAGAATTCAGACATGGTGTAATTAGGAATGATTTTATAATGGACTCTGGTTTAGTAAGAAGTTATTTAAAGAACTTAAAGTTCCTCATGCCAAATGACATTTGTATATTCAAATGTCTCCCTATGAAATGCTAGTTCTGCAAAATGGGGAGATTTTAGTATAACACTCCATTAAAAAAGTGAAGACAAAGAAAATAGAGTCTTGGCTATTATTGGAACCTGCCTTGCATTTTCATCTTCTCAGTGAAGAGCCTTGCTTGCCAGTTTCCACAATGCTTAATTGGAGTTCCATGCTGCCAGGCAAACATTGGCACTATAATCATTATCAGTTTGAGGATATTAGATTATCTGGCTTGCCAATTTTCTTTTGTTATTATAGCTGTAAACAAGATGCCACTTTCCTTCTCGAGTGAAATACCTGAGTTAAATAAAATAAGCTTTCTATAAAACAATGCTCTCAGAGCAGACTTGTGATTCAGTGTGCTATTTTATTTCATTATAATTACATCTTTATTTAAGAACCATGATCACAAACATGTTTGTAGTTGGGTTTCAGTCATAAAACGTACACCCATTCACCAGTGCAACCTTCCTGTCACTAGTGTCCCCCCACCTCCAGCACCCCCCCCCCCAAATCTTCCTCCTCTCCCACTCCCTGCTTGTCTTTGAGACAGGCATTCTAGTTCTCTCACTACCATTGTCTATTTGCTGGTGTAATTATTTCTTTAACTGCACTCACCACTCTTTGTGTTAAGATTATTACCCTGTGAAATTCTTTCATATCGTGGGCTGGTCCTTCCAGCCCTCATCTCTATTGTCTCTGGGTATTATTACCATCCTGTCTTTTATTTTTCTTAAATCCACAGATGAATGAGACTATTCTGTGATTTAGTGCATTCTTTAGAAGGTAGTCTAACTGGAGGTAGTACAGTTCTTTCTGTATGTTTGAAAGAAATATTAAAAATGACCAAATGGCTGATACCACCAGGTTTTATTGGAGCAAGTGCTCGCCCCTCTTCCCAAGTATCTCCCTTCTTTCAAGCAGCTGTAACCACACTCACAATGCAGTCACCATGTTCCTCCAGGGCCAGCTCCATAGACACTCATTTCTGAAGCAATATGTAAAGCAAGCCACAAAAGATATTCTGTACACCAATCTACATAGCAGAAAGCTGGATATCTTGGGAAGAGAGAGCAGGCCAAGATTCCGCCCTACCAAAGCCATGCTTGCTGCCATCATTACCCATAATCACCATTGCCCGATGGCCCTGCCTCCTAACCTTCTGTGTTCTCTTCAGAGACACTGATTTGATCAGACTTCAGGTATGCTAGTTTGGGGGCTGATATCATCAGAGCTTTTTGAAGCTAGTGTGGACACGCTCCCTCCATATCTTTCTTCTTCCAGAAGACCCAGCAATTGAGCACACATCCCTAAATATAGTATCATTAATCGTGCCTTGAATTTCTGGACAACTTCATTTGTTTGATGCTGCCATCTCTATAGGAATACACTAATTTAACCGAATGAACAGCTTACAACAAGAGCTTACTAAACTTTCTGCCATTGTACTAATGACTTCATTGAAAATACAGTAATTTTAACGAAAGTGCTTGCTACTGTACTTTTCTTTTTTAACTTTCTTATCTTCCATTTTATTGTTAATTTTTACCAATAACTTTGCTTTTAGTTATATGGAAACAAATGTTTTATGGTAAACTATGTCAACTATGTGATGCAATTTCTTTAAATAAATGAAAGAACATGACCAAATAGATTAAACAATAATTAAACTTTAATATAAGCTTTTTCAGATTCAAATGATATCGCCATAATTTAGCATTTATAATTGATGGTGTTTAATCAGCAGTTCTAATTATATATTTTTTTTAAAGAATGAAAATGAAACGTAATTTCCTACTTTTTTTGGAGGGGCACACCCATTGATGCTCAGGGGTTACTCCTGAGCACTCAGAAATTGCTCCTGGCTTGAGGGGATCATCTGGGTCACCAGGTGATCGAACTGCGATTAGTCCGAGGCTAACGCTTGCAAGGCAGACGCCTTACCTCTACCGCCACCTCTCCGACCCCAGTAATTTCCTACTTTTAATTAATTTTCATTTGTGAATTTACCCCTACTTTGTTATTTAGGACCTTTTAACATATTTATACACTACAGATATAAAAACTGAAACCCAACTACAAACATATTTGTAATCATGGCATTTAAATAATCATTATTTATTATACATATTTAATAATATATTATTAAAATAAAGATATTATTACCTAAATACTTATACACTACCGAAAAGAAAATTTTAGGCAAATTTGAAATTAAGTCAACTATTACAAATTCAAAATGTAAGGTCCAATGGTAAATAGAAAGAACTCACAGATTTTGGTCTAAAATGAAAGCATGTTATCAGCAGCAGTTTTTAATTTAATATTTTGTCTTAACTTTTATAAAATGCTATCACATTCAAAATAAACATTTATAGGGTTTTTGTTTGTTTGTTTTTGTGTGTTTGGGTCACACCTGGCAGCGCTCAGGGGTTACTCCTGGCTCTACGCTCAGAAATCGCTCCTGGCAGCCTTGGGGAACCATATGAGATGCAAGGATTTGAACCATAGTCCTTCTGCATGCAAGGCAAATGTCCTATCTCTATGCTATCTCTCCGGCCCCCATTTATAGGGATTTTAAAAATAATTTTGATGTAGCTTGAGATTTCAAGAAGCTGTTGAAATATACAATTATTTATTAGTCATTCTATATGTGTGTGCCAACCTTTAGTAATTTTTGTTGAGGAGAGCAGAGATATTAAGAAAGCTGAGAAAGATCTAAGAACTTGGATTTAACTTCCTTATGATCTACAAGGATCCAAAACCCTTTATGCATAAAGATATAAGTTAAAATACAAAGTGCCAAGTATTAAATGAATAGTAAATATAATATGTACTTCTGGGAAACAAAGGAGAAATCAGAGATTAAACAGAAACTAAAGTAAGTAGGAAAGACTTGTTTCTTCTAATATTTCTAATGTATCTTAACATTTTAAGCACAGAAGAGGATTTATGCTTTTTGTAACATTATGCAAATATAGAATAACATCTGAAAGACTAGCTCTATGCTCTTAATATGATTTTTGGAGATTTAGAGGTTGTATGATCAAAATGTGTTGTTATTGTTAACCAGAAAAAAGTTATTTTTAGTCTTTTATTGTTTCCTACAATACCATTTATAAATGAAAATAATGTGATTCACTATGCCTCATAACATAGCAACCAAGTATTTTATAGTAATGTTGTTAAAGAAATACAAGTACTAGACATAAATTGATTCCAACAACAAAAACATTAAGTGAATTAATGAATATAAAGTAGTATTTTGTTAAACATTTGTCATTTGCTTTACTGTACAGTATCACAAGTTACTAGTTTTAAGTTCTATTGGAAAAGGTATAGGGTCTAAAGGAATCATTTTATTTAATATTTTATTTATTTTTTATTTTATTTTATTGGTTTTTCGGGCCACACCCGTTTGATGCTCAGGGGTTACTCCTGGCTAAGCGCTCAGAAGTTGCCCCTGGCTTGGGGGACCATATGGGATGCTGGGGGATCAAACCACGGTCCTTCCTTGGCTAGCATTTGCAAGGCAGACACCTTACATCTAGCGCCACCTCGCCGGCCCCTATTTAATAGTTTAAATATATTTTATTTTGGAACAAATTTCCAAAATAATAAGATAAATATCTATTATTTTTAGAGACCAAATACTACGGTCACCATTATTCTTTGGATAGGTTTGATTTATTCAGTCATAGCTATTGACCTCTGTTACCAAGTACAGGATTCTAATGGATGAAATGTAGAAATATCATATAAATGAGAAAAATACATATATTTAGAAAGGAATTCAATGCCCATTTAATACAAAATTGACACTCCAGATAACAATGCCCACTATATATTTTCACTTGCATTTTTGAGCCTAGATACAAATACATGTCTCAAATTCCTCCAAAATTTTATCCAAAAAGATAAATATTTATTCAAAAGTCTACATGAGCCCCTATAGTTTTATTTTATCAGCACTCATAATATCCAAAACATGGAATTAACCTACATTTCTATGAATGTACAACTATACAGCACACAAAAAATCATTAAGAGACATATTCAAAATTAAAAGCCAAAAAACCTTTTGAGTAATGTCAGCTGTCCTTATCCTAAGAATCAATGAAACTTTACCCAGAATCCTTTCAGTTAGGTTTGATGGAAATATGGAATGAGCCTCAGAAACAGGCCCCATAATAAACTTATTAACCACTCTAATATCCATCAATCTGTAAACTACCCTTCTGAAAAATATGTTTAGCTTCACTGTTTTTCTATAAAAATAAAACCACTTCTTGTGATCCTGTAGATAAAAAGTTTTGAGGATTAGTTCATCATATTGTAACCTGCTGCCTTACTAACAAAAAAATTTCTTTCTAAGACCACCAGCATGTCTCCTAATTGGCCATTGAATGCAGTGCAACTGAATCTTCATAGTTATAAATGAATGACTGAAAAAGAAACTCTAGTGCTTCCCAAGAAACAGAACAGGAGTTAAGATTCTTGCCATGTATGCAGCAGAAAGAGATTTAATATTTGGCATCTGCATGTGGTCCCATATCACTTTCAGGAGTGATCCCTGAGCACAGAACTATGAGCAAATCTCAAGAACTTCCATATGCAGCCATTTCCTCAACCCAAAAAAGAGCATACATATTTAATGTTATACTAATGATACATTAAAAAGTCATGACTTTTGAATCAAAAAGAGAACTTGAGGTAACAGTATTAATAAAAAATAAGTTAGGAAGTGAAAGATAATTACCATAAGCTCTTATTCCAAAATAATAAAGGTAAAGGAACTTTCAAAATAAAGCAAAATTTATTCTTAAATTCTGAAAAACATGGCGACTACCAGAGGGCAAGCTTACGAAGTGACAGAAGAGGAAGAGGAATATTTGTATGACTTGTTTATAATTTGCTTGGTATGGCGAGGAATACAAATATAAAACATATGAAGCTGTGCTTACTAAATCATACTTAACATTTAAATCAATAAAATTTTATTAATTTTTTAAAAAGAAGATTATAATAGAAAGCTCTCTCTTAAACAGTTTAATTCACTTTATTTCATATAGTATAAACTTAATTATAGCCAGCTGATTATACATCTAAATTCATATTTTACTCTTTCTGATTAATCTTTTATATTTAATTGGTTTGAAAATACTTTCTAGTCTACCTTCATAATAGTTCTAGACTTATATCTCACCAGCTGTTTCCCAATCCAGTTCCAGTCACTGCAAATTGAATTAGTCATAATATTCTTCCTACTATCCCATATATGTATTTAACAAAATTTACCTGACTCTGATTATGTAATTATCCTGCTCAAAAATATTAGGATTCCTCAACACTCAGTTTTTAAAAACCAGCCTTTAACATGATGGTAGAAACACAGAACCTAGAGTAATCTTCTTGCATTTAAAGCTTAGCATCTATTGGGTTCTCATACTTCATTCTCACATAGAACTAAGGAAAAAGAAAAAAACAATAGAGAAATTCACACACCATTGATAAATGAAGGCAAATCCTGCAAAGGAGCCCAGCAACATTAAAATTTCTGAACTCCCTAAAGAAGTCTTCAAAGCAAAAATCCTAATGATTCTTTCTAAAAAAAAAATCAAAGAAAGAATTTAAATAAGCAGAGAAAAAGTATGAATTAATTATAAACACAAATTATTTATCCCCAAAAGTAGTTCAGCTAAAGATCATTTAATTTATTGTGAGTGCACAATATGAGAGTTACAGCAGAAAAGCAAATCAGTAAATGAAATGTCAAAAGCATAATTTAGAGGTTATAAAAGCTGCTAGAGACTTTTCAGAAAATAATCACAAATGAAATAAAATGATCTCCAGAATGAAACATGACAGCCTAGAATATAGTGGTAGTATCTAATAGTGTTGAACAAAAATATGACCAAGAAAAAAAATGCCATTCAACTAGGTAGTCCAGATTCCATCTAGGATTTTTTTTCAGATTCAAGCAGCAAGATGCTATAAAAAATATAAAATGTGTGAAAGGAATACATTAACTTAAAAATGTGCCAGCTAAGAAAGTAACTGGTGGGTGGAAGGTCTCATAGCTCATGCTACTAGAATATTGTTTGTCTGAAAACCCATTATAAATGATTCACAGTACCTTAATTAAAACTATGTAATTTTTGAAACACACCTTAAAATGCAAACAATTCATTTGGATTAATATGGAGCACTTTTAAAAATACTTTTTATTGTGACCAAAGTGAATTACAAATCTTTCTCAGTAATATATTAGGTACATAGTGACATTGATTCGAGGCATTTTCACCACCAGTGTTGTCCTCCCTCCACCTCTGTTCCCAGCATGCATCCCATATCCCCCTCCTTTGCCCCCAAGGCTGCTTGTTGTAGAATGGGTATCGATTCTGTTGTCTTTGGAGTTGGATTTGGTGTTTAAGTCTAATAATTTTTTTTGGGGGGGGCCCCACACCCGGCGGTGCTCAGAAGTTACTCCTGGCTATCTGCTCAGAAATAGCTCCTGGGTGGCACAGGGGACCATATGGGACGCCGGGATTCGAACCAACGATCTTGGGTCCTGGATCGGCTGCTTGCAAGGCAAACACCGCTGTGCTATCTCGTGCTATCTCTCTGGCCCCGTCTAATCATTTTTTTATTTTTATTTTATTTATTTAATTTTTTGGTTTTTGGGTCACACCCGGCAGCGTTCAGGAGTTACTCCTGGCGCTACGCTTCTTCTCAATGTTCATATGACTGTTTGGTCTTGGTACCATCCATTCCCCCCCACCCCCCCCTCAATTTATGAGACAGAACAAGATGATTGATTCAGATTATGTGGTTCTGTTTGAAAGAAAAGAAAAAAAAGAGAGAAAAACACCCCCCAAAGAGCTAAAACAAACAAACAAAAAACAGGGAGGAGTCCATCTAGACTAGAGGCTATAAAAATCAATTTAAGAGAAGGAGAAAAAGGAAGAAAAACATAACAAAAGAACAAAAAATACAAAAACAAACTAACAAAAAAACCAAACAAAAACACAAGACAAAACTACAATAAAAAGCACTACAGCAACACAGACAACAACCAAACAATAACCAGAAGCCTGAAATAAAAAGAAAAATAATAATTAAAAAATGTGTTTCTTCTTCTTTTTTTTTTTTTCATAGGCACAGTAAATATTGGGAAAATTAGAAGGAAATTCCCTTGATCTAAGAGATACAGGATTTCTCTGCCCTTGAAGCATACTGTCATGGGAATAACTATAGAATATGGAGCACTTTTTAGGGATAAACTACAAGCTGCTCTTGGATTTTATCGACAAAAACAAATGTCAATAAATGCATGAGGATAGAAATAATGTTGATTATGCTTTCTGTTCATAAAATCATGAAATCAACCTTGAAAGTTAACTTGGTAAAATTCAAATATTTAGAATATAATTACAATGCTCTTGACTAACTATAAGGTCAATGAGATAAAAAAGAACATTTAAAATATTCTATAAATAAAAAATAAAAATATATTCTATAATATATTATATATAATAGGTAATGCAGAGACAGTAATACTACAATATTTGTTTTGTATATGACTGACCCAGGTTCAATTTCTGGCATTATTTTTGCCCCGTTCCAGCTACACTATAAGTGATTCCTGAGTGCAGAGGAAGTAAAGAAAGCCCTGAGAACTACTACATACATGAAATGGGCATAGCCCCAAACAAACAAACAAACAAAAAACAATCATAATATAAGTAGCTATAAGATATCACATCTCACATATGTCACCAAAATAACTACTAAGATGAAAACTAATATCAGAACTTTAAGAACAGAAAAAGTAAACAATGAATCTAAATATATTAATTCTTTTTTTTTCTTTTTGGTTTTTGGGTCACACCCCGCAGTGCTCAAGGGTTACTCCTGGCTCTATGCTCAGAAATCGCCCCTGGCAGGCACGGGGGACCATATGGGATGCCGGGATTCGAACCACCGTCCTTCTGCATGAAAGGCAAACACCTTAGTTCCATGCTATCTCTCCGGTCCCTAAATATATTAATTATAAGGAAATAAAAATACTTAAATTGGAAAAGAATAAAGTAAAAATGAAGAAACAGAAAAGATCAATTGAACTAAGAGTATGTTCTTTCAAAGATAAATAGGATTGACTTCTTATAACTATAATTTAGATAATTTTAATATCATAGATTATAATTTATATTGTTATAAAATATAGTTGTATTATATAATATATTACAAAAATAATTTATAATAAATTTATAATTTATAAATAAGATAGTATAGCTTCAATATTCCTTCCTAAAATGTAAAGAAGTAAATTGGATCACAAGAAAAGGATAGAAGTTGTAACATATATAACAAAATACTAAAGATCATAGCAATAATAAAAAATTTATAATTCAAACATGAGACTCTAGAAGAAATTTAAAAACCTAAGAATCATAAAACTTCCTGAGTAAATGTGAAAGAGAGAAAAACATAGTCCAAGACAATAAAAATTGAATAATAATCAAAAGTCCCCTGAAACAAAAGCCTAAATCCATATAGCTTAATCCTAAATTCAAAAGAATCTTCATATTATATACATACGATTTTTTTTAATTTAAAGAAGGGGCCAGAGCAGTGGCGCAAACTGTAGGACTTTTGCCTTGCATGCACTAATCTAGGATGGACCACTGTTTGACAACCCTCCCCAGGGTCCCATATGGTCCCCCAAACCAGGAGTAATTTCTGAGCGTAGAGCCAGGAGTAACCCCTGAACATCACCAGGTGTGGCCCCAAAACAAACAAACAAAAAAATTTAAAAAACTTTCTCTCTTGCTCGACAAAAAATAAAAAATTAAAGAAACAAACAGAACTTTCTCAGTTTCAGTAACTCACATTACTTTGAAATCAAAAGTAAACTTAATAAAATGATTTCATGTTTTTAATGAATATGTCTTTAAAGTCCTAAAAATAATCTTTGTGAAAAAATGGCATAAGGTGCAAAGGAAAATCTTTTTTGACATTGTGATAAAGTGGATTTTTTACATCTAAATTGTTTAAAATATGCAAATAAATTTATTGTGTATTCTATATAGGAAATGAAAGTATTTAACCATACAATCATACCAACAAAGTCAGTGAGAACATTTGTAAACATTAAAACCCATATATATTAAAAGTAAACTTCAATATATGGGTAAATCTGGGACTTATCTCAATATCCAAAGTCCATGCACAGCAAATTCACTCTTGATATTTACATAAAGGCATAAAATTGAAATAAGTAGCAGAGCAAGGATATTAATTCATTCAATAGTATTAAAAATCCTAGGTAAGCACATCAATTTTCAAGACAAATAAACTACATCCAACTTTAAATAGATTATAATGTCACTAATGACTGATACATGATGCAGATACTAAACTCAGAAGACATTATCACAATTTTTTTAGAAAGAATAAGCCAAAATATTAAGGTGTCATACTACAAATAATTATACAAGATATATTTTATTTTAACATGGTAATCACAAGAAAGAAGCAAAATGTGGTATAAATCCATTTACACTTATATCAGAAATAGCTAACTTCATCAAAATCAACTTAACAAATCATAACCATACATAAAAAATATAAAAACACCTATCTTCATGTATTGAAGGTTTCACAATGCTACAGTGACAATGCCAACAAAGAATTATAAATATCAAATACAATAGCCATCAAAATTCTACTGTAATTCTACAAGGATATAAAACAAACGCTATTCAAATTTATATGGGTCAATGAAACACTGAATTTTCAAAGAAATCCTAATAAAAAGAAAGACAAGAGGCATTATTACATTATACTATAAGTTTATAATAATCAAAATTGATATTTAAATAAATGCAGACATTTAGATATATGTAATAGAATTACAACTCTAATTAGAGCCCTTAGGCATATATAAATACAATTTAATACGAATCAGCCAAATGTATGATATATAACAAATAATCTTCACAACAGATTGTGCTGAAAAAGTAGCATTTCACATGTGAAAAACTAAAAATAGATTATTATTTCATTTTAGTACAGAAAGTAAGCTAAAAAGGAACTAAAGTGTTAGGTGCTAAATATTAATCTATAAAATTCATAGAAGAAACTAGGAAAACACGCCCATAATATTGACTTTAGAAAGGTCTGCAGTGATTGACTCCATTGACAAAGAAAACTAAATACAGAATAAATAAATAAAATTACATCAAATGAAGTTTCTCTGTGCTGTGGAAGACATTATAGTAAATGCAATAAAATCTACTGAATAGGTAATATTCCCACACAATACATCTGACAAAGAGCTACTGCCCAAGATATAAACTCAACAACAAAATGAGCCCATTAAAATGGAGACATATGCCTACCAGAAACTTACCAAGCTGATAAATGCCAGACGAATAGATATGTGACAAAAAGTCATCATTTTTTATTATTAAGGAAATGAGAATGGCCTGCAACCTAAAGGCAAAAAATAATAGGTGCTGCTGAATATGTGGGAAACATTTTGTATTCATTGTTGGCATATACCGTTTACCCTTAATAAAATTTAGTATTTAATTTCTCCCAAATTTAAAATCACAACTGACATATGATCCACTAATTAACTCCAAGCATTTAACTAAAAATACCCCAAAATATAGTCATATATATATGTTTGTATACTTGCTTATTTTTAATCTAGTACATCTATCATCTGGAAAAACCCACATATCTAGTCTAATTAAACAGACGAGCTATACAAGAAACATGATGAGAGACACAAGGTAAAAAACTTTTAGTATCCTGAACCTATTCTTTTATCCCTCTCAAAAATAAAAATGAGTTTCTAATTATGTAATATACAAGAAAAATGTTTTTTAAAAAGTTTTCAAAGAATCTTTAGCAAAGTAATTTTTAACTTTTTTTCAATTAGCTATGTCATCATTAATTAACTATAAGGATGGGTTATTTAACAATATCACATAGTACTATGATTATAAATTGTATACAGAAAAGAAATTTGATATTCCTGATTTTTTGGCAAGTTAAAATTTGTGGCATAAAGAGTGGTGAGTGCAGTTAGGGAAATAACTACACTAACAACTAGCATGAAAATGTTAATGAGTGAGAGAAGTAAAAATGCCTGTCTCGAATATAAGTGCGTGTGTGGAGAGCATTGGTGGTGGGAATGTTCCACTGGTGAAGGGGGTTGGTTTGTTGATGACTGAAACTCAACTACAATCATGCTTGTAATCATGGTGCTTAAATAAAGATCTTATAAAAATAAAAATAAATAAAAAACTAGACATGAGTCAATAATGAAAATATGAATAAAAGGGTGCAAAAATTTATGGCATATTGCTTAGTAACTACCCAGAATTAAGTTAGTAAAAATCTTAATGTAATAAAATAAATCTCTCAGACCTTAAATTCTAAATGTCAGTGATTTTTAAAATGAAAAGAAAAGAATGTTTCTATTCATATTTTACAGACCCAAATTATCATGTGTCTTTTTTAAAATTATTTTATTTAGAACTGCCACTGCAACTTTTTTTTCTAGTGCCCAGTTACCCCCCTCCCATTTCTCTTGTCAGAGGAAAATTAAATTCTGACCCTGCCAACCAACCCCAATCAAATAGCAGCCATAAATGTTCATAACTATTTTTTTTGTTCCTCTCAAAAATAGAATTTTTTTCAACTAGTACTTGCTTTCCCATTTAAATTAAAACTGTCTGAGGTCAGCAATTTTTCCTATCATTTCTTTTTCCTGGGCTTGAAAGCTTGAAGTGCAATTGCATAGAAGCTAAAGAATCAGATTTTGAGAATGCGATGCTCTCTCTCAGCCTCTATTTTCTTTTCTCTAGAAAATACAAGCATTTCTTTGAGATATGATTACCTTAAAGTCTGCAGCATGATGTTGACACAAAGTATATTTCAAAGCATAGGAGTAATTTAAATATTTAATTACTATTACCAACGTGACACTTACTGGTATGCTCAGTAATAAATCCAACATATGCCAAGTTATTGCCATCGTTATCTCTACTTTGCCAATGTCACAATAGGTGTTTCTATTTTAAACTTGCAGTTGATTCAATTTTTTCCTTATGACAACCGACTTCTTACATTTAAATGTGTACTGTAACTTTACTAAATTAACATCCATAAAATTATTAGTTTTTAAATATATATTCTATAATCAGTCCTTGTCTATTAAAAACATTTCTGACTGAGTGAATGCACAACATGTAAACATTTGCCTTGTAGCTTCAGACCCAGTTTGTTCTCAGGCATCCCATAATATCTCCTGAGTGTGCAAAGAGCGATTTCTGAGAGCAGAGCCATTTTCACTACTATGAAATGTTATTTCGTGTCAACTTGATTTGGATTTCTCTGCTAATAATAGGTGATGAGTGTTTACTAGCCATTCTATCTTCATAGAAATGCCTATATATTTCCTTTAACTACTATTTATGGGAAGGTTGATCTTTATGAATTCTTGTATATTTTAACATTAGCTCTTTATCTGATATATTCTGATATATTCTTCCACTCAGTGAAGTACCTTTTGCTTTTAACCTATTATTCTTTTCCCATTGATAAAATAAATTTTTTTTTGAGCCACACCGAGTAGTGCTCAGGGGTTACTCCTGGCTACGCACTCAGAAATTGCTTCTGGCTTGGTGGACCATATGGGACACCCAGAGATCGAACCAATCTCTTTCCTAGGAAAGCTGCATGCAAGGCATAAACACCACCACTTCGGTCCCATCCCATTGATAAAATTTTAATTTGTTTTATACCTATTAAAAATTTGTTTCCCTTCCATTTGTTAATGTCATCATCATATATTAAAAATATCATTGAGGTCTGAATTGTGGTGCATTTTGCCTATATTTTCTTCAATGCATTTTATGGATTTAAGATTGATTTCAAATTATTTGGCTCACTTTATATTGAATTTATGTAACGTATATGGTACATATCTAAATTAATTTTATTTTATGTGCAATATAGTTTTCCCAGCAGCAGTTGCTGGGTAGGCTAAAATTATTCAAGGTCATGAAAATGGTTGTTTTGTCATAGTTAACTGTCCATAGGTCTCAATTCCAACTTTTTAGTTAGTTTACTTTATTACAGTAACAGGCTGTTTAGATTTCAATAGATGTATAAGATGGCTTAAATTTAGATAATGGATAATACCCAGTTTTGTAGTTCTCAAAATCATATGATTTGCAAGTGTCTAATGATTCCATACAGCTTTTATTAGTGACCATATTAGTCTAGAAAGAATCTCATTAGTTTCCAAGGGGATTGAATAGAATATATGCAATAGTATAATGTAAAATGGCCATTTTGACAGTGTTCATTTATTTAACACATGAACATGAAATATTTTTTCGTTTTTTGAGTTCTATTTCTTACATACAACTATAATGTGAATCTTTTAAGTTATAAGCCTTTCACATCTTTAAGTTGATTCCTAATTTTTTAATAGTATCTTAAAATGGAATGTTTATTTTGATCTCTTCTTCCCTGGGCTACACTAGCTAGCTATACTCAGGGATTACTCGTGTGTGTGTGTGTGTGTGTGTGTGTGTGTGTGTGTGTGTGTGTGTGTGTGTATGAGGAGGGAGGCATACCTAGTGGCACTCAGGTTACTCTGGCTCTGCACTTCTTGTAAGCTTATATAGGATGCTGGAGATCAAACCTGGGTTAGCCACTTGCAAGGCAAACTCCAACTTCTGTGCTATCACTACAGCCCAGGGACTTACTCTTGTTTCTCTGCTCAGATCATTCTGGCAGAGTTTAACACATTATACAGAATTCCAGGGATCAGATCTGCTTGGCTGTATGCAAAGGAAATGCTTTATCCACTATATGACTGCTTTAGCTCAATATCATGCTCTTTTATTGCTCTTTAAATATAAGAATGCAGTGAGCCTGAGGAATTTTTTTCCCTCAGAACAAGCTTTCTTTTGGCCTTACTTGCTTCCAGAATCCTGGCCAACTAGGAAGGCAATTCTCTGAGGAAATTTTCTTTGCCAACCTTGCCTTCCCTTTCAACTTCACCTCCTGTGTTTCTGCCATACCCCTGACCCAACAGAATGGTAGCTCTCTGGGAAAATTTTCTGCCACAGTCTAACCTATCTTCTTGGCTTTACATCTGCACACCTTACTTCCAGGACCTCAGTAGCTTCATATCTCACATGAAAAACATTTGGGAAACCCTAACTTAACCAAAAGGCTCTAGAATGACTTGAATGACACCAGTATGTGGTACTAATAATTTAATGCGATTTTTAAATACCTAGTCCTCAAAAAAAATAAAGGTAACCCTGGTTGTAATAAATAGTAGAATACTAAGTCACAGCCAGGAAAGAGCAGATCCAATGACATTTACACTTATCCCAGAAACCTTAAACAAAACTCCAAACAAGTTAGAAGCAATACAATTTGCTGGTATATCTTCATTAGTAAATGAAGAGAGCAACAGTCAATTGAACAAATAATAAAACTGTAAGAGGGAATGGTGAATTTGAAATGCTTATCTCCATACCACAATAAATACTATGAGGAAGCAAGAAGCTCACTGAGTGAAGACGGTAGCCCAGAAGACTCCATAGGTAGTAAGCAACTCTATATCATCAGTTTATAATTATAGAGATGATATGTCGAATCTGGTTAATAACTTAAAGATTCAATTGCACAGGAACATGAAACTATGATGTAAAATAGAATAACTATATCCATAAGTGACAGAACTAAAGAAGTTCATAAGTGAAATGAAAATATAACTCTGCAATTGAGTGGCTGCATAATAGCAGTTGAAAATAAAATCAGCATCAGGTAGAAAATAGTCTCAAAATAAATGAACAGGAATGAACTATAAATGAAATATATAAATGAATTATAAGTTTATGAATTATAAATTATAAATTTATAAATAAATGAGTTCAGGAGAATGATCAGTGACACTGAAGAAGAAAAATGTAATTTCTATGAACAATCATTAGTTAAAGAATCATAATTAAGATGTAAAGAGAATTGAGGATTCATGCAGCCAAACACAGGGGCCTGAAGTATTTTATCTAAAATATATCCAAATAAAAATACTTTCAGACACATTATAACTATACTTAGAATAATATATATAAATTAAGAGATAGAATATTGAATTCAGCAAGATAAAAGAAATCACATAAAAAGTAGCTCCTTAAAATCTACAAAAGACTTACCAACGGAGAATCTATAGTTCATAAGAATATGGGCAGGGGAATAAAATAAAGTAATCTCAATGAAATTAGCACATCACCAAAAATGCCCTACCCAGATAGATTATAATTCAGGTTTGAAAAAGTCATAAGGTATTCATGGATAAGAAAGAGTGCAGAGACATCATAGATAGAAAAGCAATTTTGCTAGAGATATTAGAGGTTTCCTTAAAACAAGGCAAACTTCAAAACACAAATAACTCATACAGAATTATGGTACAAAACTCCTGCATGCCAATAATCTCACTAAATGTTAATTGCCTAAACTAGTCAATCAAGAGAACAAGTGATAGAGCGTATAAAAATATTGAAACCAACTTTCTATTGCCTACAAGAGACACAGAAAATCTTTGAAACACATGTTCAAAGTCAAAGGCTCAAGATAATATTTTCAAACTAGCAAATCCTTTAAGAAGATGGCCGTATTATATCAGACAATATATACCTCAAATAAATATAGTTATGAAGGACTAGAATAGGCATTTATCATTAAGATATATATAATAAAAATACATACCTAAGAATTGCATGACTAATGAGAAATCATCTAATTATTAAAAATATATATGTTATTAGGCATGCATAAAATGGGAGCATAAAATTTTTAAACATATATCCACCTGCTAATAGATATGAATGAATGAATAGACTGACATGCAATAGTAATTACAATATATCAATAGTATATTGTTTCTAGATAAATCAACTAGCCTAAAGTTCAATAAGAAAACATAAACTTTGGAAGAAGAAATGGAAGATATGGACTTTATATGCACATGTAGAGTTCTATATACCCCAAAAATTGAATACACATTTTTCTCTAGTACATATGAGACATTTTCCAAGGCAGACCACATACAGGATCACAAAATATACCTTTATAAAATATTTACCAACTGTTCTCTGTTGAAACTGAGACTGTGTTGAAAATGAAGTTAATTCCAAATATAATCAAAGGAAAGCACTTGAAAATTAGACTGCTCACTACTGAAAAACCTGAATAAAAAAAGAAATCAAAGAGTACTTAGAAATATTTCTGGAAAGCAATGAGAGTTTCTGGAAATATTCCTGGAAAGCAGTGAGAATTTCTGGAAATATTCCTGGAAAAAAATGTAAGTTACAGAACAAATGGAATACAGCACAAGCAGTGTCTTTTAAGCAGTGTTAAAAGACAAGTTAATAGCAACAGAAGTGTTCATTAGTAAACCAGGAAAGGGCCACAGAAATAACTTAACTGCAAAATATAAGTACTATAAAAAACTGATAAAAGGAAGCCCAAATTAGCAGAAAGAAGGAAAATATAAAACTTTGGAAATAACCAATGATACAACATTTAAAAAAGACAATTTAAAAGAATAACAAAATCAAGAGCTAGTTCTCTGAGGAAAAAGAAAGATTTATAATTCTTAGGAAGAAAGACGAATAAAATCAAAGAAAGAAAGAAAACCAGCAAATTAAATCAGATGTTAAAAAGGCAGTAACAAAACAAATACAACAGAAATTCAAAAGATCATGAATATTACTTTGCAAAATCCATATACCTGAAATTATGAGGCACCATGATTTTGTCTTCTGCTATTGTACCCTGTCTCTAGGCCTGGCATTGGTCCAATCTTGTATCTAACTTTCCTTTAAATCTAAACTGTGAAGATTCCGTAGGACATTAGTACATACATGTCATATGGGGGCAGGTAGGATGTGACACTTCTATTTCTCAGACACTTATAAAACAATAAATATGTATTGACTCGGTGAAATAGCTAGTCAAAAATGTTTTTGGTTTACTCAAATATTACTGCATAGTAAGGAAATACTGTGAAGAGCAATTGTATTAATAGTAGCATCTGGTACAGAAATATATCAGTTCTCAAATAAATGGAATCTAAAGGCCCATCATTAAATCTAGAAAACTTAAGGAATAATAGGAAAGTAAGGAATTCAGCTATAATCAAAGATAAGGACAGAATCCCAGGCAGATCTAAAAGCCCATCAATTTGCTTGAGTCTGACCAATGGGTACCTAAAATCAATATGCACTGCACTAGCAAGATAAAACAAGCAAGGATTGGCAGCGATGGTAATGAATCACTAACAACTCAAAAGATAACTTTTTCAAAGAATTAAAGATTCCATAGAAACAGAATTTCTTTTTCTTTTTCCAGAGCATTGTATTGTTTTATTGTATCCATCAAGAATTCTGGGCGTATTCTGCTCCCAGCATGAATCATTTCTGCCATTAAGTAAATATGAAATTTCTAAGTATTTGAAATCTTGTGCAAAGTTAATTTTAAGCACTCTTGAATTTGATTTGGTTGTACTCTTTAAAGGACCTCTCACATAGAATTATCTCTCATATGTGGGAAATAAAATTCCATAGTACAGAAATATAAAATAATCAATGGCAATAGAAGCTGAGGACCGACCTTCATCAGAAAGCTTATGATAAGAAAATAGGCAAAAAAAAAAAAAAAAGGATTGAGGACCCTGGGATAGTAGTAGAGAGAAGATAATGTGTGATACTAAAATATTATAAATTTTGTGCACAAAATCATAAAACCATGAATAGTATTGTAAATTATGGTCACTAAAATAAACCCAAGGACAACAATTATGTTATAAATATCTTAACAGTGCTGATTTGGCTCTTAGTTTTGTATTGTATTAGTATTCTACATCAAATCCACAGAAAATATTTATCTCTTTTTTCTTTTAATTTTTATTGTGACCAAAGTGCATTACAAATCTTTCACTGCATCATTTATGGTACATAGTGACAATGAATGAGAGGCATTCCCACCACCAGTGCTGTCCTCCCTCCATCCCTGTTTCCAAGCATGTATCCCATATCTCCCTCCTTTACCCCACAGAATGCTAGTGCAACTGGTCTCCACTTTACAGCTTGTTGTAGATTGAGCATCCATTCCACCGTCATTGGAGATAAAAAGGATAAGAAAAAAGGGAGAAAAAAATTTGGTAACAACTACCAAAAAAAGAAAGAAGAGAGGGAGGGACTCCAGAGCATGAAAACCGGCAAGCCTTTGCAAAAGCCGGCTCCCTGTGTGTGACATCAGGCGGGGAAAATCCACGAAAGTACGCCTGCCCAGTGGGGCCCAACTGTGAAAAACTGTGAGTGTGACTTGTATATGTCTGTCTACTGTCCTCTTGCGTGAAACTCTTGCGAGTGGGGCAAAAAGAGGCTCCAGAAAACTCGCTTGCCCAGAGGCCATTTTCAGTGAGGGACTCCAGAGCATGAAAACCGGCAAGCCTTTGCAAAAGCCGGCTCCCTGTGTGTGACATCAGGTGGGGAAAATCCACGAAAGTACGCCTGCAGGGTGGGGCCCAACTGTGAAAAACTGTGAGTGTGACCTGTCTATGTCTGTCTACTGTCCTCTTGCGTGAAACTCTTGCGAGTGGGGCAAAAAGAGGCTCCAGCAGAGCATGGCAGCTCCGCTTTGCTACGCGGCCGTGCACTCTTTCTAAGGAAAGAACACCATTGCAACAAGAAGGAAAAATCACACTAAGAACGGCGCTATATCACAGAAGCAAACATTTCTCTCCGGACTGTCTTCTCTGTTGCATGCTCAGGCCTAAGATTTGACCCAGTGTGAGGCTTCATCCACGGAGGACTCCCCTCCCTTAGAGGCAAGTCAGCCCATGCAGAAAGGGAGGAGCCAGAGGAGTGTGCTGCCTGCATCATATAGCCAATAAATACCACCACAACACGTAGAAAAACCCACAATACAAGTGTGACAATGGGGAAACAACACAGGCCAGCATCAGACATAGAGAATGAAGATGACAATTCTGAGGACCAGATAATGACCAACCAACTAATCAAACTCTCAGATAAGGACTTTAGACTAGCAATATGGAAGATGTTCAAAGAACTCAAAGAAACCAAGGATCGAGTTGAACAGAACACTAATAAGAACCAAGAAAATATGAAGACAGAAATCACAAAACTCCAAACTGAAATAACATGTCAAATAACAGGCCTGAAAAACTCAGTAAACGAAGTGAATGACAAAATGGATAAGCTCTGGGACAGGGTATCAGAAGCTGAGAATAGACTTGGTGCTGTGGAAGATGAGATACATAACAATTCCATACAGCAGGAGAGATTGGACAAAAAACTTAAAGCAAATGAGCAGACAATGGAAAAATTAGTCAAAGAATGTGAACAGATGAAAATAGAAGTCTATGATAAGATCAACAGAAACAACTTAAGAATCATTGGAGTCCCAGAGACCCAGGAAGAAAACTTCCAGGAAGAATCAACGGTCAAGAACATCATTAAAGAGAAACTTCCAGAGCTAAAGAATATATGTGATCAAATCCTGCATGCCCGAAGAGTACCAACCAAAAGAGACCCCAGAAAAACCACCCCAAGACACATCCTAGTCACAATGACAAATCCCACAGATAGAGACAGAATTCTAAAAACAGCAAGATCAAAAGGGGAAATCACGTTCAAGCAAGCTTCCCTGAGATTTACAGCAGACCTGTCACCAGAAACACTCAATGCCAGAAAGCAGTGGTGGGATATTGTGACAAGACTGAATGAAATGAATGCTTCACCCAGAATACTATACCCAGCAAAACTCACTTTCCGGTTTGATGGAAGAATACATGGTTTCACAGACAAAAAACAGCTCAGAAACTTCACAGACACAAAACCAGTCTTAAGAGAAAAACTGAAAGACCTAATCTAAGACAAGACTACCCAAAAGACACACCAAATTTCGAAATAAAGATGGTGTTAAATCCCAGGACAATTCTTTCTCTCAACGTCAATGGACTAAATGCATCAGTCAAGAGACACAGAGTGGCTAAATGGATCAAAAAATTTAATCCAACCTTCTGCTGCCTACAAGAAATGCACCTTAATAGCCAGAACAAACATAGACTCAAAATAAAAGGCTGGAGAAATATTATCCAAGCAAACAACACCCATAAAAAAGCTGGAGTGGCCATAGTAATATCAGATAATGGAAACTTTATACTCAGGAAGGTTGTAAGGGACAAAGATGGACATTTTATATTATTCAAGGGGTACGTAGAGCAGGAAGAATTCACTCTCCTAAACATATATGCACCGAATGAGAGGCCAGCAAAATATTTAATACAACTGTTGACAAATCTGAAAAATAATATCAATAACAACACAATAATTGTGGGGGACCTTAACACGGCTTTTTCAACACTGGATAGGTCAACCAGACTGAAACCCAACAAGAATACACTAGACCTGAGGAGAGAAATGGAAGAAAGAGGCCTAGTGGATATATATAGGACACTCCATCCCCAGAAACCTGGATACACATTCTTCTCCAATGTACATGGGACATTCTCCAGGATAGACTACATGCTGGCACATAAAACATATCTCCATAAGATCAAGAGGATAGAAATTTTACAGACTACGTTCGCTGACCACAAGGCTCTGAAATTATTTGTGAACTCCAAAGGAACTCAGAAGAAACACTTTAACACCTGGAAGTTAAACAGCCTCATGCTCAATAACCAGTGGGTCCGAGATGAAATCAAGTAGGAAATCAAAAGGTTCCTGGAAACAAATGACAATAAAGACACAAACTCTCAGAACTTATGGGACACAGCAAAAGCAGTACTGAGAGGAAAATTTATAGCTTTGCAAGCACACATCAGGAAGGAAGAAGGAGCTTACCTGAGGAGCTTAATGACACAGCTAATAGAACTAGAAAATGCTCAACAAAAGGACCCAAGAATAGGAAGACAGAAGGAAATAACAAAGCTGAGAGCAGAAATCAACGAAGTGGAAACCCAAAAAACAATCCAAAAGATCAACGAAATCAGAAGTTGGTTCTTTGAAAAAATAAACAAGATTGATAGACCACTGGCAAACCTAACAAAGAAAGAGAGAGAGAGAAACTTGATAACTCGTATCAGGAATGAAAAAGGAGAGATCACTGCTGATATGACAGAGATTCAAAGGGTAATCAGAAACTACTTTGAAAAAATCTACGCCACTAAAAATGAGAACCTGGAAGAAATGGATCAATTCTTGGACTCTTATAATCTTCCACGGTTGAAGGAAGAGGATGTAGCATATCTAAACACCCCCATCACCATTGATGAAATTAAAACAGTAATCAAATGCCTGCCGAAAAACAAAAGCCCAGGTCCAGATGGATTCACTAATGAATTCTATCAAACTTTCCAAGAGGAACTACTGCCAATCTTGGCAAGACTCTTTCATGAAATTGAACAAACAGAAACACTTCCAAATAGCTTTTATGAAGCCAACATCACCTTGATACCTAAACCAGACAGAGATGCTACCAAAAAAAGAAAATTACAGACCAATATCGCTGATGAATGCAGATGCAAAGATCCTCAACAAAATCCTGGCAAATATGATTCAATGCCTCGTTAAGAAGATCATCCACTACGATCAAGTAGGTTTCATCCCAGGAATGCAAGGATGGTTTAACATCTATCAACATAATACACAACATCAATAACAAGAAAAATAAAAACCACATGATCATATCAATAGATGCAGAGAAAGCATTTGATAAGGTCCAACACCCATTCTTAATCAAAACTCTCAGCAAGATGGGAATGGAGGGAACCTTTCTCAATATAGTGAAGGCCATCTACCACAAGCCAGTGGCAAATATTATCCTCAATGGAGAAAAACTAAAAGCCTTCCCTCTAAATTCTGGCACAAGACAAGGCTGTCCTCTCTCACCACTCCTATTCAACATAACACTGGAAGTACTTGCTATAGCGATTAGGCAAGAAAAGGATATCAAGGGAATCCAGATAGGAAAGGAAGAAGTCAAGCTCTCACTGTTTGCAGATGACATGATACTCTACTTAGAAAACCCTAAAGACTCTATCAAAAAGCTTCTAAAACAATAGACTCATAGAGCAAGGTGGCAGGCTACAAAATTAACACACAAAAATCAATGGCCTTTCTATACACCAATAGTAATAAGGATGAAATGGACATTAAGAAAACAACCCCATTCACAATAGTGCCACACAAACTCAAATATCTTGGAATCAACTTGACTAAAAATGTGAAGGACCTATACAAGGAAAACTATAAAACTCTGCTCCAAGAAATAAGAGAGGACACACGGAAATGAAAACGCATACCCTGCTCATGGATTGGCAGGATTAACATCATCAAAATGGCAATACTTCCCAAGGCATTATACAGATTAATGCCATCCCTCTAAAGATACCCATGACATTCTTCAAAGAAGTGGATCAGACACTTTTGAAATTCATTTGGAACAATAAACACCCTCAAATAGCTAAAGCAATCATTGGGAAAAAGAATATGGGAGGAATTACTTTCCCCAACTTTAAACTGTACTACAAAGCAATAGTTATCAAAACAGCATGGTATTGGAATAAGGACAGGTCCTCAGATCAGTGGAATAGGCTTGAATACTCAGAAAATGTTCCCCAGACATACAAGCACCTAATTTTTGATAAAGGAGCAGGAAATCCTAAATGGAGCAGGGAAAGCCTCTTCAAAAAGTGGTGTTGGCACAATTGGATAGCCACTTGCAAAAAATTGAACTTAGACCCCCAGCTAACATCATGTACGAAGGTAAAATCCAAATGGATTAAAGACCTGGATATCAGCCCCAAAACCATAAGATATATAGAACAGCACATAGGCAAAACACTCCAGGACATTACAGGCATCTTCAAGGAGGAAACTGCACTCTCCAAGCAAGTGAAAGCAGAGATTAACAGATGGGAATATAGTAAGCTGAGAAGCTTCTGCACCTCAAAGGAAATAGTGCCCAGGATACAAGAGCCACCCACTGAGTGGGAGAAACTATTCACCCAATAACCATCAGATAAGGGGTAATCTCCAAAATATACAAGGCACTGACAGAACTTTACAAGAAAAAAACATCTAACCCCATCAAAAAATGGGGAGAAGAAATGAACAGACACTTTGACAAAGAAGAAATAAACATGGCCAAAAGACACATGAAAAAATGTTCCACATCACTAATCATCAGGGAGATGCAAATCAAAACAACGATGAGATACCACCTCACACCACAGAGAATGGCACACATCACAAAGAATGAGAATAAACAGTGTTGGCGGGGATGTGGAGAGAAAGGAACTCTTATCCACTGCTGGTGGGAATGCCGTCTAGTTCAACCTTTATGGAAAGCGATATGGAGATTCCTCCAAAAACTGGAAATCGAGCTCCCATACAATCCAGCTATACCACTCCTAGGAATATACCCTAGGAACACAAAAATACAGTACAAAAACCCCTTCCTTACACCTATATTCATTGCAGCACTATTTACCATAGCAAGACTCTGGAAACAACCAAGATGCCCTTCAACAGACGAATGGCTAAAGAAACTGTGGTACATATACACAATGGATAATTATGCAGCTGTCAGGAGAGATGAAGTCATGAAATTTTCTTATACATGGATGTACACGGAATCTATTATGCTGAGTGAAATAAGTCAGAGAGAGAGAGAGAAAAACGCAGAATGGTCTCACTCATTATGGGTTTTAAGGAAAATGAAAGATACCCTTGTAATAATAATTTTCAGACACAAAAGAGAAAAGAGCTGGAAGTTCCAGCTCACCTCCGGAAGCTCACCACAAAGAGTGATGAGTTTAGTTAGAGAAATAACTACATTTTGAACTGTCCTAATAACGAGAATGTATGAGGAAAATGGAGAGCCTGTCTAGAGTACAGGCGGGGGTCGGTTGGGGAGGAGGGAGATTTGGGACATTGGTGATGGGAATGTTGCACTGGTGATGGGTGGTGTTCTTTACATGACTGAAACCCAAACACAATCATGTATGTAATCAAGGTGTTTAAATAAATTTAAAAAAAGAGATGCTTTCATAAATTAATGAAATTTGCAAGATAAAAAAAAGAAAGAAGAGAGAAAAAAAGAAAAGAAAGAAAAATGAAAAAAAGAAAAAATGCACCCGGCAAATAAAAATAAAAATAAATCACCAAATAATAACCACAAGAGTGAAGAAGAAAGAGAAAATTGGAAAAAAAAGAGAAGGAAAATAAAGTAAAAAAACAAATAAATCAAAACAAAACAAGAAAAAGTAGGGGTGTTGGAGTGGCAGGGTTTGGCGTTTCCCCCACAGAACCTTTGGATCCATTATATCCTAGGCTTCAGCCCTTAGGGACTGAAAGAAAACAGGAGCAAGTGTTACAGAAGACTGAACACAACAACAATGGATAGGAACCTCTAGAACCGTAAAGACTCTATCCTAGACCCTGACCTATAACCTGCGCAAATATCAAGATCGCTATCTACAGTGGTTTGATTTTCTCACTCACAACGGAAAGGAAAGTTCCTGGCACCACAAAAAAACCTTTGGGATGGGGTAATGAGTATATATGGAGCCAGGAGTTTATCCCATGATGGTATGCTTCAAGGATGGAGAAACTCTGAATCTCTTAGGCCACGGGAATTCCCTTTCTTCCCCAATGCTTACTGTGCCTATGCAAAAAAAAAAAAATAGTAACAGAATTTCACAGCAGGAGAAACATTTGATAAACTTGAGGACAGAACACAAGATAACATATCTAGAAATCTTAAAAAGAAAAGAAAGACACAGTAATTGAAGGAATCGCAAGAAACAATACAAAAAAATAAAACACAAGAATAACTTCTGAGTAATATTAATGCCAGAAGGTGAGGAAAATGAGAAAAGGGAAAAACGAGTGGTGAGAGAAATAATAGCTGAGAACTTCTGCCCTTTTGAAAGGTGTTAGAAGTGTAAATTTATGAGGCCAAATGAATGCTAAACAAGATAGACACAAAGTTATCAAGAGCCAAAGTAAGAGATGAACTTCTTTAAGCAACAAAAGAGAAAAAAACTAAATATAAGGGAAATAAAGAATAAACCAGCTTATATATGATACAAAATGGTGCAGGTGAGAAGATAATATAATGACATTCAAATTAGTGAATGAAAAAAACATTTAACCTAAAACCCACAATTTTGAAAAAAGTCTCATTTAAATGGGAAGGAGAGATAAAAACATCCTCAGGTAAATAAGAACTGGTGACATTGTGGTAAACAAACAGACCATGAATGAACTAGTAAAGCCACGTATATAAAACAAATTGTCAATTTTAGAAGCAAAATCACTACATGGTTAAATGGAAACACAGCCCTTTATATCAATAATATTTCTGAATGAACTAAAATCTATCACACTACACAGAGTGGCTGGATATATTAGGAAACAAAATCTATTTATTTGCTGCTTCTAGAAAATACATCTAAAATCACAGGATAGAAAAAGGCTCAGAGCAAAAATATGGAAAACAATTATACAAACTAATTGGAAAAAATTAAGACTTAAACTTATAGGAAACCAAATTGCATTCAACCTAATGAAAATAGAGACAGGAATATCAAATGCTTATTGATCTAGAAAACAGCAGACCAAAAAGTACAATAATTATGTTGATTAGAATTAAGAAATAGATGAAAATTTGCTTGAGCAAGGAAAAAATATACATGTATGTATATTGTTAGAGGTGAGACTATATCATCCAAAAAGCTTGTGAATGCAACTATATAAATCAGCATATCTATAATTTTTTCAAAAACCACAAAATTATAATATCAAAACAATAAAATTAATAAGTCTAGTGATATTATCAAAAGAAAATAGGTAGATATGAAAGGACTTGAAGTCTATCTATTGTGACAACTTGGAAAAATACCAGTATTCTCTTAGACAATATGAAAAAATATAAAACATAATTTGCATTTGCTTTTATATATATTTAAGTTTAGTTATTGTAGGTTAATCATACCAATTTGACTGTTAGATCATTTTTATTTTCTATATATGTTATAGTGATTATGAGAAAACCAATAAAATTACACATATTCTTGGGAAATATTGAATAAAAATTTATTTTTGTAGTTAAAAGCAATGAATTAATAGGATATAGATTAACCTATTTTATTTGATAGGAGTCTGCAATCTGGCCAAACTTGGAATATTTGAGGAACTCCACTTGACTAGAGATAGCATCAAAACTGTAAGACCTAGAAGACAACTAGAGATATCATTGCATCCACAGGGACTCTATTTTGAAGACTTGGTTTGCCTCCCTAAGGCATCATGGGAATAAAACAGCTTATTCAGAGAGGTGGTTGTATTATTCTTAATACTTTATGACATCACCACAGTTCAACTAGAATAGTATATCATGCCCATAATCTGAAATGAACACAAGCCCCTAAATATGCCTTATGAATCATATAACATTTTTGCAGTAGGGTTTACATATTAAAATTGTAAATAAAAGTCTGAACTTAAGATAATTATATATCCATCATCGTTAAATAAATGAATGAATATTACAATGCCTGTTTTACTTCTAATTTATTAAGAGAGTTTGAGTAACTATTGAAATAACCTCAAACTGTTCTTTCAGACTATTCTCTTCTTTCAGGCATGAGATTGACTTATAAATGTTGATTTACATGACTTGTCTCCTGTGCTTTAGGAATGGGAGTATTAAATTAGAAAATGTACATTTAAATTATGACACTCCACTGTAGCAATGAACAACCACAAATATTTCACTCCTCATTCACTGAAAATTTTATAACAAAGGTCATTTTCTTTTCTAAATACTCTTTTTATTAAGACTATATGCATGTTTCTAAAATATTTATCAAGTAAAATGTGAGGGGATATTAGATTAACCAAAAAAGGTGGAAAATATATTTGCTACCTTAGGCATGTCAACACTATATTACATAACTTATAGGATTTTTGTCTTTAATCTAGTTTTATATTCATTACCATGCTCTGGTAATATGCAGATATATACATTATGAATAAATATATATATATATAACTCAACAATGTCTGTACTTTCAGCTCATTGTGGCATATAAAAATTCTTTTTATTTTAATTTCCTACCTGTTATTTATTTAGAAACTATCACCCATTTATACATAACCAAAGACTATGCAGAACCCTGCAATATTTCAAGAATATGTTTGTAGTATTATAATATTTTTTAAAAAGCCCTCAGTTTAATACCAATGCCATTATTCTATTTTGTTGTCTAGCATGACTGTTTAATAAAATTCTTAATTATTAAATATCTGATAATATACAAACTAGTTTAATTATAAAGCACATTGTAGCTGGTTTTATTACATCTAATGTCAGGATAAACCTAGTAAGGATCTTTAATAAGGCTGTATTTAATCCAGGGTAGAGGTTAAAACTCATGAGGCAGTTGTGTTCTCTATCCATTGTTAGAGAATTTCATCAGAGAAGCAAATTTTATTAAATGTGGGCACCCTCCTCTATTGTCATTTATTTTAAGGCCTATCAATCAGGAGCACTTATTGGTGTGGTTTTCATGATCCTTATTATATTAAGGCAATTTTTACACCTAGGCCAGGGACTAATACCCATTATCTTTTATACAGATCCCTGGACAGTTAGAAAATCAAAAGAAATTGCAAATGGATTAAACTCTAATATCTGCCCCCAAAGAAATCTTTTCCCTGGAGCACAAAGAAGGCTATGTTGAACTTAGTTAGGCTGTGTTAGATGTAATGAAAAAGATCCACCGTGCCTGCCTTTGTTGAAGATGTGAGATGACTTTTTCAATTTGTCAATAACCTTTTTGGGCTTTTCTTCTCTCAACTCTTACTAGGTTTCTCTGAGTCTTGGGATTTTCAAATAATTACGTTAACATTTTAAAAAGAGGCAGAACTATAAAATACAATTAAGCATATCCACATGGGATGGCAGGACAAAATAATGTATTTTCTGTAAAAAAAAAATAGAGAGGAGACTGGTGTTTTGAGAAAATCTTGTAAATTTCCAGTATGTTTTTCCAAATGTGTTTGTGGGTCTCACATTTTGAATCTGAGGAAATAAAAGGCTGAGGAAATAAAATCATGGAATAAGGACAAATAATCCGGCTAAGTAAGCACAAAGGAGTAGGATGAGAAGAAGATGAAGTGCCTTGGCAGGTCGTTCCCACTGCACTCTGCTTCGCCTGATAAGGATACCTTTGACAGTGGCTGATGCTGCTGTTGACATACCCCAGTGCATGCTGCAGAATCACTGTGGTTTGTGAAAGGAATGATAAGGGACACAATGAATAACTAACAAAGCTCATTTGATGAATGCAGTCAATTGCCTTACTACGAAAATAACTTCAGTCCTGATGAGAGAGTGAGTGGCATAGCATATCACAAATATTATTTTATCCTTTGATAACATATAAATATGGGCAATCATAGACAGTGTAAGTAATTGATAGGTGGAACATTTAAGTCAATCATATTACATAGTACTGAAAACCTTAGTTCAAAAACTGTCACTTTCTTTCAAAAGCAGATATTTTTTTATTTGAAGGAAATTATTTGCGATTTTTAGGAACTACTATGGTTGAAATCAATATTCCATGTGACCATGATAAAAGACTCTGCATTTGAACATTTTGTCACAGCAGTACAAAAATGCTCTTTGTTAATAGTTTCAATCATTTCCTATTCACAAGGACAAAAATGATTTTAAAAAATTCTAATTTAAAGAAGCAACTTTGAAAGTTCTCATTCTTTTTTTGTCATAAAATGTAATCTATCTTAAAATTTACTGTGTGAACTAGAGAATAGTCTTTTTTCTGATTATGTAAGTCCCTGGATATATATGTTAAACCCAGCTCTTCTAGTTCATTTAGAGCTCTTTTGGTTTTCACTGATATTATGTCTAATAGATCTACCCAGTGGTGACAGTGGCATGATGAATTCGCCAACTACTGTTATCCTTGTATTTCTCTAAGTTTATGAACAAAAATAAACTGAGCTGATCCAATATTTCTTGCATATGTTCCTTGAGAACATCCTACAATTTAATTTATCTGTGTGTAATACTAAATCTATTTGAAAATCAAAGCTAGAAGGCTAACTACTGGTTCGCAGAAAAAATGGCAATGAATGGTCATAAAAGTTTCTCAGAGAAACAATAATATAATGATTTAATAACTACTAAATCAAATCTGTAGAAATTATTGCCATAAGTAAAGGATCTTTTATAAAAATGAAACTAAAATCTACTCAGAATTACTAAAACTTTGAAAAATATGGGACAATAAATTAATGTTAGAAGTCCTTAGAATGAATTTTACATTTACTTGCTTTGAATTTTAAAAAGGGTCTAGGATTTAAACTTAAACTCTGAGCTGGAGATAAAAATAATTGAATAAAAAAAGATGAGCTAATTTGAACTTAATCATTGTACAATACTGAGTGAAATAAGTCAGAGGGAGAGAGATAAATGCAGAATAGTCTCACTCATTTATGAGTTTTAAGAAAAATAAAAGACATTTTTGCAAGAATCTTCAGAGACAAAGAGAGGAGGGCTGAAAGTTCCAGCTCACTTCATGAAGCTCACCACAAAGAGTGGTGAATGCAGTTAGAGAAATAACTACACTGAGAACTATCATAACCATGTGAATGAACGAGGGAACTGGAAAGCCTGTCTAGAGTACAGGTGGGGTGGAGTGGGGTGGAGAGATTTGGGACACTGGTGGTGGGAATGTTGCACTGGTGAAGGGGGGTGTTCTTTACATGACTGAAACCTAATCACAATCATGTTTGTAATCAAGGTGTTTAAATAAAGATATTATTAAAAAAACCACAACTGCATTAAAATCAACTTTATAACCATGGTGTTTAAATAAAGTAATTAAAAAAGAGTAGGATTTCCCAATGATTTATATATTAGTTAAATCATTTACTTATAATATTATACATTTGTAACTTTTTTACTTCAATAAAATTGTATGCTTTTGAGTTTCAAAAAAAATACAGATATCAAAGGTGACAAAAACAAAAAATGACACAAAAACAAAGACAGGCTAAGTATAAAAATTCATATGAAAATAATAACAAAGTTTTCATATCAGTAATTTTTATAAACATATATGTACTCAACTGAATATATGAATCAAAAGGTGCAGAGTTGTCTGATGGATTTGGAAACAAAACCCACCATTGTGTTGTTTATAAAATGGTCTACTTGAGGGGCCAGAAATAGTACAGCCAATTAGGCACTTGCATTGAAAGCACCTAACTCAAATTGCATCCTAGATAGCATATAGTTCTCAAGCCTGTCTGGAATGATCCTTATCACAGACCCAAGAGTAAGCCCTGATTACAAATAGTTGTGGGAAAAATAAACCAATTTAAAAAAAATAGAAAGAAGGTCTACTTGGAAAAACAATAAACACAAAAAAGATCAAATTATATGGTTGGAAAACAATTTTGGATGTAAATTGTTACCGAACTAAGGCATGGCTAATCATACATATATAGGACAAAATAGGTATCTGGGCATAAAAGGTAATAAGAAAGAGAGATGTCCGTTAACATAATAAGAGTTTAGCTAATAAAGAGAACTTGGTCTACATAAACACACACACACATATATATATATATATATATATATATATATACTATCAAAAGATGTGAGTAGAGAAATTGACAGCAACCAAATAGTGATGTAAAGCTTTAATACCTCACACTTATCACTGAGTAGATCAACCAGCAGAAGATCAAAACCAATAAAAACATTTTAAAAGTAGAGGATATAGAGCTGTGTTAATCAATACGTATGAGTTTTTGATATATATATTTAATTTACTTTACTGAATTTATATTTGATTTTGCTTATGAGAACAGTTTTGTCAAACACAAAGGTCAATGTAGGTCTTCAGAGGACAAGCAACACACTTTGTTTCAGTGGTGTTTGCTTGCTTTTAGTTCTATGTTGCTTCTTACACATGGATGATATTATTTAGTTATTTTTTTATATTTTTATGAAATCAGGCTAAAGTTTTCATTTTTCTTTTTGATTATTTGAGTTAGGGTAGATCTTCTTTAAATTTTTTATTTCCTCATTAAAGGCTGTATTACTGTAAACTATCTTATAACTATTGTTTATTGATTTTTCTCTGTCTTATAAGATCTAAAAGATTTTACCTTCTGTTTTGTTTTGTGGCTATATGCAATGGTATTCAGGCCTTTCTGCAGAAATGCTTTCTTAGGTCACTCTGGCAGGGTTTGGAACTCCATATAAGCTTATGGTGATTATATCAGGTTGACTTTCTAACAAATGATAATAGAAAACTGATAAGCCACATGAAAAAGAAAAAAAAATTTTTTTTGGTGTCACACCCGGCAGCGCTCAGTGGTTACTTCTGGTCCTATGCTCAGAAATGGTTCCTGGCAGGTTTGGGGGACCATATGGGATGCCGGGATTTGAACAACTGTCCTTCTGCATGCAAGGCAAACACCCTTCCCTCATGCTATCTCTCAGGCCCGCAAAAGAAAATTTTAACTCAAAAGAAATAAAGAAACTAGAGCTAGTTGTTAGGAATGAAATATCTAAAACACACAGAAGTAAGTAGGCAAGCTTCTCATAATATTGACATCAGAGATTTCTTGAGTAAGTTGACTTTATTGGTAAAAACAAACAAAATAAACATCAAGGATTTAAAAAATGAATTCTTTCAATAGCTATAGTGAAAGTAAAAATGATACACTGAATGAAGAAAATATCCCTACATTTGAAAAAGATGTCCAAGATAGAAAATTATTTTATAAATCTTACAACAAAATAAATTCATTAAAATAGGAATGTATTGAATAAAGACAAGAAGATGTAGAATTATTGCCATCATTCATGCTTATCAAGGAAATGGAAGTCTAATAGCCAATGTGTTTCCTTCTCATGTCAGTAAGAATGGCCTGAAACAAAAAGGCCAGAAATAATATATTCTGGTGAGGATGTGGAGAAATAGGATCCCTCCTTTACTATGAACCAGTAAATTGATTCAACTCTGATAGAAAACAGCATAAAATTTTCTTAAACATGTAGGAATAGGATTACTTTATAAATCAGCAATATTCCTCCTACACAAAGAAGGCAAAAAAACCCCACAGATCCAAAAAGGTATACATGCACCTATATTTATTATATTGCAGTTTCCAGCAGTTAAAAAAAAAGAAAACAAGAGATAGTATATAATGGTTAAAGAAGAATTATATACACAAAATGGAGTGCTACTTAGCAGAAGAAAAGAAATGCTGCCTTTGTGTAATAAGAGAATAAAATGGAGGCAGGGGTAGAGCGTATGGAGCATGTAAGTCTGGCACTTGCTT
Organism: Suncus etruscus; assembly: GCF_024139225.1. NCBI lineage: Eukaryota > Metazoa > Chordata > Mammalia > Eulipotyphla > Soricidae > Suncus > Suncus etruscus. The sequence goes on along the minus strand of NC_064858.1, from coordinate 12,472,569 downwards.
TGCTGGTCTAGTTTGACAGCAGCACTCCAATATGGCTCCCTGAGAACATCCAAGTGTAACCCCAAAACAAAAGCAGAAACTCAGAAAATAATCTGGAGGCATTCGTACAAAGTGAAATATCAATAGATAATAAAGAATCAAATGTTCTTCATAGTAATAGTATATCAAGAAACAAGTTAAATAAAGTGTATAATAAAAAAGTATGTTTGTTGATATGTTGCGCTTATCAACTTGTAAGAACTTTTTAAGGATGAAAAGCATCGTGGTAGGATGATATTCACAACGTTGAGCCATAATGGTGTAAAGGATGTAAGCACATAAACATTTACCCTCATGTAAACAGATGTTATATAACTTAAAACTAACCATTAAAACACATTTTGGTAATTGTCAGAACTAATACAGAAGAGGGATTTTTTTTATTTTGCTGTAAACAAAAAGAATTTAATTTATAAAACAAGAAAAGTGAAAAATTACAGAGAATATCCTGGACAGCAGTCTCCATTCCTTCTTCCTTCCTCTCTTATCACCAATGAAATCATTTGCCCCCATCTCTAAGTAGTGTCTTAAACTCAGTGGCAATGGCAGATCTACCACTATTATATGACAAAAATACTTTCCCCAGAATATAGTATATTCACTGGAGAGGGTGGATCAATAAACACCTCCCCCTTTCTTATATCTCCTTCCCCCTTCCTCAATTTTATTGCTGTTATGAGTATCAGACTTCTATAGATTTTATCACTTAATCATTGTTCTTTTAGAAAAATGTATTGTACTTTAAGTAATAGGTTACAGTACTATTCAAGTTTATAGTATTGTACAAAGTTACTGCACACAACTGAATTGCCCATGACCCTACATACCTCCATGTATGATTATCATTCCTTCCCACACCATGCCTCATTTTCATGTTTGACAGTTACGGTTTTCATGCATATAGTGACAGCCATTTTTAGCATCCATAAGCTTCAGACTCTCAGCCATGCTCCTGTGTTTCTTTTTTTTAATATATATTTTATTTAAACAACTTGATTACATACATGATTGTGTTTAGGTTTCAGCAATGTAAAGAACACCATCCATCACCAGTGCAATATTCCCATCTCCAATGTCCCAAATCTCCCCCCTCCCTGTACTCTAGACAGGCTTTCTATTTCCCTCATGCATTCACATTGTTGGGATAGTTCACAATGTAGTTATTTCTCTACCTAAACTCATCCCTGCTTGTGGTGAGCTTCATGAGGTGGGCTGTAACTTCCATCCCTCCTCTCTTTTGTGTCTGAAAATTATTATTGCAAGAATGTCTTTCATTTTTATTAAAACAGAAGAGGGCTTGTTTTAAAATGAAAGTTAATTCATACTTTTAAAATTACTCCACACTTGTTTTGTACAAACAGAAACATTTAGAAAATTACCCCAATTAATTCAATTTCAACATTAAGCACAATAACATTAGAAACTATTTAAGTAAATGTATTATTAAATACCAAATACTTAAAAAATAAAATATTAAACTTAGCAAATACATTCACATTTTTAATAATTATTAAAATATATAAAAAGAAGTCTAGGTATTTAGTCTGGAAATAAAAATTCATCAAAGTTAAAATTAATATATAAACAAAAGGGGATAGTAAAATGTATATCCAGAAAGATATATTCATTATAGACTGATAAAAAAATGTATAAATAGGAAAAGCATACCACTAATTTAAAAGAACCTCTTGAAGCTGAACTAAGATCTCTTATATACTGTCAAGTTGGGAACATTGGTAATTTCTTAATTTCATGCTGAATGCATAAGTGACATCTACTAGAAAAAAGGTAATTTCCTTTCTTTAATCAGAATAGAATCATGGCAATCATTCCAGAAATTTTCATTATTATTTCATATTATATGCTAATATTAGTTTAATGGTTTATTCTCTTCTTACACACTTTAATATGAGTACACATGGCTATTATGTCTATAAAATCAATATGTTCCATGAATTATTGCTTACAAAGCATTATGCAATAGTTTTTGCAATGCAAACATGTTTTATTTTGTCTAATAAGCAATTGGAATTCATATCCTTGTTATACATAACAATATTTCTGAAATAACAGAATATTGGGATGCATTCATCAGTTTAAGATGTATTAAAGCATTGCATCTATTTGCTACTGAATCTGATTCATCTGCAGATAGGATAAAGAAATTCAATACTAATAGTACAATTCTCTTCATGCCCATCAAATTCCCCACTCACCCTCAAGCATACTAACAGGAAATTATGGTAACTACAGGTGAGCTGCTTGGAAGAATATGATGGAACCCTAAACTTCCCAATAAGGAATCAGTGGGTTTCAGGAGACCTGAGCTCAAGAAGCTGACACATGGTGCCTACCACGTTAGTGGAAGCCATGTATTCCTGATCAATAGCTGCAAAGATAGCTGCTTGATAACCTCCCACTCACTATCCCATGAGGATCACATATTGTCCTTGTGTAATGAACTTCCAACTGGATAGCTGGACTATCCATCCACATTAGGCCAATAGATTAGCCCTTATTCCAGTCAACAATCCTTCAAATCCCACAAAAGTAGGCAGAAGAAAGATCTGCCCAGATGAAGACAGTGGGGAAGGCAGGACAAAATCTGGGCACATTAAGAGTAGGATATGTGCACTGGTGGAGGCTGTATGTTTGAACTATTTCATGATCAGCTTTCTAACAGAAAAAAAAACAAATCCAACTGTATTATGAATAACTTTGTAAATCAAGTTATTTAAATAATTTTTAAAAATCTCAAAAAAGGAAACTGCAAATAGACTTAAGACTTGAGTACAACAATTTGTCATCTAAAAGAAACATGAATAGTCAGAACAGTAAGTCTCAAAGTCAAATATTAGAAACAAACTAATTACTCAAAAATGCTGGAATGGCCATATTTATATCATTTTACATATAATTCAGACCCAAGATTGTTGTAGGAAACAGGTAATTTCTTAATAATCAATACATATATAATAGAAAGAATCATAATCTAAAGAGTCTGGTACCTTTTTAGGGACCATTCTGGCACTTAATTCCAGACCAGTAAAATTTTATAAACAACTCCTAATATATTTTAAGAAAGCCCATTTAATAAGTGGTGTTGGGAAGATTTTTAGCCACTTACAAAAATTGGGCTTAAAATTATGTTTGACAACTTGCACAAGGTGAAATCAAAATAGATTCAAATATATTTTATACCTGAAAGCATAAGGGAGAGAAAGGAAAATACATGTTTATTTCTTCATGTTCTTTTTATTTATTTATTTATTTAGAGCTCCCATATTCTTCCTAAGATTAGAGAAATTCTCACCCATTATTTTTCTTTCCTTTTTCTAAAATTGCTTTTATTAAAAACTGTGATTACACAATTGTTCATTGTTGGATTTCAGCCATACATTGTACACCATCCTTCAACAGTTCACCCTTCCTGTCATCAATGTCTCTCATTTCCCTCCCTCCAAACACCACCAAACTCCTGCCTTGTTCTAGGGCAAGCAAATTGCATCTCTCTATCTCTCTCCTTCCCCCCCGCCTCTCTTTTTTTTTTTGACATGTGGTTTGCATTATTGTTAATGGAGGGATAATTTGTCTGTTAATTTCTTCCCTTTCAGAGCCAAATTCTTGTCCAAAGTCATCAGTTCCAGCCATTATTGTTCTAGGAGATCCTTCACTACTCTAGCTACACTCACAACTCTGTGGCAAGCTTTCTTCCCTGAGCTGGATCTACTGATCTTTGTCTTTATGTCTCTGGGTATTATTTCCATACTATCTCTCATTTTTCTTATATCCTCAAAGTGAGTAAAATTATTCTATGTCTATCCCTTTTCCTCTGGCTCATTTTACACATCATAATAGTCTCCATGCACATTCATGTATAAAAGTTTCATGACTTTATATTTTCTTAATGGCTAGATTGTTTCCAGATTCTGGATATTGTAAACATTGCTGAACTAAACATAGGAGTGTTGAAGGCATTGTTGCATTGTGCTTTTTGTTCCTGGAGTATATCTCTAGGAGAAGTATAGCTAGGTGAAATGGAAGATCAATTTCTAGCTTTTTACGGAATGTCCATATTGTTTTCCAAAAAGGCTAGATCAGTTTGCATTCCCACTAGCAGTGAATTCCCACCACCTCTCTTCCCACATCCATGCCAGCACTGGTTGTTCTTGTTTTTATTTTGTGATGTGTGCTTGTATCTGTGGTGTGATATAATATCTTATTGTTGTTTTGACTTGCATCTCCCTGATGAGTAGTAATGAGGAACATTTTTTCATGTGCCTTTTGGACATCTGTATTTCTTCTTTGAGAAAATGTCTGTTCATTTCTTCTTGAAATTTTTGAATGGAGTTAGATATTTTTCCTTACAAAATTCAAATTCGACCAGTGCTAATATCTTAGATATTAACACCTTATCTGCTGGTTATTTGGTGAATAGTTTCTCCCATTCCATAGATAACCTTTTTATCCTAGTCACTATTTCCTTTGAGGTACACAAGCTTCTAAGTTTAATATAGACTACAAAACACTGCTTCAAAAAAATAAAAGAGGACACAAGAAAATGGGCATATATACCCTGCTCATGGATTGGGAGCATTAACATAATTAAAATGTAAGTATGTCCAGAGTGATCACACAGTGGTAGGGATTTACCTTGCACGTAGCTATCCCAGGACGACCTGGGTTTGATCCCTGGCATCCTGAGCCAAGAGCAATTTTAGAGTGCATAATCAAGAGTAATCCTTGAGTGTCATCTGGTGTACCCCCCTCAAAATTCCCCCAAAATGTCATATTTCCTAAAGCATTTTACAAATTTAATGCACTCCTATACAAATTCTCATGACATTTTTCAAAGTAATGGATCCAATGCTCTTGAAATTTATATGGAGAAATAAACTTTCATAAATAGCTAAAGCAATCCTTAGCAAAAAATGATGGGGGAATCATTTTATCCAAATTTAAACAATACTATAAAGCAGTATTCAGTCTTTAAAACAGTATAGTATCAGAATAATAATAATAATAGACCCTTAGACCAGTGGTATAGACTTGAATATACAGAGTTAGATTCCCAGGTTTATGAACAATTAATTTTTGATAAAGGATCAAGAAATACAAAGTGTAACAAGGAATTCCTCTTCAAACAGTGGTGCTTGGAAAACTGGTCAACTACATGCAAAAATAATGAACTCAAATCTTGCTCTAACACCACTCACAAAGATCAAATTAAAATGGATTAAAGGCCTTGATATCAGATCTGTAACTGTCAGGTAGACAGAGAAAATTGTAGGCAGAAAACTCCATGACATTTAAACTAAAAGCATCTCCAGGGATTTTAAACTCCACTGGCCAAACAAGTGGAAGCCAAGATCAACAAATGCTACTACATTAAACTCTAATGACATTTACACTAGAGGCACCTTTAGAGATGAAATGCCACTGACCAAGCAAGTGGAAGTAAAGATAAACAAAAGGGACTACGTTAAATTAAGAAGCTCCTCTGAACATCCAAGGCAATGAAGGCCAGATACAAAGACAGATCATAGTTTGGGAGAAATTATTTTCCCACCACTTATCCAGTAAAGGGTTAATGTCTTATATACAGAGAGGTTATATATTATAGATAATATATACAATCTCTTATAATTTAAAATTAATTTAAATTTATCCCACCCCATCAAAAATGGGGAGATGTGATGTACATACTTTACAGATGATCAAAAGACATGAAAAATGTTCTATATCACTAATTGTCAGAAAAACACATATCAAAACAATAGTGATCTATCATGTACCATCTCACACCAAAGATACTGGCATTTATCACAAAGCAAATCAATCAATTTTGGCAAGGATACAGAGGTAAGGGACCCTTATGAACTGTGGTTGGGAGTGTCTATGCTTTAGCCCTTTTGGAAAAGTATTTTTTCAGAAAAATAGAAATTGATTCTCCATATGTCCCACAATACTGTGACTAAAATATACTCTAGGGACCCAAAACACCAGGCTAAAAAGTCATTTGAACGCCAATGTTCATTGATTCACTATTTACCATAGCCAGTATCTATAAGCAACCCACGTTTCCAAAATCAGATGAATAGATAAGCCAAGCCTCTTACCTGCCTAAAATTTAAACAGGCCTCAAATTTTGTAATTTTCTAACACTCTCAACAGTCCATTTCTTATTATTCATTACTCTCAAATATTACCACAAATTTCAGACTCTCTTTAAACTAATTCATGCCAAAACAATATATTTCATATTTAAATATATTCAATTCATTTTAATGATGTGAAAAATGACCCCTTTGTCTTTTAGAAATAATTCACAATATTTCTTCTAAGTCAAAAACAAGAAAATAAAGTGAAATTCAGTTTATATATAAAACGTCAGTTATTATTAGTGAAAAAGTTTCACTCACGTCATCTCAACTTTGCCAATACAATAAATTCTATAACTAAATGTTTTGCAAACACTTTAGAAACATGTTGCTGTTCTAAATTAGTTTAGTACAAAGATAGCAATCAACAGTTACAAGTTAAATTAAGGATGATTAAAATTTAAACATGGTGCATGATCATGTACGAAGGTAAAATCCAAATGGATTAAAGACTTTGATATCAGATATGACCATAAGGTATATAGAACAACATGTAGGTAAAACACTCCATGACATTTGAGACTAAAGGCATCTTCAAGGAGGAAACTGCACTTTCCAAACAAGTGAAAGCAGAGATCAACAGATGGGATTATATTAAGCTGAGAAGCTTCTGAACCTCAAATGAAATAGTGCCCAGGATACAAGAGCCACCCACTGAGTAGGAGAAACTATTCACCCAATACCCATCAGATAAGGGGCTAATATCCAAAATATACAGGGCACTGACAGAACTTTACAAAAAAAAAAAACAAAAACATCTAATCCCTTCAAAAATGGGGAGAAGAAATGAACAGACACTTTGATAAAAAAGAAATACAAATGGCCAAAAGGCACATGAAAAAATGCTTCTCATCACTAATCATTAGGGAGATGCAAATCAAAACAATGATGAGATACCATCTCACATCACAGAGATTGGCACACATCACAAAGAATGAAAACAATCAGTGCTGGAGGGGATGTGGAGAGAAAGGAACTCTTATCCACTGCTGGTGGGAATGCCGTCTAGTCCAACCTCTATGGAAAGCGATATGGAGATTCCTCCAAAATCTGGAAATTGAGCTCCCATTCGACCCAGCTATTCCACTCCTAGGGATATACCCCAAGAACACAAGAGTACAATACAAAACCCCTTTCCTCACACCTATATTTATTGCAGCACTATTCACAATAGCCAGGCTCTGGAAACAATCAAGATGCCCTTCAACAGATGAATGGCTAAAGAAACTGCGGTACATATACACAATGGAATATTATGTAGCTGTCAGGAGAGATGAAGTCATGAAATTTTCCTATACATGGATGTATATGGAATCTATCATGCTGAGTGAAATAAGTCAGAGGGAGAGAGAGACACACAGAATAGTCTCACTCATCTATGGGTTTTAAGAAAAATAAAAGTCATCTTTGCAACAATCCTTAGAGACAATGAGAGGAGGGCTGGAACTTCCAGCTCACTCCACTAAGCTCACCACAAAGAGTGGTGAGTGCAGTTATAGAAATAACTACACTGAAAACTACTGTAATCATGTGAATGAATGAGAGAACTGGAAAGCCTGTCTAGAGTACAGGTAGGGTTGGGGTTGGATGGAGGGAGATTTGGGACATTGGTGGTGGGAATGTTGCACTGGTGAAGGGGGGGGTGTTCTTTACATGACTGAAACCTAATCACAATCATATTTATAATCAAGATATTTAAATAAAGAAAAAAATTAAAAAAATTTAAGCATGGAATAAAACTCATTATTCTGAATTTTTTTTCATTTAGTCACAATGAAATCTCAGTTACTTATAATTGGGTTGTTACAAGTATAGTGTTTTAAAACTAGTTGATTCCCTGTTCCTGCCTCTTACACATACATTTTTTTTTGACTTCCAACCATTATTCTTCCTTTACAAGAGGCACTTTTTAAAATTAAAACTTTTCAGGGCTGGAAATAGTGGCACAGGGGTAAGGCATACGCTAGCCTAGGATGAACCACAGTTCGATCCCCTGGTGTCCCATATGGTTCCCCAAGCCAGGAGCAATTTATGAACTCATAGCCAGGAGTAACCCCTGAGCATCACTGGGTGTGGCCCCCAAACCAATAAATAAATAAATAAATAAATAAAAGTTAAAAATTTTTCATTGGGGTTTATAGTACTATTACTGATAGCATATTCATATGTACCACCTACATACTGTACCACCTATTTTTCCTAAGTAATTATTTCCCTCTACCACAAATATTACCCTGTTTCATCCAAGACTCCTCAAGAGGCATCTTTCCTAATGAATAATATTTTTGTGTACTGTGTTTCCATTGTCTTTGAGTATTATTTCACCATTATGTTTCTTTATATTCCACATGTGAGACGATCATTCTGTTTTGGTCTTTCTCCCTCTAATTTCTACAATATGAAACTTTCCAGGTCCCTCTGTCTAGAAGCAATTTTCATGACTATCTTTTCTTATGGTTGAATAACACTTTGTAAGTTTACCAGGGCTTCTTTCTCTCTCTCTCTCTCTCTCTCTCTCTCTCTCTCTCTCTCTCTCTCTCTCTGGATAACAATGAGATTTTTCAAATAAGTGGATCAAAAATTCCTGAAATTTATCTGGAATATCCCCCCGACCAAATAGCTAAGAAATACTTGGGAGAAAAGAATTTCACTTTCCCCAATTTCAAACTATACTACAAAGCAGTAGTAATTAAAAAAACATGGTACTTGAATAATGGAATAGACTTGAAAATAATGAGAAAGACCCTGAGGTATATGATCAGTTAATCTTCAATAAAGGAACAAAAATATAAAATGAATATGTTGGACAAACTTGTCACCCACACACAAAAATAAATGAGTTCATACTTCTGAAGTCATGCACAAGTAAAATTAAAATATACTAAAGGCTTTAATATCAAACCTAAATCTATAAAGTAAATAAGAGGAAAAGCAGGCATTTTTTACAATGCTTTTTTGTAAAAGCAGATAGTGTCTGCTGAATACTGCATCCTTAATTACCACATAATTGTTGTCCTTCGATTACTCTCTATCTTCAGAAAATTTCTGTCTCAGTCTTTGCAGAATCATGAGCCTAAAGCAGCACATGTAATTAAAGAGACATTTTCCCTTTCAATCAATTAAGATAGTTAAAATACTGGGCTAAAATAGTAAATATTTTGATTTGCGATTGGTAACATTGCTAGGAGTGATCAAATTATTTTATATAGGATTGGAGCAGCAGTAAGGCATTTGCCTTGCATGCAGCTGACCTAGGATGGATCTTGGATCTATCCCATATGGTCCCCCAAGCCAAGAGCAATTTTTGAGTGCATAGCCAGGAGTAACCCCTGAGCATCACCGGTTGTGGCCCAAACACCCCCTCCCAAAAATTTTATGTGTAAACCAAAAGAAAATATGTCACAGTTAGGTGTTTAAATGCAGTTTAGTGTTAATAAATTTTTGACTTCTTATATAATCCAGAAGCTAATAAATGTGTATTAAAGCATTCATGAACTAAAATGTAATTTGCTAAACTTTTTGTGTTCTTTAGTGTCCTTTTTGAGGGACCCAATGCACACTTCATAGTTTTTACAATTTGCAAATACTATGATATAATTAATAATATTAAATAGAGATTTTTCTAAGGTTATTCAGTTATGCACTTCTAAAAGCATTAATATTTAACAATGTATAAAAGATAAAATGACTTCTTTAAGAATATCAACAGGATGTTCTAAAACTCAAGTTAATTAGTTTTTCCAGTCAGGATTTTCTGTGATCTATGAAACACATGAATAAGAGCATGAATACCTCAAAGAGATCAAAGAAAACTTCAAAATAAGGGGCCAGTTTTAAAATAATTTTCTTTTTATTACACAAGGTGAGAACCAGGTGTTTGTGGGAGAAGGTAAAAGAGGGAGCTGGGTTATGTCACTAGTATACTGATATAATTAGGACTGGGAACCCTCACCAGTAGACCATGTCAGAGGTTACGTCTCAATTAGTTTGAATTTGGTAATTGATCAAGATCACTTCACGAATGTGAAGTTACTTAAAATTTAATGGTAGGCTATATTACTTATAACATTCAATGACCTATATCACTGTTGTTTCATATGTTTTCATATGAGTTCTGAAATAATAAATAATTCAATTTTCATAAAATTTAATATCTAGTTTCTTTTCTTTTTTTCTAGTTTCTTTTCATTCAAGACATTGTCATAAAATATTTGTAAGCTTTTCATTAATCATTGACTTAGTTTTAAAACAGTGAAAGATTGGTTATTTTCAAAATAAAACTCAAAATTACAAAATAAAGCATGAAAATAAAGCAGGAAAAGGGTAGATTTCATGAAAATATAGCACTAAAGCATAATGTACATTATAATTATGTACTTTTCAGGCATTTATTTTAATATTGATAATATAGGTTTTTAATAATAATTACTATATTTAAACTTCATAGCTACAAAATTGTTCATACTTGAGTTTCAGTGATAGATTATACAACACCTTTCACCAGTACAGCTTTACCACCACCAATGCCTTAAGTTTCTCTTCACCCAACACCATGCCTGACTCTAGTGAAGGCATTTTGCTTCTCTTTCTTTCTCTCATTTTTTTTGGGGGGGGGGCGCACACCCGGTGACGCTCAGGGGTTACTCCTGGCTAAGCGCTCAGAAATCCCCCTGGCTTGGGGGGACCATATAGGACGCCGGGGAATCGAACCGCGGTCCTTCCTTGGCTAGAGCTTGCAAGGCCGACACCTTACCTCTAGCGCCACCTCGCTGGCCCCATAACCATTTTTTTCTAACAATGGCACAGTATTGCATAATGTAGAGTTATCACAGTTTTCTTAGCCACTCATCTGTTCTTGGACACTTGGGCTGTTTCCAAGTTCCGGCTATTGTAAGTAGTGTTACAACAAAAAATAAAAGCGCAGAGGGCTTTCCGCATTGTCTTGGGGTTCCTAGGGTATATCTCTTGAAATAGTATTGCTGTATTAGGTGAGAGTCCAAATTATAGGGTTTCTTTTTTGTTTGTTTGTTTCTTAGGAATATCTATATTGTTTCCAAAAACATTGAACTAGTTGGCATTCACACCTTTCTACCCCCATCTAGGCTAGACTGGTGGTGCTTGTTCTTTGTAATGTCTGCCAGTCTAGTAGTGTGAGGTGGTATCTTATTATTATTTTTTCCAGTGACTTTTGGCATCTGTATTTCTTCTTTGAGGAAGAGTCTGTTCATTTCTTCTCCTATTTTTGGAAGGGCTAGATGGTTTTATCTTACCAGGTTCTATCAGTACCTTGTAAATATTAGATATGAACCCCTTACTTGATGAATATTGGCTAAATAGTTGATCCCATTCCATCAGTAGCCATTGCATCCTTCTGCATGCAAAGAAAATGACCTTCTCTATGCTATCTCTCCTGCCTCAGAAAAACATCTTAACCAAAACTGAAGCTAATGACTTTACCAATCAAATTATGCAATTTGAATAGCAAATTCAGAATACTTGTAGAGTCAATAGGAGCAAAACTATTTGCTAAGTTGTTGACACAAATATCCAGTGTTTATATGGAGAAAGCAAAAAATAGTTCTCATTAAATGAAAACATTGTATATATCAATTTATATCAGTTATTAAAAGTTGCTTCATTTTATATTTTATATTTACAATTTAAATAATTTTGCATTAACTAATACAAATCTAAGAAATTTTGTATTTCTTTGTGAAATATTTAACTTCAGTTAACTTCACTTTTGATAATTTGACATACTCCAAAGTAATCTTTTGATTTCTCTTTTATTCCACCTCTTTCTGAATTTTGTCTGTATTTCTTCACTTAAGTCCCTATAATTAACATCCTTGCCATCTGTTCAGGTCAGTTTTTCTAAGAAGAAAATTTGAGACAGAATTAACTGCAATGCCTGCTAAGAAAGATTACTTTAGCTACTCATGGACATTTATTTTTCCATATGAATTCCAGTGTGGTAAAATCTTTAAAAACTGTCACGGAAATTTTCATAGGGATTGCATTAAATTTGTAAAATGCTTAGGAATTATTGACATTTTATTTTATTTTTGATATGGGGTCACACCCAATGACGCTCAGGGCTTACTCCTAGATATGTGCTCAGAAATTGCTCCTGGCTTGGGAGACCATATGGGACACTGGGAACTAACCAAGGTCTGTCCTGGATCAGCCACATGCAAGGCAAACGCCCTACCACTCCAGCCCCAAGAATTATTGACATTTTAATGATGTTTATCCTCCCAATCCATGAGCAGGGTATATGTCTCCATTTCCTTGTGTCCTCTTTAATTACTTGACACAGTTTTCTAGTTTTCTTTAATATAACTATATTTTACATCCTTAGTTAAGTTTACTCCAAGGTACTTGGTTTTCTGAGATACAATTGTGAATAGGATTTTTTAATTATATTTTCTTCTCTTTCACTGTTTGTATATAGAAGAGCCATGGATTTTTGCATATTACCTTTGTAGCCTGCCACATCACTAATCATCAGGGAAATGCAAATCAAAACAACAATGAGATATCATCTCACACTACAGAGACTAGTACACATCACAAAAAGTAAGAACAACCAGTGCTGGCATGGATGCGGGGAGAAGAGATGAACTCTCATTCACTGAGAATGCAAACTGGTTCAGCCATTTTTAAAAACTATATGGACATTCCTCAAAAAGCTAGAAATTGAGCTTTCATGTGATCTAGCAATATCAATCTTAGGGATATGTCCCAAGAACTAAAATCACAATACAAAAATGTATTTTGCACTCCTATGTACAACACAGCACTATTTACAATAGCCAGAATCTGAAAACACCTCAGGTGTACAATACCAGATGAGTGGCTAAAGAAACTGTGGTTGAACTACTATGCAGCCATTAGGAAAAATGAAGTCATGAAATTTGTCTATATATGAATGGATATGGATATTATGTTGAGTGAAATGAGCCAGAGGGAAAGGATATACAAAGAATAATCTCATTCTTCTATGGGATAAAAGAAAAATAAAAGACACTATGGTAACAATATTCAGAGACGATAGAGATAGGAGTCAGAAGGTCCAGCCCATGGTAGAAGGCTGGCCACAGAGTGGTGAGTGCAGTTAGAGTAGAGAAGGATCTACTAGAACAATGATAGTTGAAATTTATTGCTCTGGACAGAAAATCGGTGTTGAAAGGGGAGAAAGTGACATACAAGTCACCTCTCCATTAACAATAATGCAAACCACAGTGTCAAAAAGAAAAGAGAGAAAATATTGGTGGTGGGAAGGGTGTACTGGTGAAGTATGGTGTATGTTGTATCAGCAAAACCCAACAATAAACAGTTTGTAATCACAGTGCTTTCATAAAGAAATTAATTTTAAAAAAAAAGAAACATTCCCTTGGTAGAAAGTAGAAGAAACTGTATTGGGCATGGGACTTAGTGAAATAAAGTATCAGATATCCCTAGTAAAATTTAAACCATAGATAATATTTATAAAATTGTTCTAAGATTGAATGGATTTTATATCCTGTTGATATAGTTATGGGTCACTTCTTAGGGGAATAAGTAACCATGAGTGAGAGGGATCTCTGAATTTAAGGGAAGGGGTTGAAGATAAATTTCACTGACAGAACTCAACGTTTAGGCAAAATATTTTCTTAAAGAGGGACTTGGATACCACTTATTTAAAAATAGATGTTTTTAATTATTTATACTCACTCTACTTAACTACAAAATATTTATATATCATAAATAGCAATTCCAGAATTCACCCATTCCCTTGTGTTTCTTTGTGCATTTTGCTACCCAGTTTCACAGATCAAAAACCTATTGAGGGTCTAAAGAGAGTGTAGTGAATAGGGTGCTTGCTTGCATGCAGCTGTCCACAATTTGATCCAAGAATACATATGATCTCCTTAAAATGCGAGGAATAATTAATTCCAGAGTGTATAGCCAAGAGAAAACCCTGAGTATCACCAGTTATAGCCCCAAACAAATGAGCAAGAACAAAATCTATGTCATTTATCTCCACAAAATTTCCAATTTTGACCTTCCCACTTTTTCTATACTGCTATCCTTTGTTAACAATCACCATGCAATACTATATTATCGACATTAACCGGTTTTCTCCAAGATACATATAATAACCAAGTTTACACTCTTTACACTCTATCTATGTGATCTCTAAAATGCACACAGACATGTGAGGTGTGCACACACAGAAGCCAGGGATGCAGTTCAAATAGTAAAACACATTCCTAGAATGTGACAAGGTCTAAGTTTTGATCCCCTCAGGATGGCCATGTATAACCCTCATAGCCCCCAAACCCTACTACAATGCTGATCTGAAGACTGAACCATCAACCAAAACTACCAGTTAGCATCTCCCGGAGTGGTCCTAGCCTTCCAAGTTCCACAGAGGGCAGACTTTATGTGAAAAATTGCCAGTAAGTAAACAACCAAATAAAACAGGGCATTGTGGACATTCCGGTCCAAACCTCTTAGCATCTCCTAGGGGATTTTCCCTTACTTTAGATTTTATTTCCAGTTTATTAGCTCTACAAACCCAGTCACAATAGTACCCATTTTCTATCCCCAGAGAAAATTTTACTATTCATTATTTGTCTTTATTTCCCCTCCTCGCAGTCAGTGCTCAAGGCTTACTCCTGGCTCTGCACTCAGAAGTTACTTCTGGCGAGTTGGGGTTGGAGGCACATGGGATGCAGAGGATAAAATCCAGGTTGGCCTCATACAGGCAAGTACCTTACTTGCTGTGCTATAATTCCAACCCCACGTTTGTCTTTTATTTCCCTTTTGGCCACAACCAGCTCTGTGTTCCTGGCTCTATCGATGGAAGTTGCACCCTGAAAAGCTTAGAGAGTCTATGGGGTGCTGTGATCAAAAATAGACTTCCAGCACACAAAATGCTACCTTCTGAGCTACCTCTTCTTTCTGTCCTTTCTGTTTCTTTCTTGATTTTTTATATTCTCCTACTCCCCAAATTTCATTACTTTTTTTTACTTTTATAGGAATATTCAATATTTCTACTAATACTTCATTTACCACAAAGTAGAGAAACTTCTGCTTATGTGTTTATCTTCTAATATGTGTGTGTATGTGTGTATAAAGTAAGAACTCACACGTTTATCTTTGAATTCACCTTGTCAAAGATTGGGAATTCACATATATTGGGCAATAGAAGCTTATTGACAATTTACTGGACTGTTGAAAGGTTTAGATTCTATGCATATGATTCATGATGTTATTATTATGTTTTCACATTTGTTATGCATTTTATTATTTTTGAGTTATTTATGTTTAGATGATCTCCCATTTATGCTGACAGAGCAGGGATCCTGGACAACAAAGTTGGTGGTGCTAGGGATTATCTCTCCTAGCAGTTCTACTGTCTACTATTACTCAAGGGACAATGTGGTACTAGTGAACAAATGAGGGTAAGCTGCATTCAAAGTTTGTGCCCTAACATCTGAACTATCTCTGTAGCTCAGGGGTGGCGAACATTCGGCTCTCGAGCCACCTGCAGCTCTCGGCCAAAATGAATGCGGGTCTTTGCCACTTCTCATTCTTTTGTATACTGTGGCTCTTTGCCAAGTTTGGATTTTGTTCTGCTGCTTCTGAGGAGGGGAGGGACCTCTGAGGAGAGATCTCCAAGGGCGTAGTCCCGTCTCCCATCCCTCAGAAACAACTGCACGGACAAGAGAGTGGGGGACCCGTGTGTCACATGTTGGGTCACATCTGGCCGTTAGTTCTTAGTGTGGAGGATGCAGCACACCTTCACCATCACTGCAGGATTTTGACCCTCACTCAAAATTAAAAAAAATGCAATATGTGTTTCATATATTATTGTTAAAATTAGATGCTTTTGTGTGTTTGTTTTGGCAGATCACTGCGTGGTGTGGCTCTCTGACTCTCACAGTTTAAAATTTTGGCTCTTTGTGTCGAACTTGTTCACCAGCCCTGCTCTAGCTCTTCACATGCTGTTTCATTTTAATACTAGGCATTATTAAAAATAAATGAAATGGATTATGGGAATATACTGAAACAGAAAATAAGCTATTACGAGAATTTTCTATTTATTTCTGCTTTCTTTTCAGTCTTCTGGTTTACTTACAAAGTATCTGATTGTCTCGGTACATCCCATTCTCACTATGGGACACACTAGACACAGACAACTAATTTGTAGCTTCAATTTATAGAAAGCCTCCTTTATAACTCTATGTCTGTCTGGATCTCTCTCCATTACTTTACATTCTAATCATTTTATTCATCACTTGTTCCACAACACAAAATTCTGAGAAAAGAAAATATAAAAACTGATTCTTCAACTTAATTGCTAATGTGTTTCATATATTATTGTTAAAATTATATGCTTTTGTGTGTTTGTTTTGGCAGGTCACTGCGTGGTGTGGCTCTCTGACTCTCACAGTTTAAAATTTTGGCTCTTTATGTCGAACTTGTTCACCACCCCTGCTCTAGCTCTTCACATGCTGTTTCATTTTAATACTAGGCATTATTAAAAGAGGCCATGTAGCAGATACTATAGATAAAGCAGATTACTCTAAATATTACTTTTTGGGTATTCAAAGAAAGCATCAGAGTGAGTGTCTGATGTAGAGCATGGTTGGGTTAATTTATGTTCAAGCAATTGACCTGCCTTCAGGGAGTTAATAATTTAGCTATGGAGGCATGAACAATTGCAAAGCAGTAGTGCAACCGTTTGCTTTGCACTTGGCTGGCCCGAGATAGATCTAGGTTTGATCCTTGGCATCCCATTTGGTCCCCGGAGCCTCCCAGGAGCAATTTCTGAGCACAGAGCCAGGAGTAACCCCTGAATGCCACTGAGTGTGGCCCCAAAACCAAAACCAAAGCCAAAAACAATTTAGCTATGATAAAGAACTACATGTAAATATAAGCAAAATATTACAGGAATTCAAAATGAGAGATCAGGTATTTAAAAATATTTTCAGTTAAAGGACTGTGACTAGAGATTGTATAGAGAGTAGTGTATTTGCCTTGTATGTAGCTGACCAAAGTTTGATATCCATGCAAATAGGGTCCTTCTTGAGTGATTCTTGAGGAAAGAGACAGGATTAAACTTTGAACATGTTTGCTGTAGTTCCCCCAAAAATGTTAATTCAATTTAAAATGCTATAAGAACCCTAATTGAGATGCTAATTTAACAAGAAAAGACAAATATTGGTAGAGTGTTGAAAATTGCATTAAGTAAGTTTGGTAACTTTGAAAAACCAGAAAGGAACCTACAACATAATTTGGACTTTCTTTGTTATACCAGAATAAATTTTGATTTATTGTACAAAATTTGAAAGTCACTGAGTATTTCATATAAACATTCCAGCAACAGTCATCAAAGTGAACTAGCATACTTATTAACTATAAATTTCTTACCATATCAGAGAGATTTACTAAAAATTGAGTTATGAGGAGGCCAGGATTGATGCTGGGAATGCATAGCAATTAAATAACCAGAAGGTCACTATGAGAGAAAAAAGACAGAAATCAGTCCTATTTTTGTGTGTGTTTTCTTGAGAGCACGAAGCAAGAACTTCATTAGAGTTAAAGAATATGGGGAAATAAATAAGTTTTAAAAAAGTATGGCAAAGGTAATACAGGTGTAGAATTAAAAATAATGAAAAATACTTAAAATAGACAGCAAAAATAATTCCTAGATTCAATAAAAAATTATGAGTTACACGGGCAAAGAAATGGGCTATGAAAAAGATTCATTTTTGGTTATAGAGTACCACTGGAACTTTGTTAGTGAAATGGCAACTATTGCACATAAATCTGTAACAAAACTATTAATAATTATATAAAGTAACCAATAAGTCAATACAAATAAAACTTAAACAAGGACGATGATAAAGAAATTATAACCTTACGAATCGTCTTATAGAGTCTAAAACAAAGTATATTTCTGAGAGACATAAGATAGTAATTAGAGAAAGGATACTATAGGAGAATAATGAAACAAGCTAAAATAAAGACTAAAACAGTTTCACTTAAAACTATGGAAAGTTATTCTTTAACTCATTGTTGGATTTGTTGAGAATTAGGTGAAAACATGCTCAAGGTGAAAGAATGCCTAGAATATAAGTGTTCTCTATTAGCTGCTGCCAATTTTGTAACAACAATAGATTGCAGTGCCTTTCAGTGCAGGTCTGCTCAGTTTATGTACTAATTCATGAATGCTGGTTGGGAGGTGACCTTTGATCTGTGCCACACCATTCAAATAAATAAATCAACTCTATGTCATATAATAGTATCAAGTTAGAGAAAGACAATAGTCACAGTGACATTGCCTGGAGAGGCAGCTCTATTCTATATTTGTTGTTTGCTGTTTTGAGATAGAAGAAAATGCTTTCTTTATCATTTGGCAAGTGAGTAAGTAGAATATTTAGATAACATTATACAATTTTAATTCAATCCTAAAAAGAATAATTTATTAACTTAAATAGGTGTCCTATTTTAAATGATTCAACACCAATAAACAATCACTAATCATGTTCATTAATAAAATCATGTTCATTAGTATAAAAATAAAACTTTCAAGTTAAAAATATAAGTACTATCATATGACCTCACTCATAAATTTACTTATGATTAGGTAACAAATCCCGAACAATAGCAGTGTCTTGGTAGGTGATTATTTAATCAGATTAATGAGAAATAGGCAATTCAGTTAATGTTGCTCAAAGGACATTTTTCAAGGTACTGCATTTGTTATTTTAAGATGTTATTAAGCAATCAACTTTAGATGTGCTCTATATTCAGTGCAGATAATAATTGTGTCCCAGATAACAGAAGAGATGTTTAAAAATGCCATAAAATTGCTTTTGAATTTGTATTCATATTTAAGCCTATTTTACTCAGACCAGTTGGAAAAATTTTCTTGAATAAGTTTCTTTAAATTATGACAATTAAAAGTTTATTTCTCTCTATGGGAAAATTTAAAAATTAGAAAAAATAAATATGAATACACTTTTATTTTATTTTACATGCCAGCAAAAATATCTGATTACTTCAGAGTTGCTTTGTTTATTGAAGTTATTAGACAGAAGTGTCATAGTAATTGGTCCATATTTGAAAACTGATAAGTCTACAAAGAACAAAATTCAATAGTTGTTAAATAGAAGAATTAACATGATTATGTTTCTGTTTATAGAAAACATATTTTTCACTGAATCATGTCAGAGCTAATCTTAAATGATCACATGTCCTAGTAATATTTAACATGTCAAAATTTGAAAAATTATTAACTGCCGTGCTTTACAAAGCTATAAATAATACAATTTTTCAACACCAAACACAGCATTTCCCCACCAATGCCCTCATGTTCCTACCCATCCCTAAGCCATTCTCTTAACAGGAACCTTTTATTTTTTCTTGAGAGGATAGACTCAATCATTTTATAAATATTTTAATTTTGAAGCATTATGTTTACAATATGTTAATAAGTCCCCATGTGCACAGCATTCTAGTACTACATCTGCCAACAGAATATCTACTTCCCTCCAGGAAAAGCACGTTTTTATAGTTAATTATTGTTGTTTGGATTCCATGCTTGGAATTGTGTGTCTCATAGTTTTTAAGAAATAGTGACAAAGGAAATAGCAAGAGTGGTGACCTGTTAGTCTATGGTTAAATATGATTTGAACTCTCAGTTGTTAGTGTTAGCATTTTTAACAGTTAGGAATGCTTAAGCTTCCAGTCTCAAGTCACTTTTTGCAGGTAATATACTTTTATTATGAAGTCAGTTTTGTGAATGTCATAAATACCTGGTTTAGAGCATGTTCACTTTCATGTGTTCTCTGAATTGCCTATAGTCCACATAAAAATAGAATCTAGTTTGCAGCACCACACAGAGGTACCAATGTATTAGAAGGGTGTTTCATTGGTTTCCTTTGATATCTTATCTATTCAATTAATTCACTAAAATTGAGGCAAAGCTAGAGACAAACTGCAAGAGGGTTCCCCTTTAAGAACACCTACAAGACCTTTAATCTGATACTTCAATTTATCTACTACAAGCCAGTAAAATGAAAGCAAATATTTCATTTTTTACCTCCTCTCTTAAAGAACTTATGTCCTCTCTTAAAGAACTCAAGAATAGAGAATAAATTAAATCTATAAAGATTAACTTAGTTAAAATTAAATATTATAGAGATAAATATATGGAGCAGTAAGTTTGTCATAGTAAATAGTGATTTTTTTTAAGTCTCAAGAGAAAGGTTGCACATAAACGCAAAAAGTTCCAGGCATGCATTTTAAGAAATCATAACAAAGCCTTCTAATATAGTATGTGCTTTTGAATGCCATGATTCTGATTAATGTCTTAGAATATAATTATCGACCATGGCATAACTAAATAGGATGCCACCTCCTATTTGTATTCATTTAGTAATTTTTTTGTATTCATTTAGTAATTCAGAGAAAAAAATGAATGATTAATAAACCTGTCTGCTTCTCCATGATCCAAACAAAAATGGACAAACTTGAATAAGCCAAAGTAAGCAAAGTCTTCCACCTTGATACCATTTTCATGTGTCAAAGCTAATGAGAACATAGCTGGGAGATGAATAACATCATAACCTAAACTTGAATGTTCGTTAAAAAAAATGAAGCAAAAAGGTATTGTCCCTGAAATAATTAACCATATTAATCTTCTTTTTTTTTGCTCTCTGGTTATAATAGTCATTTTTATATTTAATTAATGCACAGGATCATTTTGGGAAATGGATAACGAGCCTCTGATCATATTACCATGAAAATGTGCATTAACACTGCAACTGAGGAGGCTGCTTCATGTGCAGAAAATCCACTTTGTAATTAGCCCACTGTGAACTGAATCACATCAGGAGGAATTCTGAGTAAACCAGTGAACTGTGGCTATTGGCACTGCAGTGTACATAGACCACCGACATTCCAGAGATTGTCTTTAATCAACAAGATTGTCTAAAAAGAAAACTAATAATGCGTGACATAGGGAACAAAGCAGAAATAAGAGAATACTAAACTATTTTACAAAATCAGAAATATGGATTTAAGCAAAATAAAATGGTGAAATAATAGAATCACTTCTACTGGTAATATGAAGATGTGTATAGAGTTTTGTTCTTATGATAATAATTTCAAAGATTAAGGAAACATCTGGGTTTATACAACTTTTTCTAGGTCACAGACAGACCTGGAATGAGCTCTTTCAATTTGTGTTAAACAGACAAAAATATATAAAGATCCAAGAACAAGGCATAAGAGAATTCTTTTATCTCCCAGTAAGAACAGTGCAGAACACGGCATCAAATTTTTATCTTATGATATAAATATATCAGATAGGAAACCAAAGCATGTATTCATAATTAATCATATGACTCTAATGACTAACCAACTTTGATTAAAAAACCCTTTAACTGTATATTTAAAATAATAGACAATAGTTCTCATTAAATCCTAATGTGCACAATGATAAATTTGATTTTGAAGTGTCAACACTACTCCAAAAGAAAAGCTGCCTTAAGATAGCAAAATACTACAGAACTGATGTCAGTGCCATTCTCTGTAGTCAAATGCCTCACTGGCAAATTGGTAAGAGATTTAAAAAAAAAGGTTTGTTTGTTTGTTTGTTTGTTTCAAATGAACCTTAAGTCATCTAAAGGGGGAGTGTCAAGGAACTAGAGATGCCACACAAAACTAAAAAACAAACAAACAAAACCCAGAAACGAACAAACAACAACAAGAACAGAAACAAGTATCAAGTCTGCCCTAGATTCTAGTCTCCCTAAAAGGAAAAAAATAAAACAATAATTAATTTAGCACCTTTCAGCTAAAACACAAATCCTGGCTGTTTTCATTGCTTATAACAGACCCTGCACTCACCTGGGAAACTTCGTACAGCAGTTTGTAATGTTCCTCTCTTTTCTGAAAAGTGCACAAATTGCAGCCCATTCTAAGCAGAAGAAAGAGCAAATCTTACAATTTCCCCAGAACTGAAAGACAAGTTGAACTGCCAGGGAATCACCCTCCAGCCTTGTGTACTGTTTTTCATCGGTCACTTAATCCAGAGACAGACAAACCGCTGAAAGCACAAGCCAGGATGTGGATATCTAGCAGCATGCTCCCGTTTGCTGTCTCTAAGTATTCTTGCGCTCATGCTACACAAGCAGTTTCCAGTCAGTTCATGGCAACTCCCCCTCTGTCTCTGCATCAGTGCACATGACTACATCGATTCCAGTTCATGAATATTAATATTTCCTCATTGATTATTTATGACAGAACACGTTAGCAGGGAAAAGTGTCAGAGCTGCTGCTAGTGACAGATGAATATTTACTAATTAAGAGCCAAATGTAGTGTGGTTAAACAAAATTCGTTTGTGTCAACACCATCCCTATTTACTAAGGATAGGAAGGATTGTGCATAAGGCACTTTAAAAAGAATATACACTTAATGTCTACCCTGTGGTAGCTCTAATAAGGGAAATAGAGATTCAGCTATTAAAACTTTTTAGTGCAATTTATGTGTAATATTTGGAAGAAATATGTACAGCATGGTTCCGTGTGGGAGAAAATGAACAGGAGCAATTACTTAAATGCATAAAACAATTAAAGGTGATGTGGAAAAGAAGCAGAGATAGAGTATTGCTGGAGTTCATTTAAAAGCGATGAAAGTAATCTAACAGTTTGTATATAAAGACCGTTACTCACTGGAAAGAAACACTTATGGGTCTTAGATACCTAAATAACATTTAAACTAGTATGAGATATGAGAAGGCAAAATTTAAATAGAAAATAAATATTTTACTTAGGAATAAGGCTGGATCTATCAAATATAAATTTGAAACACTGAAATGTGTATAGATCCATATCTCAAAATTAGATTAAATAATGGTTTCACTGAGAAAAATTTCAAATGCATCGGGTAATTATGCTAATTTTATTTAAGTCATATGTAATATTTCAGTCATACAATATTTCAAGAAGCTGTCATGGGCACATTTAAATTCTAATACAATGCACAAGGATATATTTGTGATTCTCTAGTTAAAATTCACAATGCACAAACATGAACACACATTTAAAAAACGCTTTTTTATTTTTCATTTAATGGAAGAGTATCATTTATGCCACACTCAAAAAATAGCCTATTTTATTGCAAGTTTGCGATTTTGTTTCCTAAGGATACATTATCAAAAGCTAGAACACATACTAGAAAACATTTCTTTTGTCTCTATGCTGACTTTTCTGCAACCTCTGCTAATTAAAACGAATGCCATTATTCCAGCACATCTTTAAACTGGGCAAGATAGCAGGTGGGTTCTAAAGTAAAAATAATTACTTGGATGCCTGAGTTAGAAATGGTGTTGGATCTCGAGGTTATTTAACAGCTTAACATTAATGGATAGCTACTTTCTGGTGCCCAGTTTCCTGAGAGTGCCTTGTCAAATGCTTAGAATCGATAATAGAAAATGATTATAATGAGTACTAATTGTTAACAAATTGGCTTTGCAACTAATAACACCTCACCACCATAGAGTAGCCAAGAGATGAACAATCATTTGCTGCTTATCAGTCATTTCCCATAGGATGTATTAATCCAGTATTTTATGTCTAATTCACATCACAGCTTGGATGAAAGCCAAGTTGAATAATATATATGAAAGTGCCCTCCATACTTAGGAAAACGTAATGTAAACAAAGTTTATGAAAACTTATTATATATCAAAACCACTTTCACAAGATATTAATTATTTGGTTCTTTATAGACATAATATATTCCAAAGAGTATTTGAAGGGGTTTTTATGAAAATAAATGATGGCCACAAATGGAAGAATTTCCTTAGCTGCTGCAGTGGTACTTGCATTTATATGTATGAATAAATATGTAAATATGTGTATGTATGAAGCGTTTAAAATTTTCTTTATGACTCTATAGCATTACACATAAAGTATATTTATGTTAGAGGTTATATTCTAAAAGCAAGTATATGCTACATATTAAGTATGCCATATTTCTTAGCTGTGAAAGAATGTGTCTCAGGTGTCTAAATTTTACTAAAAAGTAATACTAAGGAATTAGGATACATTAAAACAATGAAAATTATTTCTTCCACTAACAAAACACATCTTTGAAATTGCAAACCATTTTGGAAGCTAACTTTGTAATTCAAATATTAAATCTATTACTTATTTAGAACTTCATTTTATATTTTGTAGTTAGATTTTTTTTGCCAAATTAGCAATCATAAACTCTTTTCTTAGTTATCAAACATCAAATAATAAACATCTCAATAAATTAAGAAATTTCAAATTGAAGTTATTCTTTTATCAGCATTTTTTTTTATTTTCTTTGTTCATTACGAGTCTCCTTTTGTTTTTATTTCAGCAAGCAATGGCAGCTTGTACAATCATTTAGTAAATATTGACCTGGAAAGCTTCCATCTTTGGCTACTTTGTGTATTTTAAAATTTGAAGGGTAACTTGAATAAAACGGCCCATAATTTAAAAAATTTTTGATGTAAAAATTAAATCTTCTAATGACAAAACTTCAAATTCTTACAATATAATGTAAAATGTGAAGCACACAGGAACCATGAATCATGGTTTAGATACAGTAGTGGATTATATATTATTTCTTGTGGGAAGTATCAATATGGGATATGGGTTACATTAGCAGAGAATATGCATTTATGAACATATTTGGGGAAAAATAAGTGGATTGTCTAAAAATATGTCAAATTTTCCAATTTTAGAGAGTTATTTTAATAAGTTTTATTTCATGTTAAAACTTTTAATTCATGTTAAAATTGCTCCAAGTTGCAGTGGAACTCAAAATCTGATACACTTGCCATGATATGAAGGCTGAAATATAAAATTTAAGGAAGAGATTTAGTATTAATCTTGCTTTCCTGGATTAATAATACTTCTGAGTTAAGAGGAAAGTAGAAAAATAACTTTTTATACAATCATTCCAGTTAATATATTAGAGTAATACAATATGGAATACCAGTAATAATTAATTAATATTAATTAATAGTTCTCATTACAACGTTCTCAGAGAAGAGATAGTTGGACAATATAAAGACCAAACATCAGTACTTCATGACTGATCTCTGCAGAGATGCCAAGCTCAGAGCAGCTTTTAGGCTGAAAACTCTGGCTTCTTCAAGTGGAAGTGGTCAGCCTCCCTCTACTACTTTTTTTCTACTGCTGGAAGTCTCAAAAGAAACACCCACATTCTACAGTCATTTCTATATAAAGGACCAGCTTCACAATTTCATAAACAATCTCAGGAGAGATGTAAGCAAAACCATTAAAACTCACAGTTACATCAATTTTTGGACTGAAAACTCGGGTGGCCTCTGGAGGGAGCATGCTGAGTCTCTACCCCGATGAATCAATCTAGATGTCCAAAGATATATAGTGAATAATGAAATATGGTATATGTACATACATATATGGTATGGTATACAGTATACTGTATAGCCATAAAGACTGATGAAATCATGCAATTCTCTGCAACAAGATGGAACTGAAAGAAAGGTTAAATGAGGTAAGCCGGAAGGAAAATAAACACAGAAGGATGTAATTTACATGTGATATTTGGAAGAACTGGATGAGGGGATGCAATATTTAAAAGTGGGAAAGCCTATTTCACACTTGGCTCTAGAGTATAGGAAGAAGGAAATATATAGAGTGGAAAGAATGGGGATAAAGACAGATGAGAAATAATGGGAGACATGGGTCAAGGGGATTCAGGTACACACATTTTGTTAAGAAAAAAATAGAGCTAAATATTCAAACCACAAAGTGAACAACACTGAAATCATGAGACCCAAAAATGAACATCTGTAATTGTAAAAGTACCTGTACAGATAACAGGCTGGTGGTGGGTGGTACTGGTGGTGCTGGTGGTAGCATGGGAGAGAACTTGGTAAAATTGTTGGGAAGAGGTGATATTGGTGGTGAGATTGTTCTTAGACTATTATATGTACAAAATTCTACTATGAGTAACTGTGTAAATCACAGTTTTAAATTTAAAAATAAATTAGGAAGGATCATTTTACTGAATATGAAAATAAAGTATGAAGATAGAGTGATCAAAACAGAGTGATATTAGAAATAAGACATATTCTCTACTCAGAGGTTTATAATTGAGTACTAAAAGACAAATCTCCATATCTATGGTCTCTAATTTTTGTCAAGGTAAACAGATTTGTGAAGTGGAGTTAAGAAAACTTCTTCAATAAATGGTGGTGGAAAATTTAATAATCACATGTTTAAATTTAAACTAAATATAAGTTTAACTTACAAAAATTCACAAACATAAGGAACATACCAAGCAACCTATAAGACCAGAATGCCATAGAGATAGAGATTTGTTAAAACATTAAAAGTAGATGTGGGTAAATTCTAATACCTGAATATTTAACAATGTGCCGCTCAATAACTGCTGGATCAAAGAAAACCAAAGAAGAAATAAAAAAATTCCTTGAGACTAATGACAATGAAGAAACAAATTACAAAAAATCTATAGGCCACAACAAAAGATAGAAGAAAAAGATAAAATCAGCAACTTAAAGGCACACTTTAAATATTTGGAAAACCAGTAAGAAAGGAATCCAAACACAAATAGAAGAAAAGAAATAAAAACCAGAGCAGAAATCAATGACATAGAAAACCAAGAGAGCAATAAAAGAATCAATGAAACCAGGGGCTTGTTTCTTGAAAGAATAAACAAGAGAAAAGCATTGTCAATACTCACAATGAAAAAAAAGTGTCAAATTTTATCGGAAAAAAAGGGGAAATTATAACAGAACCCTAAGAAATAGAAGGAATCATGGAAGCTTATAATAAACTTTACTCTTAAGCAAGGGAAACTAGAAGAAATGGACAGATTTCTGGAATAAAATAATCTCCAAATATTAAAAGGAAATTAAAAGGGCAATTAAGAATATCCCCAAGATAAAAGTACAGGATCAAATGGGTTTATGGGTAAGTTATAACAAACGTTCAGAGAAGGATTACTACTATTGATCCTTAAACTCTTCCAAATATTGATGATAAAAGGATCCTCTTTAAAACCTTCTAGAAAATTAGCACTACACTAAATCCCAAAACTTATAGAGATACATCCAATAAAGAAAACTACAGAACCATCTCACTAATGAACATTTATGCAAAAATTCTCAACAAAAGCTTAGCAAACAAAATACAACAGCACATCAAGAAATTATACATTATAGGATCAAGTAGGTTTCATTAGAGTTTTGCAAGAATGGTTCAATATACTCAAAAATTAGTATCATACACTAGTAAAAGAATAGATAAAAATAAAATGATTATAACAATTATCTTATTGTCAACATCCATATGCCATTTTTGATTAAAAACATCAGCATAAATAGGTGTGGAAGTAACCTTTCTTTTTATTTAAACACCTTGATTACAAACATGATTATGGTTGGGTTTCTGTCATGTAAAGAACACCCCCCATCACCAGTGCAGCATTCCCATCACCAATAACCAAATTCTCCCTCCTCCCCGCCCCACCCTTGCCTGTACTCTACACTGGCTTTCTATTTTCCTCATACATTTTCATTGTTAGGGTAGTTCTCAATGTAGTTATTTCTCTAAGATCATCACTCTTTGTGGTGAGCTCCATGAGGTGAGCTGGAACTTCCAGCCCTCCTCTCTTTTGTCTTTAAAAATTATTGCAAAAATTTCTTTCATTTTTCTTAAAACCCATAGATGAGTGAGACCATTCTGCATCTTTCTCTCTCTCTCTCTCTGACTTATTTCACTCAGCATAGTAGATTCCATATACATCCATGTATAGGTAAATTTCATGACTTAATCTCTTCTGATAACTGCATAATATTCCATTGTATATATGTGCCATAATTTCTTTAGCCATTCATCTGCTGAGGGGCATCTTGCTTGTTTCCAGAGTCTTGCTATAGTAAATAGTGCTGCAATGAATATAGGTGTAAGGAAGCAATTTTTGGACTGTATTTTTGTGTTCCTAGGGTATATTCCTAACAGTAGTATAGCTGGATCATATGGGAGCTCAATTTCCAGTTTTTGGAGGAATCTCCATATTGCTTTCCATAAAGATTGAACTGGATGGCATTCCCACCAGCAGTAGATAAGAGTTCCTTTCTCTCCACATCCCTGCCAACACTGCGTGTTCTCATTCTTTGTGAGGTGTGCCACTCTCTGTGGGGTGAAATGGTACCTCATAGTTGTTTTGATTTGCATCTCCCTGATGATCAGTGATGTGGAGCATTTTTTCATGTGCCTTTTGGCCATTTGTATTTCTTCTTTATCAAGTTGTCTGTCCATTTCTTCTTAACCTTTTCTTAAGATAGTCACAGATGGTGAGAAACTGTAAGTGTTGCCTGTGCATGTTTTTCCATTGTCCTGTCTCCTGAACCTCTTGAGAGTGGGCCAAAAAGGGCCCAGAAGAACAACTCTCCCAGAGGCTCATCCAAGGGCTGGAACACCAAGGAACTGTGTCCGACCATGAAAACCGGCTATCCGCAGTATTCTGCAGAAAGAAAAGTCCCTTGTTTGTGACGTCAGGCTGAAAATATCTATGCCCACCCAGTGGATTTCAACTGTGAGAAACTGTAAGTGTTGCCTGTGCGTGTTTTTCCAAGGCCTTTTCCTGAAACTCTTGGCAGTGTGCTGAAAAGGACCCAGAAAAATAGCTCTCTCAGAGGCCCATCCAAGGGCTGAATGCCAACGAACTGTGTCCTATCATGAAAACCGGCTATCCACAGTATTCTGCAGAAAGGAAAGTCCCCTGTTTGTGACAGCAGGCTGGGAATATCTACACTGCCCAGTGGTTACTGACTGTAAGAAACTGTAAGTGTAGCCTGTGCATGTTTTTCCACTGTCCTGTCTCCTGAACCTCTTGGGAGTGAGCCAAAAAGGGCCCAGAAAAATAGCTCTCCCAGAGGCTCCAGAAGAGCACAACTGCTCTGCTTCACGCTGCCCACTCTTTCTAACCAATGAACCCCACCACAACACACAGAAAAAAAAATCACACTACAAGCGTGACAATGGGGAAACCTCACAGGCAAACACCATGCACAGAGAATAAAGATGATAGTGCGGATGACCTAAAAAATTCCAACCATCTGATTAACCTCTCGGATAAGGAATTTAGAATAGAAATGAGGAAGATGTTTGTAGAACTCAAAGAAAGCATAGATTGATATAAACAGAGCACAAGACAGAAATCAGAAAACTCTAAACTGAAATAACAGATCTGAAAAACATGGTAGCTCAACTGAAAACCTCAGTGGATGGCCTCGCCAGCAGGGTAACAGCAGCTGAGGACAGAATCAGCGTGCTGCAGAAAAACTCAACACAGCAGAAGAAATTGGAAAATAACTTTAAGACAAATGATCAGACAATGGAAAAAGTACTCAAGGAATGTAAACAGATGAAAATAGAAGTCTTTGATAAACTCAACAGAAACAACATAAGAATCATTGGAGTCCCAGAGGCCCAGGTAGGAGATCTCCAGGAAGAATCAACTGTCAAAGACATCATCAAAGAGATACTCCCAGAGTTAAAGACTACATGCAATCTAATCCTGCATGCCCGAAGAGTACCAGCTAAAAGAGACCTGAAGAAAAACACCCCAAGATACATCCTCGTTATGATGACAAATCCCACAGATAGGTATAGAATACTGAAAGCAGCAAGATCAAAAAAGGAAATTACATTCAAAAAAGCATCCCTAAGACTTAAGGCAGACATGTCACAAGAAACTCTCAAGGCCAGAAGACAGTGGTGGGATATTGTGAATGAAATGGGTGCCTCACTGAGAATACTGTACCCAGCCCGAATCACATTCAGGTTTGCAGGAAAGATACATAGTTTCATGGATAAACAACAGCTCAGAAACTTTACAGGTGAAAAAACCAGCCTTAAAGAAAATACTGAAAGGTCTACTTTAAGACAAGAGCGACCAACAAACACAGCAAACTTATCTACAAAGATGACATTAAATCCTATGATCCTATGACAATCATCTCCCTCAATGTCAATGGACTAAATCCACCAACTAAAAGACACATAGTTGCAAAATGGGTCAAAAAGATGAACCCAACCTTCTGCTGCCTACAAAAAACACACCTGAATAGTCAGAACAAACATAGACTCAAAATCAAAGGCTGGAGGAAAATCATCCAAGCAAACAGCACACTTAAAAAAGCTGGGGTGGCCATATTAATATCTGATGACACCAACTTGTTGTAAGGGACAAAGATAGACACTATGTACTAATCAAGGGATATGTGCAACAGGAAGAAATCAGGCTATTAAACATATATGCACCCAATGAGAGACCAGAAAATTATCTAATAGAATTATGACAAATCTGAAAGAAGACATCCATAATAACACAATAATTGTGGGAGACCTCAACATGGCCCTGTCAACACTTGATAGGTAAACCAGACTGAAACCCAACAAAAACACACTAGCCCTGAAAAAAGTAATGGAAGAAAGAGGACTAGTAGATATATATAGGACACTACACCCCCAAAAAACATGGATACACATTCTTCTCCAATGTACATGGGTCATGCTCCAGGATAGACTACATGTTGATACATAAGGCATACCTTCATAAAATCAAGAGGATAGAAATCTTGCAGGCTACCTTTGCTGACCACAAGGCTCTAAAATTAGATGTGAACTACAAAGGCACACAGAAGAAAAACTTTAACAATTGGAAATTAAACAGCCTGCTACTGAACAACCAGTGGGTCCGAGATGAAATCAAAAAGAAAATTAAAACTTTCCTGAAAACAAATAATAATGAAGACACACACTGCCAGAATCAATGGAACACAGCAAAAGCGGTCCTGAGAGGAAAATTTATAGCTTTGCAAGCACACATCAGGAAGGAAGAAGGGGCCTACGTAAATAGCTTAATGTCGCAGCTCATAGAATTAGAAAGTGCTCAAGAAAAGGACCCAAATATAGGGAGACAAAAGGAAATAACAAAGCTGAGAGCAGAAATCAACGAATTGGAAACCCAAAAAAACAATTCGAAAGATCAACGAAAGCAGTTGTTTCTTTGAAAAAATAAATATTCACCAGATAAGGGTGATATTAATCAGATAAGGGGCTAATATCCAAAATATACAGGGCACTGACAGAACTTTACAAGAAAAAAAAAACATCTAATTCCTTCAAAAATGGGGAGAAGAAATGAACAGACACTTTGATAAAAAAGAAATACAAATGGCCAAAGGCACATGAAAAATTGCTTCTCATCACTGATCATCAGGGAGATGCAAATTAAAACAATGGTGAGATATCACCTCACACCACAGAGATTGGCACACATCACAAAGAATGAGAGCAATCAGTGCTGGCGGGGATGTGTAGAGTAAGGAACTCTTATCCACTGCTGGTGGGAATGCTGTCTAGTTCAACCTCTATGGAAAGCGATATTGAGATTCCTTCAAAAACTGGGAATTGTTCTCCCATTCGACCCAGCTATTCCACTCCTAGGGATTATACCCTAGGAATACAAGGATACAATACAAAAAACCCCTTCCTCACACCTATATTTATTGCAGCACTATTCACAATAGCCAGGCTCTGGAAACAACCAAGATGCCCTTCAACAGATGAATGGCTAAAGAAACTGTGGTACATATACACAATGGAATATTATGCAGCAGTTAAGAGAGATAAAGTCATTAAATTTTCCTATACATGGATGTACATGGAGTCCATCATGCTGAGTGAAATATGTCTGAGGGAGAGAGAGAGATGCAAAATAGTCTCACTCATCTATGGGTTTTAAGAAAAATAAAATTCATTTTTACAACAATCCTCAGAGACAATGAGAGGAGGGCTGGAACTTTCAGCTCACTTCATGAAGCTCACCACAAAGAGTGGTGAGTGCAGTTATAGAAATAACTACACTGAGAACTACCATAATCATGTGAATGTCTGAGGGAACTGGAAAGCCTGTCTAGAGTACAGGTGGGGTTAGGTGGAATGGAGGGAGATTTGGGACATTGGTATTGGGAATGTTGCACTGGTGAAAGGGGGTGTTCTTTACATGACTGAAACCTAATCACAATCATAATTGTAATCAAGATTTAAATAGAAAAGTACTGGTGCGCGGGGAGGTTAACCCCTTGCTGGTGGCCTGCAAGTCCAAAAGTAACTCCCAGAGAGAAAGATTAAACCTCATTCTTCCTTCCTCCTCCTGGAGGAGACCCTGGCAACAAATCTGCCACAAATAATTCACTTCAGACAAAGAAGTTAGGGGACCAAAGGTTTGGCAAAGAGAGTTTCTTGACAGTCTGACAACAGTTCAATCAGCCATCTGACCCAGCCGTCAGCTCTGGCAAAAAAGCCTCAATAGTGTCCCCCACAAGCTCTTTTATTTCTCACTCAATCGCCCCCACTGGGAAGATCCAGGTGTGACGAAAAGCACAGAACTGATAACATAGAATAATTCGAAGAATATTCTACAAACTGGTTTTTCAAAAAAGAGTTTAACCAAGAAAAGAACTGCATTCGATGAAAAAAAATATCCTCAAACCATTTAATTATAGACTAGATGCTGTGAAAAAAAAAAGATAGTCACAGATATCTATTAAAAAGTGCATTGCCAATATTATTATTAATGGTGAAAAACTGAAAGAATTCACACTGAGATTAGGCACAAGTCAAAGTTATCCATTGTCTTCACTCTTATTTAACATAATATTAGAAATGCTATAATAGCAATCAGACAAGAGAAGAAAATCAAAGGAATCCAAATTGGAAAAGAGGAAGTCAAATTATCTCTATTAGCAGATGACATGAGAAAATACATTGTAGACCCTAAAGAATCTGAAAAAAAAAACAACTCTAAAAACAAGAAACTACTAAAGGAAAGTGACTGGCTATAAAGTCAATACACAAAAATCAGATCTATTCCATTATACAAGTAATGATTCAGAGGAGAAAGAGAACAAAGAGTCTATCTAATTTTTTGTGGGGGAGGGTCCACACCCAGTAACGCTCAGGGGTTACTCCTGGCTATGAGCTCAGAAGTCACTCCTGGTTTGGGGGACCATATGGGTTGCTGGGGGATCGAACCGCGGTCTCTCTTAGGCTAGCACTGGCAAGGCAGACACCTTACCTCTAGCCCCACTGTGCCGGTGAGTCTATCTAATTTAAACTAGTGTCAAAACTCATCAAGAAGAAACTTTAAAATATGAGATGAGAGACTTATACTATTAAAACTTCAAAACACTTAAGAAATATATTAACAAATACTTAAGGAAGTAAAAAAATGGTTCATAAGAATAAATGTTATCAAAATAATCATCTTACCTAAAATACTCTATAGATTCAATGCAACCTCTATGAAAATTCAGTCAATATTCTGAAATACTTAGAACAATCATTATAAAGTTTGCTTAACCATAAAAAACCTAGGATAAACAAAACCATATTGAAAAACAAGAATGAAGGAGGCATCTCATTACCTAATTTGAAGCTCTAACACATAGCCATAGTGGTCAAAATAGCAAGGTAATGAAACTCAGACTTTCAGATCAATGGGTCCAAATAGAATGTTCAATGATAAACCTCCAAGAATATGGTCAGTTAATCTTTATAAAGGAGCAAAGAACATGAACTGGACTAAAAAATAGCTTCTTCAACAAATGATGTTGAAAATAAATTGATAACCACATGTAAGACATTAAAGATTGATCCATAGTTCACACCTTATACAAAAGACAATTCAATATGAATCAAAGACATTGAGATCAGACCTAAATTCATGAAGTACATTGAAGAAAACAGGTCAAAAACTCTCAGACCTAGATCTCAAAGGAGTCTTTAATGATGAGGTGCTAATAACAAGGCCTATAGAATCATATCTGAATAAATGAAAGGTAAGGCATTAAAATGTATTTGTATGGCAAAAGTAAGATGTGCAAAACTAAAAGACAGCTGAGTGAGAGGAAATATTTGAGCTCGATACATCAGATAAAGTTGATGTCTAGGTTATATAAAGTACTTATAAATTTTAACTCTGCAATACCCCAAATTTGTCAAGGGCATGAACAGAAGTCTCTCTGAGAAAAACTAATAGATGCCCAACAGGCATATAAATAAAGGTCATCATCACTATCATTAGTGAAATACAAATCAAAAAAATAAAATATTGTCTTTTATCAGTGATGGTGGCGCATATCAAAAATACTGGGGTCAATTTGTATTGGGGAAATATGGTGAAAAGGAATTCTCTTCCACTGCTGGTGATAATATGCCAGGTTCAATTCCTATGGTAAACAATATGGAGGGTTCTCAATAACTCAAAATCTAGTTGCCACATGACTCAGAAAAACACTTACCCAAAAGGTTGTATGCACACTGCTATTTATTGCAGCAAGCAGTATATTGCTAAAAGTTGAAATCAACCTATCAGATGCCCAACAACAGAAGAGTTGGTTGCGAAGATGTGGTTCATATATACAATACTACTAAGTTATAAGGAACAATGGAATCATGAAATTTGTAATAAAAAAAAAAAGAAGAAAGAAAGAAAGAAAAGAAAAGGTGGAATTGGAATATATTATTGTTAAATGAAGTAAAAATGAAATAAGTTAAATGAAGTAAGCTAGAAGAAAAGGATAAATACAGGATGATATCACTTACATGTGGTAGTTAGTAGAATAACTACATGAAGAAATACAGTGGTATAAATGGGAGTTGAGAACACTAGGCCACAGAATTTAGTGAGGAGAAGAAAGAAATTGAGTGGAGATGAAGAAAGACTAATTTAAAATGACATGGGACAGAGGCCAAAGAATCCTAGGTGGTGGTGTTAAGAAATAATATAAATGAAAATATCAAGGGAGGAGAATAATGGTGGAAAGACGAAATTATCTGTAGTGGCTATAGCATCAGCAGCAGCCAGAGGAGCTTGGATATGCCGAGAACAACTCATCCATGTGTGATCCTGAGCATGAAATTCCTGAAATCTGAACCCTCTGAGCCCAGCAATGGGGCATCAGACTTCTGGAGAAGAAGCAAATGCCAAATCCCAATCAATAATCAAGCTCCTAGTGAAATTGCCAGAAAAATGGCGACAAGGCAGCCTTAAGCAACAGAGGCAGTCCTGGAAGGGATAGATACACTGCGATGTTTCCAGAGATTAGTGTCTGAAGTGTGTGTCAACTTGACTTGGTGCTCTGTTGCTGAGAACTGTGGACTGAGGCACATTTGCAAGGTCAAGCTTACAGTATGTAGACATTAGCAATAAGGGAATGAATGGGGCCAAAGCTAAACATGGCAGGAGGGCCCCTAGATTTGGCCAAATGGACAGCCATGGCATAGTTGTAAGATGCCAGCTATGATATAGCTGGCAGTGAACATGAAGTCAGTGAATGGTGCTGCTTTTGCCAGGAATCTGCCAGTGAGTGGCATCCTGACTTCGTACTGCAGCTATATCTTGAGCTGTACATGAGGGTCAGACATATCCATGCAGCCAAGCTCAAGGAATGCAGATATCAGTAACAAGGAAGTGAGCAAGGACAAAGTTAAGTGGGACAGGAGGACCCACAATTTATTCACATGGGCAGCACTAGCATGGTTATGAGTCAATGGCTACAAGATTGCCAGAAGTGCCAGAGCTGCTTTACTTCCAGTGATCTCTTTTGCATCATCCAGCCAAAACCTTAGAGGTGATATAGCAGGGACAAGGCCACAGGCTGCATATTGGACTAAAGTTGCTAACCTGAGATAGGCAACAAAAAGAGACGAACAACTATGATGATGGTGGTACCTTTTGAAATCAAAAGGGCCATTGTGAACTCAAGCTAGTCACCAAAAGAAAACCTTGGCTGCTCCAATTTGCTTCACAGCCTCAAATTTCTTGTAGTCAGGGAGCCCCCACCACAATACACAAAACACTACCATACTGCATATGTAAAAATCGGAAGACATGTCAGAGAACTCCACAACACTTAGTGAATGTATATTGTAGTTCTGAGGACTCAACTAACATCACCACCTATGTAGCCTCTCTGACAAGACTTCCAAGATGAAATGTTCAAAGAACATTGAGTTCAAAGATCTCAAAGAAACTATGGAACAAATGAAACAAAAACCAATAAAACACAAGAGAATGAAATAGTGTAAATGGAAAAACTTCAAACAAATATTTTAGAACTGAAAAACTTGGTAGGTGAAATGAAAAAACTCATTAGAAAAATGCAAAGCACAGTAACAGCTGTTGAGGACAGATTCAGTGAGCTGGAAGAAGAGATGCATAACAATTCCACACAACAGAGAAATTGGAACAGGGTCTTAAAGTAAATTAACAGAAGATGAAAAAAATTGTCCAAATAAGCAAGTAGACAAAAAATAGATCTTTGAGATAAACTCAACAAGAACAACAAAAGAAACCTTGGGGTTTCAGAGAGTCAAGAAGAAAAACCTTATTTATTTAATCAAATAAATCAAATAAATCATTGCTGAGATGCATGCTTTCCTATATAGTACCAGCTAAAAGGGAGCCAAATAAAAGTACCCCAAGGCACATGCTAGTCACAATGATAAAAACCATAGATTAAGTAGAATACAGAAAGCAGCAAGATCAAATAGAAAATTATATACAAAGTTTTATAGCAGATTTATCACAAGCAACCCTTCAGGCCTGAGGACAGTGGTGTGATGTAATGAAAAAACTCAATGAAATGAATGTCTTACCATGAATACTTAACACAGCTAGACTTTTTTTTCCATGTTTGGAGGAAGGATACATTATTTCACAGATATATAGCAGAACAGGTACTTTAAAGGCTCAAATTAAACCATAAAAGAACTGAAGGATCTACTTTATATAATGACAAACCACTCAAACAACAAACCTCTACAAAAAATGGCACAAAAGACATGACAATAATCTCTCTTAGAGATAAAGGACTAAATACACCAGATAAGAGAACAGAGTAGTAAAATAAATCAGAAAAATTAAATTCAACATTTTGCTGCCTGCAAGAAATACATCTAAATAGACAGAGCAAAAACTTATTTAAGTTAAAGGTTAAAGGACAATCCTTCAAGGAAACAACTTCCTTAAAAAGGCTGGAGTGGACATACTAATACAGATGACATAACCCTCAGGCTTAAGCAAGTTATAAGAGACAGAGAGGTCATTTCTTAATAAACATGGCATATATGTGTGAAAAAATCATACTCTTAACATATATTTACTCAATGAAGGTCCAGAAAAATACTTTAAAAACTGCAAGTAGACTTAAAATAAAGACATCAATAGCAGCACAATATTAGTGGGAGACTTCAACACCTCTCTGTCACCTCTTGATAGCTCATCTTGCTAAAACTTAACAAGAATATATTGACTTTCAAGTCAGAAATAGAAGAGTGGATTAGTAGACATAAAATTGGCTTATAATCCTCATAAAGATGAATACAATTTTTCTCCAATGAATATGGGACATGCTCCAAGATAGACCAAATGCTGTGCCAAAAAAATATATCTCCATAAAATCAAGAGGATAAAAAAATGTGTCAACTATCCCCTCAGACAATGATGCACTGAAAATGCAAGTGAAATACAATCAAAAACTGAAAAATAACTAACATCTGGAAGCTAAACAGCTCACTACTAAACAAGTAGTGGTTCAGATGAAAATTAAATAATTCCCTAGAAACAAAGGAGATGAAAAAAAGGCCTTTATAGAAACCTTTGTAGCACAGCATAAGAAATTGGAAAATAACCAATTATATTTGCTGAAAGCACGCTGGAATATGGAAATAATAAAACAGAGTAGAAAATAATTATCTGCACATCCAAAAACATTTCAAAAGATCAATTAAAAAGAGTTGGTTCTTTGAAGAAAATAAGCAGGATCTATAAATCATTAGGTAGAGACACAAAAATAGGCGAGAGAAATTTAGTAAGTCGAATCAGAAATGAAGGGGAGATTGTCACTACATATACTACAAAAATTAAAAAAAAGACCAGAGATTATTTTGAAAATCTTTATGCTACAAAATGATAGAACCTGAAAAAAATGAATACATTCCTGACCTACTATAACCTCACAAGGTTGAACCAAGATGATGTGGAATATCTTATTAGACATAACATAATCAAGGAAATTGAAATGGTAATTGAAAGCTTCCCACATGCAAAATCCCAGACCCTGATGAATTCACTAGTGAATTCTTTGAAACTTTTAAAAAGGATCTACCTCCACTCCTTTACAGGCTCTTTCATAAAATTAAAGAAACAGTTTTTATGAAGCTAAAATCACCCTAGTACAAAAAGTAGACAGAGACACCACTCAAAAAACTAAAAAGGGAGAAAGAATTACAGGTAAATTTTCTTGATGAACTCAGATGCAAACATCTTCAAAAACTAGTACAAGTAGAATCCAACAACTCATTAATGGGCTGAATGTTTTAATATATACTAGTCAATCAATATACCATGTAAACAAATAAAAAACAAAACTTATGATCATAAGCATAAAATCAGATAAAGCTTTTGACAAGTTCCAGCACCAATTTATAGTCAAAAGTTTCAAAAAATAGGAAATAAAGAACTTTCCTCAACATAGTGAAATCCATCTACCTGTTGTGAAAATTATACTCATTGAGATAAAAACTAAGTGCTTTTCCTCTAAGATCTGACTCAGGACAATTTTGCTCACTCTTATACTTCCATTCAATATAATACTGGAAGTATTTTCCGTAGCAGTCAGGCAAGAAGAAGATATTAAGGGCATCCAGATAAGAGTGGAAAAAGTCAAGCTCTCATGGTTTTTAGATGACATGTTACTATTTTTAGAATATTCTAAGTACTCCACCTAAAATATTCTGGAAACTGTTTATTGGTAAAGTGCAGGCTACAAAATTATTATGAAAAAATAATGGTTTTTCTATAATCAAATAATGAAAGAGAATAAAGATACTTAAAAACGATTCCATTCACAATTATGCCTCAAAAATCAAGTACTTTGGAGACAGCTTAACTAAAATAGGTGAAGTACCTATAAATAAAAAGACTAAAATACACCGCTTCAAGAAATAATAGAGGACACGGGGCCGGGCGGTGGCGCTGGAGGTAAGGTACCTGCCTTGCCTGCGCTAGCCTAGGACGGACCGCGGTTCGATCCCCCGGTGTCCCATATGGTCCCCCAAGAAGCCAGGAGCAACTTCTGAGCGCATAGCCAGGAGTAACCCCTGAGCGTCACAGGGTGTGGCCCAAAAACCAAAAAAAAAAAAAAGAAATAATAGAGGACACAAGGAAATGGAAATACATCCTGCTCTTTGATCAGAAGGGTTAACATAATTAAATGGCAATAGTTCCCAAAGCATTGTTCAGATACATTTTTCATGACATTTAACAGAAGTGAAAAGAAACTTCTGAAATTCGTTTAAAAATAAGTGTCTATGAATAGCTAAATCAATCCTTGGTAAAAGATGGGACGAATCACATTGCCCAACCATTAACTTTACTATAAAATAGTAGTCATTAAAACTGCATGGTACTGGAAGAAAGATAGACCCTCATATAGAATAGACTTGAATACTCTGAGATGTATGCATAGGTAAACAATTACTTCATTTTTGCTAAAGTGTCCAAAATACAAAGTGGAGCATATAAATTCTCTTCAACAGTGGTGTTTGGAAAATTGGTCTGATACATGCCAAAAAAATCTCTTTTAATGCCCTGCAAAAAGTTCAATTCAAAATGTATTTATTAGTACCCCAGATACAAAAGTCACCCACTGAGTGGGTGAAACCATTCACGCAATACCCATCAGATAAGGAGCTAATCTCCAAAATATACAAGGCACTGACAGAACTTTACAAGATCTAATCCCATCAAAAAATGGGGAGAATAGACAGATGATTTGATAATGAAGAAATACAAATGGCCAAAAGACACATGAAAAAATGCTCCACATCACTAATCATCAGGGAGATTCAAATAAAAACGACTATGAGGTACCACCTCCACCACAGAGATTGGCACACACCACAAAGAATGAGAACAAGCAGTGTTTGAGGGGATGTGGTGAGACAGGAACTCTTATCCACTGCTGGTGGGAATGCCGTCTAGTTCAACCTTTATGAAAAGTGATATGGAGATTCCTCCAAAGACTGGAAATTGAGCTCCCATATGATCCAGCTATACCACTCCTAGGAATATACCCTAGGAACACAAAAATACAATACAAAAATCCCTTCCTTACACCTATATTCATTGCAGCACTATTTACCATAGCAAGACTCTGGAAACAACCAAGATGCCCTTCAATAGATGAAAGGCTAAAGAAACTGTGGTACATATACACAATGGAAAATTATGCAGCAGTCAGGAGAGAGGAAGTCATGAAATTTTCCTATACATGGATGTATATGGAGTCTATTATGCTGAGTGAAATAAGTCAGAGAGAGAAAGACACAGAATGGTCTCACTCATCTATGGATTTTAAAAAAATGAAAGACATTCTTGCAATAATTTTTAGAGACAAAAGAGAGAAGGGCTGGAAGTTACAGCCCACTTCATGAACCTCACCACAAAGAGTGATGAGTTTAGTTAGAGAAATAACTACATTGCGAACTATCCTAACAATGAGAATGCATGAGGGAAATAGAAAGCCTGTCTAGAGTACAAGTGGGGGCAGGGTGGGGAGGAGGGATATTTGGGACATTGGTGGTGGGAATGTTGCACTGATGATGGGGGTGTCCTCATATAAGACTGAAACACAACCACAATCATGTTTGTAACCAAGGTGTTTGATACAAATATTATTTAAAAATGTATTTATAATTTTGATAACAGACTTGAAACCAAAAGGTAAACAAGGAAAATGTAGGCAGAACACTCCTTGACAATGAACCTAAATGAATTTTCAAGGAAGAAACACCACTGACCAACCAGGTGGAAGAAAAGATAAATAATTGGGACTACATTAAACGGAGAGGTTTCTGCACCTCAAAGGAAGCAGTGACTAGGATATAAAAACTATACAGAGAATTGGAGAAAGTATTTACTTCCGTGTTCATTCTATGTAAATTAAATTGTTGTAAGGGTTTGGAAATAACTATATATTTTTTATTTCCTAACAACATCAATAATTAATTTCAGACAACACTCTTTTATTTTTTAGAGAGAGAGAGAGGAGAGAAAGAGAGAAGAAACAGGGAAGAGAGGGGCCAGAGAGAAAGCGCAGCAGTAGGGTCTTTGCCTTGCATGCAGCCGATTAGGGAGGACCTGGATTTGATTCCCGGCAACCCATATGGTCCCCCGAGCATGACAGGTGCAACAGAACAGAGTTAGGAGAAACTACTGAGCACAGTCCTGTGTGGCCCAAAAACTAAAAAAAGAGAGGGGGGAGGGAGAGAAAAGATAGCAAAAACAGAAAAAAGAGGGAGGGGATTGAGGGAGAGAGGAAGGAAGAGAGATAGAAACAGAGAGAAAATGGCTATTCTCTGCTGGAACTCAGATGCCAGCACCCTTATCTCCCTGTCTTCTGTGCTGTGCTCCATTTTCGGCCTGATTTCATCCTGTGTGTGTCTCATCTGCGGATGGTTCGCCTTCCCTGGAGCCTTTCTGGAGGTGAGCTTACATGCCCAAAAAGGGGAAGCCACTGAACTCTGCTGGAACTCAGATGCCAGCACACCTATCTGCCTGTCTTCTGTGCTGTGCTCCATTTTTGGCCTGATTTCACCCTGTGTGTGGCTCATCTGTGGACGTCTCACCTTCCCTGGAAACTTCCCTGGAGGTGAGTTTACAAGCCCAGAAAGGGTGAAGCCAGAGGAGCACGGCTGCTCCGCTTCGCTTCCTGGCTGTGCATATCATTTAGCCAATGAATACAACCACAGCACGTAGAAAAACCCACAATACAAGTGTGACAATGGGAAAACAACGCAGGCCAGCGCCAGACATAGAGAATGCCGATGGCAATTCTGATGACTTGAACATGACCAACCAACTAGTCACTCTCTCAGATAAGGAGTTTAGAGTCGCAATATGGAAGATGTTCAAAGAACTCAAAGAAAGTACAGAAGAGAACACTAATAAGAATCAAAAGAATATGAAGATAGAAATCAGAAAATTCCAAACTGAAATTTCAGATAAAACAACAGGTCTGAAAAACTCAGTAGATGAATTGAAGAAAAACATGGTTGAACTTTCCCACGGGTTAACAGCAGCTGAGGATAAAATTAGTACACTGGAAGATGAGATGAATAACAATTCCATACAGCAGAAGAAATTGGAAAAAAAGCCTTAAAGCAAATGATCAAACAATGGAAAAATTATTCAAAGAATGGGAACAGATGAAAATAGAAGTTTATGATAAGCTCAACAGAAACAAATTAAGAGTCATTGAAGTCCCAGAGACCCAGGAAGAAAATCTCCAGGAAGAATCAACAGTCAAGAACATCATTAAAGAGAAACTACCAGAGATAAAGAATACATGCGAACAAATCCTGCATGCCCGAAGAGTACCAACTAAAAGAGACCCCAGAAAAAACACCCCAAAACACATCCTAGTCACAATGACGAATCCC
This sequence comes from Suncus etruscus, assembly GCF_024139225.1. NCBI lineage: Eukaryota > Metazoa > Chordata > Mammalia > Eulipotyphla > Soricidae > Suncus > Suncus etruscus. Next base: position 12,429,736 of record NC_064858.1, on the reverse strand, counting down.
ACAGATAGAGACAGAATTCTGAAAGCAACAAGATTGAAAAGAGAAATTAAATTCAAGGGAACATCCTTGAGATTTACTGCAGACCCTTCACCGGAAACATTCAAGGCCAGAAGGCAGTGGTGGGACATAGTGACAAAACTCAATGAAATAAATGCTTCGCCTAGAATACTGCACCCAGAAAAACACACTTTCAAGTTTGAAGGAACAATACATGGTTTCACAGACAAACAACAGCTCAGAAACTTTACAGACTCAAAACCATTCTTAAAAGAAAAACTGAACGGCCTACTTTAAGACAAGACTGACCAACAGACACACCAAACTTTGATATAAAGATGGCACTAACTCCCAGGACAATTCTTTCTCTCAATGTCAATGGACTAAATGCAGCAGTTAAGAGACACAGAGTGGCAAAATGGATCAAAAAACTCAATCCAACCTTCTGCTGCCTACAAGAAACGCACCTGAATAGTAAGAACAAACATAGACTCAAAATAAAAGGCTGGAGGAAAATCATCCAAGCAAACAACACCCAAAAAAGCTAGAGTGGCCATACTAATATCAGATGATGCAAACTTTATACTTAGGAAAGTTGTAAGGGACAAAGATGGACAGTTTGTATTAATCAAGGGATACGTACAGCAGGAAGAAATCACTCTCCTAAACATATATGCACCAAATGAGGAGCCAGCAAAATATTTAATAAAATTGTTGACAAATCTGAAAAATAATATCAATAACAACACAATAATTGTGGGAGACCTCAACACGGCATTGTCAACACTTGACAGGTACCAGATTGAAACAAGAATATACTAGACCTGAAAAGAGAAATGGAAGAAAGAGACCTAGTAGATATATACAGGACACTTTACCCCAGAAGCCTGGATACACATTTTTCTCTAATGTATATGGGACATTCTCCAGGATAGACTACATGCTAGCACATAAAACATACCTCCATAATATCAAGAGGATAGAAATTTTGCTTGCTACCTTCGCTGACCACAAGGCCCTAAAATTATATGTGAACTACAAAGGGACACAAGAGAAAATTTTTAATACCTGGAAGTTAAACAGCCTCATACTGAATAACCAGTGGGTCCAAGATAAAATCAAAGAGGAAATCAAAACCTTACTAGAAACAAATGACAATGGAGACACAAACTATCAGAACCTATGCAACACAGCTAAAGCGGTACTGAGAGGAAAATTTATAGCTTTGCAAGCACACATCAGGAAAGAAGAAGGGGCAGACCTGAATAGCTTAATGATGCCGCTCATAGAATTAGAAAGTGCTCAACAAAAGGACCAAAAAATAGGGAGGCAGAAGAAAATAACCAAGCTGAAAGCAGAAATCAATGAAGTGGAAACCCGAAAAACAATGCAAAAGATCAACAAAAGCAGAAGTTGGTTCTTTGAAAAAATAAACAAATTTGATAGACCACTGGCAAAACTAACAAAGAAAGAGAGAGAGAGAAACGTGCTAACTCATATTAGGAACGAAAAAGGAGAAATCACTACTGATATGGTAGAGATCCAAAGAGTAATCGGAAACTACTTAGAGAAACTCTATGTCACTAAAAATGAAAACCTGGAAGAAATGGATAAATTTTTGGACTCTTATAATCTTCCACGGTTGAATGAAGAGGATGTAGCATATCTAAACACACCCATCACTATTGAGGAAATTAAGACAATAATCAAATGTCTGCCCCCAAACAAAAGTCCAGGCCCAGATGGATTTACTAATGAATTCTTTCAAAGCTTTCAAGAGGAACTTTTACCAATCCTGGCAAGACTCTTTCATGCAATCAAAAAAAAAAAAAAAAAAACAGGAACACTTCCAAATAGCTTTTATGAAGCCAACATCACCTTGATACATAAACCAGACAGAGATGCTACCAAAAAAGAAAATTACAGACCAATATCGCTGTGATTACAGATGCAAAGATCCTCAACAAAATCCTTGCAAATAGGATTCAATGCCTCATTAAGAACATCATCCACTATGATCAAGTAGGTTTCATCCCAGAAATGCAAGGCTGGTTTAACATCCATAAATCTATCAACATAATACACAATATCAACAACAAGAAAAATAAAAATCACATGATCATATAAATAGATGCAGAGAAAGCATTTGACAAGGTCCAGCACCCATTCTTGATCAAAACTCTCAGCAAGATGGGAATGGAAGGAACCTTTCTCAATATAGTTAAGGCCATCTACCACAAGCCAGAGGCAAATATTGTCCTCAATGGAGAAAAACTAAAAACCTTTCCTCTAAATTCTGGCACAAGACAGGGCTGTACTCTCTCACCACTCCTATTCAACATAGCACTGGAAGTACTCGCTGTAGCAATTAGGCAAGAAAAAGATATCAAGGGAATCCAGATAGGAAAGGAAGAAGTCAAGCTCTCGCTGTTTGCAGGTGACATGATACGCTACCTAGAAAACCGTAAAGTCTCTATGAAAAAGCTTCTAGAAACAATAGACTTATATAGCAAGGTTGAAGGCTACAAAATTAACACACAAAAATCAATCGTCTTTCTATACACCAATAAGGAAGAAATGGACATTAAGAAAACAACCCCATTCACAATAGTGCCACACAAACTTAAATATATTGGAATCAACTTGACTAAAAATGTGAAGGACCTATACAAGAAAACTATAAAACTCTGCTCCAAGAAATAAGTGAGGACACGTGGAAATGAAAGCACATACCCTGCTCACGGATTGGCAGGATTAACATCATTAAGATGGCAATACTCCCCAAACCATTGTACAGATTTAATGTGATCCCTCTAAAGATACCCATGGCATTCTTCAAAGAAGTGGATCCGGTACTTTTGAAATTCATTTGGAACCATAAACACCCTCGAGTAGCTAAAGCAATCATTGGGAAAAAGAATATGGGAGGAATTACTTTCCCAAATTTTAAACTGTACTACAAAGCAATAGTTATCAAAATAGCATGGTATTGGAATAAAGACAGGCCCTCAGATCAGTGGAATAGGCTTGAATTCTCAGAGAATGTTCCCCAGACATACAATCACCTAATTTTTGATAAAGGAGCAAGAAATCCTAAATGCAGCAAAGAATGCCTCTTCAACAAGTGGTGTTGGCACAACTGGCTAGCCACTTGCAAAAAATGAAACTTAGACCCCCAGGTAACACCATGTACAAAGGTTAAATCCAAATGGATGAAAGACCTCGATATCAGACTCGAAACCATAAGATATATAGAACAACATGTAGGTAAAACACTCCAGGACATTGAGACTAAAGGCATCTTCAAAGAGAAAGCTGCACTCTCCAAGCAAGTGAAAGCAGAGATTAACAGATGTGAATATATTAAACTGAGAAGCTTCAGCACCTCAAAGAAAATAGCGCCCAGGATACAAGAGGCTAATCTCCAAAATATATATAAGGCATTGACAGAAATTTACAAGAAAAAAACATCTAATCCCATCAAGAAATGGGGAGAAGAAATGAACAGACACTATGACAAAGAAGAAATACAAATGGCCAAAAGACATATGGAAAAATGCTCCACAACACTGATCATCAGGGAGATGCAAATCAAAACAACTATGAGGTACCTCCTCACACCCCAGAGATTGGCACACATCACAAAGAATGAGGACAATCAGTTTTGGCCGGGATGTGGAGAGAAAGGAACTCTTATCCTTGCTGGTGGGAATGTCGTCTAGTTCAACCTTTATGGAAAGCAATATGGAGATTCCTCCAAAAATTGGAAATCGAGCTCCCATACGACCCAGCTATACCACTCCTAGGAATATTCCCTAAGAACATAAAAATACAATACAAAAATCCCTTCCTTACACCTATATTCATTGCAGCACTATTTTCCATAGCAAGACTCTGGAAACAGCCAAGATACCCTTCAACAGATGAATGGCTAAAAAAAACTGTTGTACATATACACAATGGAATATTATGCAGCTGTCAGGAGAAAGTCATGAAATTTTCCTATACATGGATGTACATGGAATCTATTATGCTGAGTGAAATAAGTCAGAGAGAGAGAAAGATGCAGAATGGCCTCAAACTTCTATGGGTTTTATGAAAAATGAAAGACATTCTTGCAATAATAACTTTCAGACACAAAAGAGAAAAGAGCTGGAAGTTACAGCTCACCTCATGAAGCTCACCACAAACAGGCATGAGTTTAGTCAGAGAAATAACTATGTTTTGAAGTATCCTAATAATGAGAATGCACGAGGGAAATAAAAAGCCTGTCTAGAATACAGGCGGGGGTTGGGTGGGGAGGAAGGAGATTTGGGACATTGGTGATGGGAATGTTGCACTGGTGATGGGTGGTGTTCTTTACATGACTGAAACCCAAACACAATCATGTATGTAATAAAGTTGTTTAAATAAAAAATTGTGTTTCAATAGCATCAAAAACATAAAAAAATAACAACACAGTGGAAAGGAAACAGTTAATAAAAGAAAATAAGTCATAAAAAAGAAAAAGAGAGAAAGAGAGAGGGAGAGATAGAGGAAGATCAAGGGAGGGAGGGAGAGGGCAAGCAAGAGGGAGAGAGAGGGGAGAGAAGAGGGAGAGAGGGGAAGAGAGAGAGCTAATTTTAGACAACATTCTATCTTCAATTGAGGCTTCCTATAATGGCAACATTTCTAAGTTTTTAACTGAGCTTTTAAAACATGTTTCTCGAAAAATAAATGTATAAAACTATCAGTGTACTTTTGTTGTTTGTCATTATCAGTTATAAATTCAAATAAATAATAATCTGTGCAGGAGCATGATCATAGAAGCAGGAGAAAAACACTCTAGGGCTATTAGAACTGCATACATTTTACTTTATTATTCAAATTAAACTTTCTATAATAAGTATACACAAATCTAAGTTTTACAGATCCCATATATATGTTGCTTATGAAAGATTAAAACTTATCTGATTAAATATTAATAATTAGTTGGAAATTTTTTATTTCAATATAACTAAAGTTTGCATTTTTTGTTTTGTTTTGGGGCCACACCCAATGGCGCAAAGTAGTTACCCCTGTCTCTGTGTGCAGAAATTGCTCTGGCTATGGGGACCATATGGGATCAAACCTGGATCCATCCCAGCTCGTCTGCTTACAAGGCAAATGCCCTGCCACTGTGCCCTATGACTCCAGCCCCAAAGTTTGCATTTTTGAATGAGATGTCAATATATATAACCTGCTTGTTTGACTAAATCTTGAGACCCACACAGTGAATTTCTCTCAACAATCACTCAAGTTTTGACATTCTATATTTCCATGTATCTATAACCCTGTGTTTTCTAAATGATTTTATTTTATTTTATTTTATTTGAAAATCATTAAACATGTGAGAATCAAGGTTTATCCATTCTGTGAGCTTTTATTATTTTATGTAGTAGAATTCCTGTACCTTTGTGCCAGTTTGTTATTGCTATCACAAATATTTCTATATCAGACACTTGTTTGCCTGTTGGACTATCATATCTCAGAAGGAAAGATCAATCTTGACTTTTATAGGTTCTTAATTATAGCGTGGCCCCCAAATAAATAAGTACTAAGAAGTCATTAATTGAGTACATGAAATTATAACAATACATATATCTCTAACATTATTAGTTTTTTTTCAAATGGCTTTTCCAAGTACTTCAAATTAGTTGATAATTATTTTCTTTTAATAATTGTATATGTGAAATACCTAATATCTGAGAATGGTACTGCTTATAAAATAACTATCACTAGGGAGAGGAAGAAGAGGAAAGAAACATCTACACCATTACATTAATATAAATGAAGAGCTTTTGGGTTTTTTTGGGGGGGTGGGTTACACCCAAAACAAGGGTTACTCCTAGCTTTTCACTCAGAAATCATTCCTGGCATGCTCAGGGATCCTATAGGATGCTGATGATTGAAACCAGGAGGGCTGCATGCAAGGCCAATGCCCTACTCGCTGTTACAGCTCCGCCCTCAGCCTTTTTTTAATTTTAAAAATAGTTAAAATATATTGAAAATGTGTTTCTTTAGAATTGAAAAAACACAGAAAATCCCTTTTTCAAGTAATAATCTTAGAAGTTGCTTCTTATCACGCTACAACGTTCATCACAATATTATATCTCTGAAAGTGATAAACATGGGTTACATCTTTACTAATTTATGAAACAACAAAATGAAATTATAAAGTCAAGTTTAATGTGCTTAATTTTTTAGACATCACCTAAAAGTGCTCAGGACTGCTTCAAAACTCTGTACCTGAGGTTTGATCTTGAAAGTACTTGGGAAGCATGTGTGATTCTGAGGATTGAATTTAGGCATTTCTTGTGAAAATTATGTCCTAGGTCCATTGAGCTATATTTCTCTGGCTCCTCAAATTCCATTTTAAAAGAACACATGATTTAGATGTTGATATAGAAAAATTGACAATTCTCCCTTAAAATGTTTAAAGCTAACATATGTAAGAATTTGATAACAATATTTAGGTGTTGATGACAGAACTTTCACAAATGGAATGCATATATTTATGATGAAATGTTGTAGAATGTTCCTCCTACACCATGACAGCATAACAAGAAGGGTAAATGTGAACCAAGAAAAAGATCTTCACCAGACACCTAATTTGTGAGTACCTTGACCTGGAATTTTTCAGTCTTAGAACAGTGAGAATTAAATTTTAGTTGTATAAAGTAAACCTATCTATGGTATTCAAAATGAACTGAGACAAATGCTTTCAGCTACAAGATCAAGGTACCTAATTATTTTAGGTACTGGTAATGTGGTAAAATTTTAGGGAAAGTTTAAAATACTTGAACAGCTATAACAATAGGTATTCCTAATCTGACACATACTTTTAGATAATCTTGCACAAAAGTAGATTCTCTACACAGGAAGTAATTTATTCCAAATTTATATTAACTCAATCAAATTCTCTAACTATCTATAAAACCACACATTGAGGAAATTAAAAGACTGAGCCAGAAATATATACAGTACAGTGGAGAAGGCACTTGTCTTAAGGCAATTAACTGATCTGGGTTTGATCCTTGGAATTACAAGGTCTCCTGAGCACTGAAAGAAATTATTCATAACAGATAGCCAAGAATAAATCCAGAGTAAGACTAGTTATATATAGTCCTTATTACAAAAATTATTTAAATAAAAAAATTAATTATTTTTATCATCAAATCTACTTTTGTCATTTTTAACATTCCAAAAGAGTAATAAAAACATTCAATGTTTACATAGGATAAAATAATTAAAAATTAATTTCTAGATTTTAAATTACAGTAAGAATCCGAAGGAACTAAAAATAAAAGTAAATCATAAATCACATTTTAATTTAAATATCTTCTTACACTATATTTAAGTTATCAATATTTAAATATAGTGTAGAAAAATACTTGTCAACCTCAGAGGAAGTATTTTGATCTTTGTCAATGAAAAGTGGTAAATTGTTTAATATGGTTTAAATATTCATTTTTGTTCATATGCTTGCTAACTAGACTTAGTTATCTTCATTACATTTAAATTTGGGAAGGGCACACCCAGAGGCACTCAGGCACTTTTAGATCTGCATTCAGAAATTACTCCTGGCAGACTCGGGATCATAAAGAATGCCAGGGATCATACTTGGATCAGCGGTATACAAGGCAAATACCGTGGTGTTTTGTTATTGTTTTAGACCCTTAAATATAAATGAACAATCATAAAAACCTACAATACTTACAATAATTTTATTTTAAAACAAAATATATATTATTTAACTAAGCAGAAGACAATTAAATGTGACATATTTTGTACATTCATACATAATAAATTAAGCATTGTAAAACATGGTGTAGCTCCATGTGAAACCTGCTAGAATAAAGCATGCATTTTGGAAACAATCTTTCCTTTATAAATAATGTTTTATATACCATAACATAATAATTCTCTTCCTTTAAGTACAGAAGAAAATATTTTCATATTCTGACCTCACTACCTCCCCAAAGTACAAATAATAGCAACAATTTTAGATGCCTTAGAGAAAAGGCTATTGGTTCTTGTACCTTTGATTTTGTCACCTTTTTCAGTAAGCAATTAGATGCTATTAATTCAACTCAGGAAGAAGCAAATGTCTTAGTCAATAATTAATTTTATAGTTATACATTTTTTAAAAAATGAATTCTTTATAAATCTCTATTAAACTTATTTATGTACATATTTTTACTTTAACACTAAGTAATATGAAAATATCCTCTCTTATCTGAATTGTAAGAAGTATTTGCATATATCCCTCAAATATCCCTCACAAAAACCAAAGCAATAATACAGCACCTAGGGCATTTGCTTTGCACGTGGCCTACCAGGTTTGATCCCAGATCCCAAGGGCACCACCAGAAATGATATCCTGAGAGTAGATCCAGAAGTAATGTTGAGCACAGCAAACTATTGCACAAAACAAAACAATAACAACAAAAAAACCATACAAACAAACAATAAAACATCCCCATAAGTTTTCTGTCATTTTTGTATTCTGTCACCACACCTTTCTTACAGGGTCTAATAACTAAATGTCAAGTTCACAAAAATATAAAATAAAAAAACCTGAATTTAAAATGACAAAAAATTCATTCAAAATCAAACATCTGAGAAGTAAATGTGTTATTTGGCCAGTGCATATCGCCATTTCTTGGGTGAAAACAACCTTGAGTAACAAAATAGTTTCAAAATACTAACCCAAAAGCTAGAAAAATAGGAAATAGAGAGTTAGAAAAATAGGGGCTAGAAAATAGAGCAATTACCATGGCTAACCAGGGTTTAATCTCCAGAGCCTCTATGCTTCCTTGGGCCTTTCTAGGAGTAATCATTGAACACTGCGAGAAGTTGACCCAAGCCAAATAGAAAAATATAAAAAATTAAGAAATATAAAAAGGAACCTCTCCAGAGAGGGCCAAGAAGGGCCCAGCAAAAACTCTTTCCTAGAGGTGCCTTAGCCAAAAGGCTAAGAAAGACTGACTGAGTGAAAACCAGCTACCAGAGATGCTCTGGCAGAAAGGCAGATCCTTTGCCTGAGAAAGCAGGTAGGAGGGTTCTGCCCTGCTGTGAGATTACCCACTGGGAGAGAATGTGTGAACCTGTTGCCCTTGCATGTTTCTCTACTCTTCTGTAGCAAAAACTCTTTCCTAGAGAGCAAAAACCAGCTACTACATATGCCCTGGCAGAACGGCAGATTTTTTTGTCTGTGAAGGCAGGCAGAGGGGTCTGCCCTGCTGTGAGATTAACAATTGTGAGAGACTGAGGGGACCTATCACCTTTGCGTGTTTCTCTTCTCTTCTGTCTTTTGAAAATTTCCTAAGAGGGCCAAGAAGGGCCCAGCAAAAACTCTCTCTTAGAGGAGGCCTAGCTGAAAGTTCAAGAAAGACTGAGTGAGTGAAAACCGGCTACCAGAGGTGCCCTGACTAAAAGGCAGATGCTTTGTCTGTGAAGGCAGGCAGATGGGTTTGCCCTGCTGTGAGATTACCAACTGGGAGAGAGTGAAGGGACATGTCACCTTTGTGTGTTTCCCTACTCTTCTGTCTCCTGGACCTCTCCTGAGAGGGCCAAGAAGGGCCCAGCAAAATATTTCTCCTAGAGGCGCCCAAGCTGATAGGCCAAGAAAGACTGAGTGGGTGAGTGAGTGAGTGAGTGAGTGAGTGAGTGAATGAGTGAAACCCGGCTATAAGAGGTACCCTGCAGAAAGGCAGATCTTTTGTCTCTGAAGGCAGCTGGGAGGAGTCTACCCTGTTGTGAGATTACTAACTGGGAGACACTGGGGAACATGTTGCCTTTGATGTGTTTCTCTACTCTTCTGTCTCCTAAAACTCTCCTGAGAGGGCCAAGAAGGGTCAGCAAAAACTCTTTCCTAAAGGTGCTCAAGTCGAAAGGCCAAGAAAGACTGAGTGAGTGAAAACTGGCTACGAGAGAGGTAGAGGTAGATTCTTTGTCTGTGAAGGCAGGAGGAAGGGGTCTGCCCTGCTGTGACATTACCAACTGGGGAGTCAGAGGGGACATGTTGCCTTTGATGTGTTTCTCTACTCTTCTGTCCCCTGAATTTCTCTGAGAGGGCCAAGAATGGTCCAGAAAAAACTCTCTCCTAGAGGTGTCCAAGTTGAAAGGCCAAGAAACATCGAGAGAGTGAAAAACAGCTACCAGAGGTGCCCAGCAGAAAGGCAGATCTTTTGCCTATGAAGGCAGGAGGGAGGATGTTGTCCTTCTGTGATTACCAACTGGGAGAGAATGAGGGGGACCTGTCACCTTTGATGTGTTTCTCTACTCTTTTGTCTCCTGAACGTCTCCTGAGAGGGACAAGAAGGGCCCAGCAAAAACTCTCTCCTAGAGGAGCCCAAGCCAAAAAGTTAAGAAAAACAGAGCAAGTAAAAACCAGCTACAGTGGTTCTCCGGCAGAAAGACAGATTCTTTGCCTGTGAAGGCAGGCAGGATGGGTCTCCTCAGTGGAGAGCCTCTCCAAGAGGGTAACAGCAACCGAGGACAGAATTAGTGAACTGAAAGATCAAATGCAGAACAACTCCATACAGCAGAAGAGATAATAAAAGAACCTTAGGGCAAATTATTGTACAATGGCAAAATACTCAAAGGATTTGAACAGCTGGCACTCTTCAGGCATGTGGGATTTGATTGCATGCAGTCTCTAACCCTGGGAATTTCTCTGTGATGATGTCTTTGACTTTTGATTCTTCCTGGGGATTACCTTCCTGGGCCTCTGGGACTCCAATGATTCTTATATTATTTCTGTTGAGTTCATAAAAGCGATTTGGATGTATTCCCATTTTTCGATTTCATAGAAGATTCTGGCAATGATTGACAGTAGTTCCTCTTGAAAGATTTGAAAGAATTCATTAGTGAATCCATCTGGACCTGGGCTTTTGTTTCTGGGCAGACATTTGATTACCTTTTTAATTTCATCAATAGTGATGGGGGTGTTTAGATGTACTACATCCTCCTTATTCAATGGTGGAAGTTTATGAGTCCAAGAATTTATCCATTTCTTCCAGGTTCTCATATTTAGTGGCATAGAGTTTCTCAAAGTTGTCTCTGATTACCCTTTGAATCTGCAATATTTATAGTGATCCCCCTTTAATTTCCAATATGAGTTATCAAGTTTCTCTCTTTGGGAGTTTTGCCAATGGTCTATCAATCTTATTTGTTTTAAAGAACCAACTTCTGCTTTCATTGATCTTTTGGATTGTTTTTTTTTTGGGGGGGGTTCCATTTAATTGATTTCTGCTTTCAGCTATGTTATTTTCTTCTGTCTCCCTATTTTTGATTCCTTTTGTTGATCATTTTTTATTTTTATAAGCTGCTTCATTAAGCTATTCAGGTATGCCCCTTCTTCTTTCCTGCTGTGTGCTTGCAGAGCTATAAATTTTCCTCTCAGGACTGTTTTTGTTGTGTCCCATAAGTTCTGATCATTTGTGTCTTCATTGTCCTTTGTTTCCAGGAAAGTTTTGATTGACTCTTTGATTTCATCTCAGACCCACTTGTTGTTCAGTAGTTAGCTGTTTAATTTCCAGTTGTTAAAGTTCTTCTTCTGTGAACCGTTATAGTTCACATCTAATTTCAGAGCCTTGGTGTCAGCAAAGTTTGCCTAAAATATGTCTATAATCTTGATTTTATGGAGATATGTTTTATGTGCGAGCATGTGTTCTGTCCTGGAGAATGACCCATGTACATTAGAGAAGAGTGTGTATCCAGGTTTTTTGGGGTGGAGTGTCCTATATATATCTACTAGTCCTCTTCCATTTCTCTTTTCAGGTCTAGTATATTCTTGTTGGGTTTCAGTCTGGTTGACCTATCGAGTGTTGACAGAGCCGCGTTGAGGTCTCCCACAATTATTGTGTTATTATGATATCCTCTTTCAAATTGGTCAGTATTAGATATTTTGCTGGTTTCTCATTGAGTGTGTATATGTTTAGTAGTGCGATTTCTTCCTGTTGCACATATCCCTTGATTAGTACAAAGTGTCCATCTTTGTCCTTATAACTTTTCTGAGTCTAAAGTTTGTGTTGTTTGATATTACTATGGCCACCCCAACTATTTTTAAGGTGGTGTTTGCTTGGACGATTTTCCTCCAGCCTTTGATTTTGAGTCTATGTTTGTTCTGATTATTCAGGTGTGTTTCTTGTAGGCAAATGTTTGGATTCATCTTTTTGATCCATTTAGCCACTCTGTGTCTCTTAATTGGTGCTTTTAGTCCATTGACGTTGAGAGAGATGATTGTCATGGAATTTAATGCCACCATTGTGTATAAGTTTGCTGTGTTTGTTGTCTCTCTTGTCTTAAAATAGACCTTTCAGTTTTTTCCTTTAAGGTTGGTTTTTTTACCTCTGTAAGTTTTCTGTGAAGTTATGTATCTTTCCTTCTGACCTGAATGTGAGTTTGTTGCCCTATTGGAGAGGCTTTCCATTAAGGTTTTCAATTCAGCTACCATGTTTTTCAGACCTGTTATTTCAGTTTGGAATTTTCTGATTTCTATCTTTGTGTTCTATTCAGCTTGAGCTATGTTTTCTTTGATTTCTATGAGGATCCTCCATATTTCCATTCTAAACTCCTTATCTTAGAGATTAATCAGATTGTTGGTATTTTTTGGGTCATCAGAGCTATCATCTTCATTCTATGTGCACGTTGTTTGTCTACGAGGTTTTCCCATTGTCAAGCTTGTAGTGTTCTTTTTTTCTACATGTTAGGTGGTTGTCATTAGTTAGGGAGAGCACTCAGCCTCAAAGAAACAGAGTGGCCATGCTCTTCTGTAGCCTCTAGAAGACAGTTTTCACTGGATCTTTGTTGGCCTTCTTAGCAGAGGTCCAGGAGGCAGGATAGAAGAGGGACAGGCAAAGGCGACAGATTCCTTCAGTCTCTCTCCCTGTTGTTATGCCTACAGCAGAGACCAAATACCTCTCCCACCTTCACAGACAAAGAAGCTACCTTTCTGCTGGAGGACCTCTGGAAGACAGCTTTTGTTGGGTCTTTCTTGGCCTTCTTAGCAGAAGTTCAGGAGATGGGGACAGAGAGGTGGCACTAAAGGTAAGGTGTCTGCCTTGCAAGCACTAGCCAAGGAAGGACTGCGGTTCGATCCCCTGGCGTCCCATATTTTTCCCCCATGCCAGGGATGATTTCTGAGCACTTAACCAGGAATAACCCCTGAGCATCAAACAGGTGTGGCCCCCCAAACAAAACAAAACAAAACAAGACATTCAGGAGACAAGATAGAAGAGGGATTGGTAAAGGTGACATATTTCCTCCTCAATACTGTTAACTCAGGATGTTTGGCTGTGCCTGTCCTATAAATAAATAAGCTTCTGTCGCATTCAGTTTTGATAATTTTACAATGTTATTTTTGGAACATCTTTCTGCTGCGGAATGTTTTATCCTGATGAGATAAAAAGTTCCTAAGCATAACCTTAGTGAGTTCATTTTCCCACTGAGTGTCAAGCGGGAGCACAAAGAGGCGAATATGGAATAATGAATTATAAAGTATGAAATGAATGAGACCACACAGAATGCATGGGGACTTGCATCTAGAAAGAAGAAGACAAATTCATTTTTTGAGCTGGGTAACTTTTAAAGCTTGAGCTTTGTAATGCAGGGTATAATTTTAAAGATCAAAGAAAGTGGGAGATGGTTAGGGAAACAGAATGAAAGAGGTGGCTAAAATCTGCATATTAAAGAACCGATACTGAAGGTGAAAGGCAGTTTTGTTGTGGGTTTGCTTTGTTTTGGGTAAGCAGGAGAGAACCAGGTAATTTTCAGGAAAGTGGGAAGAGAGAGAAATATTTTAGAGTTTTGGGGAAAACTGAAAATTGCTTTACTATGAGCTAAGTTTTGGAAAAAACATGATCTTGGCGCCAAGGTAGCAGAGATCACAAGAGCTGGTCAGTGGGAGACTTTTTGCGGGATTTGTACTGTCCTCCTTTGTTAGAAAGAATTATAGAGGCCTGATTTCTAATAATGGTCAAAAATAAAGAGAGAGATAGTTACAGCCACATTTTAGAATTATGGCCAAACAATCCACGTGAAGGGTCAACTGATTTTGACTGCTCTAAGCAGGCCTTTTTGGCAAATAATTCTTTTTCAGGAGTGCAACACTTTTCTGATGTGTGCCCTTCCTGAGTGGGGTGTAACACCTTTCCTAAAGCCTAAACTTATTTTACTTGTATGTTGCATAGAAAATACTATATAGCATACTGTAATTTGCAATCAATATTTTGATAATTTTTATAAAATTTAATTAGTAAGTTAAGATTTATATATCAGGCATTAAAATTCTACAATGATATTTTTCTTAAAACTTTACCTGTATTGGTTCTGCTTGGTACAAAAACCTATATGAAAAAGTCTTGCCTGGGATAAAAACTTAGGTCAAAATCCAGGGCACAGAGATTGTGTAGCCTGACATTCTTACCCCCCAATGCACCAGCAATATAATGTAGTACCATTCATTTCTGCAAAGGCATACTAAGAAGGGGGACATTTTATGTTTCGAAACAAGCTCTTTTCTACTAGGGATAAGAACCCATACATTTTATAATACAGGGGCTCCTCCCACCCTGAAAATGTGTCATGTGAACTCAACTAAGACTCCATGTGATCAGACAGCAACTATCCAATCCTGAGCCCTAGATCCCAGACATAGAATTGACACATCTTCCTGCAACAACACCAGGAACAATGCCCCTCTCCCTGGGAAATTCCTAATACTGCTCTAGCACCATCTTATGCCAATTTTTATATGACATCCTGACAACAGGAAACGGCAATAATTTGAGCTAAAAGCAGATTGTGCTATCTCATCACCTAATGGTAAGATGAAATCCTTTGATCTGCGCAAAAACCAAGATCTCTAACAACTTGACAACCATGACTGGGAAGAACTTATCCTAAGACCAAAAAATAAGTCCCTAGCCTAGGTGTTGGCCTAGAATTTGTACAATAACCAAGATTTCTAATTCCAGAGATCTGATTGTGACAACTGTGACTGAGCAGAACTTCTGGAAACATAACAAAAGCCTCTATCCTAGGCTTCATCCTAGGATTAGTGCAGAAACCAAGACCACCAATTGGAGAAGACTGATTACAAGAACAGTGATGGTACAGAACTTATAGAACTTAAAAGAAAGACTCTATATAGGCTTCATCCTATGATCCATGCAAATACCAAGATCTCTAGTTACAGAGGCATGATTTTATTATCCACAACTGATTAGATAGTTTCCTGGCACCATAAAAAGACCTTGGGGTGTGAAAGCGAGTATGTACAGAGCCTGTAGTTATTCCCATGACAGTATGCTTCAAGGACGGAGAAACCCTGTATCTCTTAGGCCAATGGCATTTCCTTTCTAATCTCCCCAATATTTACTGTGCCTATAAAACAGAAGCACCATTTATTTTTCTTTTTATTTCATGCTCATGGTTATTGTTTGGATGTTTTTATTGCTGTGGTGCTTATTTGTAGTCACTAGTTTTGGTTTTTTGTTTTGTATTTTTGTTATGTTTTTCTTGTTTTTTTTTCTCTTTCTTCTTTTAAATTGATATTTATAACCTCTAGACCAGTGGTCCTCAAACTATGGCCCACAGGCCACATATTGTATTTGTATCTGTTTTGTTTCTTCCTTGCAAAATAAGATATATGCAGTGTGCATAAGAATTCGTTCATCTGTCTTAATAATGAGAATGTATGAGGGAAATGGAAAGCCTGTTTAGAGTACAGGTTGGGATCGGGTGGGGAGGAGGGAGATTTGGGACATTGGTGATGGGAATGTTGCAGTGGTGATGGGTGGTGTTCTTTACATGACTGAAAACCAAACACAATCATGTATGTAATCAAGGTGTTTAAATAAAATATAAAAAAAGAGAGAGAAAGATGCAGAATGGTCTCACTCATCTAGGGTTTTAAGAAAAATGAAAGACATTCTTGCAATAATTTTCAGAGACAAAAGAGAGGAGGGCTGAAAGTTACAGCCCACTTCATGAACATCACCACAAAGAGTGATGAGTTTAGTTAAAGAAATAACTATATTGCGAACTATCCTAACAATGAGAATGTATGAGGGAAATAGAAAGCTTGTCTAGAGTACAGGTGGGGGCAGGGTGGGGAGGAGAGATATTTGGGACATTGGTGGTGGGAATGTTGCACTGGTGATGGCAGGTGTCTTCTTATATCACTGAAACCAAACTACAATCATGTTTATAACCAAGGTGTTTAAATAAAATATTATTTAAAAAAAAACCACATTAGTAAAAAAAAAAAAAAGAATTCGTTCATAAGTTTTGTTTTTACTATAGCCAGACCCTCCAATGGTCTGAGGGACAGTGAACTGGCCCCCTGTTTAAAAAATTTGAGGACCTTGGGGGCCGGGCGGTGGCGCTGGAGGTAAGGTGCCTGCCTTGCCTGCGCTAGCCTAGGACGGACCGCGGTTCGATCCCCCGGTGTCCCATATGGTCCCCCAAGAAGCCAGGAGCAACTTCTGAGCGCATAGCCAGGAGTAACCCCTGAGCGGCACAGGGTGTGGCCCAAAAACCAAAAAAAAAAAAAAAAAAAAAATTTGAGGACCCCTGCTCTAGACAGTCTTCTCTCAAGTTTTTACTTTTGTTTGTTTGTCTTTTGCTTTTATTCTTCCTTTCTTTTTTTTTTTTTTCAAACAGAACCACATAACTTGAATCATCTTGTTCTGCCTCATAAATTGAGAGGGGGAAATGAATGGTACCAGACTTAAACACCAAATCCAACTCAATGACAACAGAATTGATACCCAATCTACGACAAGCTATACACAGAGGGGACCAGTTTTACTAGCAGTCTGGAGGGAAAAGAGGGGGATATGGAATAAATGCTAGGAACAGGGGTTGGAGGAGGACAACATCGGTGGTGGCAATGCCCCTGATTCAATGTCACTATGTTCATTAAATATTACTGTGAAAGGTTTGTAATTCACTTTGGTCACAATAAAAATTATTAAAAAAATAAAAATTCTACAATGAATGATAAAAACTTAAATTTTTATTCCATATACACTCATTTTTTGAAACTGAATGTTATAATACTTGTCAATATGTAGCAGACAATATGCTACTACTCAGGCCCATCAAGACTTTGATGGAGGAGGATGCTCCAGTGCTATGAAACCAAGTGACCTCTCAGAGCAATGATTAAACTCATGATATTTCACATGCAAGGAAATATCTCTGACCACTAATAAATCTCCCAAATCTATTCTAATTTTTACTTTTAGGTACGGGGAAGCACACCAAGTGATGCTTGGATTTTGCCTATGGCTTTGCAATCAAGGGTCACTTCTACTGAAGGGGCTCAGGAGACCATATGTGGTGCTGGAGATGGAACCTGTCAACCTTAAACAAGATAAGTCCCTTTCACGCTGTACCATATCTCTAGCTTCTTGCCCCAACTTTTTTTGTTTGGTTGGTTTTGGGGCCACACCTAGTGGCCCTCAGAGGTTATTCCTGGCGTTGCACTGAGAAATTGCTTCTGTTAGGCTCAGGGAACCATGTGAGATGCCCGGAATTAAACCCAGGTTGGCTGTGTGCAAGGCAAATGACCTACCCACTGTGCTACAGTTCCAATTCCATGCCCCAACATTTTGGTCAATGTTCTATTATGTTTTTTGTTTAAATTGGCAACCATTATATCATCATAAAAATATCGTAGTTTTGGGATGGGAGTGGTGGCGCAAGTGTCTGCCTAGACCATGTTAGCCTAGGACAGACTGGTTCAATCCCCCTGCTTTGATCCTATATGGTTCCTTAAGCCAGGAAAAAATTTCTAAGTGCATAGCAGGAGTAACCCCTGAGCATCACCAAGTGTGACCCAAAAACCAAAAGAAAAATTATAGTCTTAAGTTCTAAGACACTAATTTTACTCTCTAATTTATGCATGCATGTATATATTATTTATACAAGATACTGCTAGTTGTAATTTAACATATCCCTTCTTCATAATTTAGAGGTCTTCCTATTTTGCTTTAGTATATGATCATCTAAAGGGCATATCTCAACGTGTACCCACATTTGTGATATTTATTAATGATATCTAAGTAAAATGGCATCTTACAGCAACCTTCCTTAAATTATTGTTAGTTTATAACTTTTGCTCAATTTTATAAAATTTTATAGTATCTTCTTGCTTATTGCTATTTCCACCAAAAATAAATAAAAATGGGCATGATATTATAAAGGCAAAATAGTCATTTTATAGTAGAAAGAGGTCTTAGAAATAGAGAGTTGGATGTCCATAGATGTGATTCAAGGACATCAATGAATTTACACATAAAATTCTATTTATTATTCTATTGTGTAGATGTGCCAGTTTCTTTATCCACTCATCTATTCTAAAACACTTGGATTGTTTCCAGAGTCTGGCTATTGTGAATAGTGCTGCAATGAACAAAGGAATAGAGATTTTCTGCATTATTTTTGGGTCCCTAAAGGCATATTCATAGAAGTTGTATATCTGGATCATGTGGGAGCTCAATTTCTGATTTATAGTTTCCAAAAAAGGCTGGATCAGTTTATATACCTACAGCAATAAATAAAAGATTCTTTCTCTACATCTAGACCAACATTGGTTGTTCTTTGTGATGTCTGCCAGTCAGAGTTGTGTGAGATAACTCATTGCTGTTTTGATTCATGATCTCCATGATGATTAGTGATGTGGAATATTTTTTCATTTACTTTTTGGTCACCTGTATTATTAGAATATTTCTGTATACTTCTCTATGATTTTGATAGGCTAGATGATTTTCTCTTTTTAAGTTCTACCAGTGCCTTAGATTAAGTGTCTTAGATTAAGCAGATATATAACCCCTTATAAGATGATATTGGGTGAATAGTTTCTCCCAATTCATGGCCAGTCAGAATCCTAGTCACCATTTTTTTTATCTTTATTTAAACACCATGATTACAAACATGATTATAGTTGTATGATTACAGTCATGTAAAGAGCACCCCCCTTCACCGGTGCAACATTCCCACCACCAATTTCCCAGATCTCCCTCCTCCCCACCCCCCTACACCTGTACTCGAGACAGGCTTTCTACTTCCCTCATTCATTCACATTGTTATGATAGTTTTCAGTGTAGTCATCTCTGCAACTGCACTCATCACTCTATGTGATGAGCTGCATGTCCTGAGCTGCACCCACCAGCCCTCATCTTTCTTGTCTCTGAGATACTGTTAAAAATGTCCTTCATTTTTCTTTTCTTTTTTTTTAATACTTATTTTTTTTATTTTTTAATTTTAATTATGACAACAAAGATGCAAAGAAAGAGGAAAGGGTAAAGTTACAGTGGAAGCCCAATCACCCATAAACAAAATTCACGGTATTCCCATCGATGATATCCCAGCCTTGAACTTTCAGCCAAAGAACATTAAGAAAAACAAAACTAAACCCAGGTCCAATACAATTACTTGTCCCTCAAATCCCCAGTTGTAGTACATACTGTTTCTTAGCAGCACACATTATAATCTAAAGACATTAGACTTATGTAACTCTTTAAACATTGAGGGCAAAGTACATTTCTCTAGTTCCATGCACATGCTTACTAGTTTAAGTTAACCTCAAAAGTTTTAGTGGATTGTTTTTCTTAAGGATTGGAGTCAAGGGAACTTAGTAAAAAACGGTATTAAAGTGGCATTTGTTTGCATAGGCCCACCAAAACATAAGGGACATGGCAAGACAAATTATGGTCTAAATACAAGGAGACCCTACCCCTGAAGTTTCCTGGCACAGGACTGACTCTGGGCTCCAGGCAAACTAGTTTGTCCAATTCAAGTCATCGTCTGTAGTGGCAATACACCTCCATTCCTCACATAGTCTCTGTTGTTGGTATCATGCTTCTGTATTAAAGATCCTGGAGTCTGCATATTCCATATTGCAGTCAGGATGGTGCAGAGCATGCTCTCGTTTCACCTCACATTTAAGGGGTACTAGAGAGAACCATGTCCTGTAGAGCAGGTCATTGTTGTTGTCAAGTCTTCTCAGTGTAAACGGAAGTCTCTTTTTAGGGGGTCGATGTCAGACACTTGGTATGTCTTTCCTGGTAGAGGACTGCTTCCAGCTGTTGCTATAAAAGACCTTGGATGTTTCGTAGATAGCTTGCCTGGTTCTGGCGTGAATGGAGGATGCCCATTCCTCTGAGGCCTGTGCCAGGTCATTCTATCAATGTTCAGGGTGTAAGGTACATTGTACTGAGATTTATTAGATAAGAACTTACCTGTAGGTATAGTGTTTTCCTATTTTAATGTGTCTATGCAAAGAAGGATCAATGCCATGAAGCGTTATTGGTGCATCTGGAGGCCATAGGAACAAGACCAGCAATTTCCATGACATAGTTCAATCATAGGCATCAAACTGAGGGACAGTTCCACCAACAATCCTTATTGAACAGCTTACAAAGAAAAGACAAGATGAAAGTGGATAGAAACATCATGGTAGAAGAATATAGAGAGAGTTACACCATTAAAGAAAATATACACGAAATATTCAAAAGATATATGTGTTTAATTTATGTCCTTCTAAATAGTTCTGGGATTGTTAGATCCACTGTATGTCTTTGGTCTGAGATTAAAACTGTGTATTATAGAACTTAAGAGGGGTAAATCGGGGGTAGTGATGGTTGGGAGGAGTATACGTTCGCGCGGGGGCGCTAGCCCCGCGCGGTTTGCATCATGTAGACTAGTATGAAATTGCCAGTGACAGCATGAGTATAACTGACAAACTATCTGCCACCCCACAGATCAAACACCACCCCCCAAGCCAATCTCACGAGCTCAAGCGCAACCCTAGGCCAATCTCCGCAGCTGGCCTGGGGGTGGGGAAAACCCAGGGTGCCCCATCAGGTCCTCCCAGAAACCCACCTGGAGATCCGGAGGAAAGGGGGAGAGGGGGGTCCGGTGACCCAAGTCCAGGCCCCCCTACCCTAGGCCGGGCCAAGAGGCCCCTGGCACATACGGAGGTCTGCCAGGAGCCAGCTCGTGCCAGCTGAAAATCCTGCCCCAGAAAGGGAGGAAAGCCCTCCCAGGCCCAAAGGACCAGAGCTCAAGACCCACCCTAGGCCAATCTCCGCAGCTGGCCTGGGGGTGGGGAAAACCCAGGGTGCCCCATCAGGTCCTCCCAGAAACCCACCGGGAGATCCGGAGGAAAGGGGGAGAGGGGGGTCCGGTGACCCAAGTCCAGGCCCCCCTACCCTAGGCCGGGCCAAGAGGCCCCTGGCACATACGGAGGTCTGCCAGGAGCCAGCCCGTGCCGGCTGAAAATCCTGCCCCAGGAAGGGAGGAAAGCCCTCCCAGGCCCAAAGGACCAGAGCTCAAGACCCACCCTAGGCCAATCTCCGCAGCTGGTCTGGGGGTGGGGAAATCCCAGGGTGCCCCATCAGGTCCTCCCAGAAACCCACCTGGAGATCCGGAGGAAAGGGGGAGAGGGGGGTCGGGTGACCCAAGTCCAGGCCCCCCTACCCTAGGCCGGGCCAAGAGGCCCCTGGCACATACGGAGGTCTGCCAGGAGCCAGCCCGTGCCGGCTGAAAATCCTGCCCCAGGAAGGGAGGAAAGCCCTCCCAGGCCCAAAGGACCAGAGCTCAAGACCTACCCTAGGCCAATCTCCGCAGCTGGCCTGGGGGTGGGGAAAACCCAGGGTGCCCCATCAGGTCCTCCCAGAAACCCACCGGGAGATCCGGAGGAAAGGGGGAGAGGGGGGTCCGGTGACCCAAGTCCAGGCCCCCCTACCCTAGGCCGGGCCAAGAGGCCCCTGGCACATACGGAGGTCTGCCAGGAGCCAGCCCGTGCTGGCTGAAAATCCTGCCCCAAGAAGGGAGGAAAGCCCTCCCAGGCCCAAAGGACCAGAGCTCAAGACCCACCCTAGGCCAATCTCCGCAGCTGGCCTGGGGGTGGGGAAAACCCAGGGTGCCCCATCAGGTCCTCCCAGAAACCCACCTGGAGATCCGGAGGAAAGGGGGAGAGGGGGGTCGGGTGACCCAAGTCCAGGCCCCCCTACCCTAGGCCGGGCCAAGAGGCCCCTGGCACATACGGAGGTCTGCCAGGAGCCAGCCCGTGCCGGCTGAAAATCCTGCCCCAGGAAGGGAGGAAAGCCCTCCCAGGCCCAAAGGACCAGAGCTCAAGACCCACCCTAGGCCAATCTCCGCAGCTGGCCTGGGGGTGGGGAAAACCCAGGGTGCCCCATCAGGTCCTCCCAGAAACCCACCGGGAGATCCGGAGGAAAGGGGGAGAGGGGGGTCCGGTGACCCAAGTCCAGGCCCCCCTACCCTAGGCCGGGCCAAGAGGCCCCTGGCACATACGGAGGTCTGCCAGGAGCCAGCCCGTGCCAGCTGAAAATCCTGCCCCAGGAAGGGAGGAAAGCCCTCCCAGGCCCAAAGGACCAGAGCTCAAGACCCACCCTAGGCCAATCTCCGCAGCTGGCCTGGGGGTGGGGAAAACCCAGGGTGCCCCATCAGGTCCTCCCAGAAACCCACCTGGAGATCCGGAGGAAAGGGGGAGAGGGGGGTCCGGTGACCCAAGTCCAGGCCCCCCTACCCTAGGCCGGGCCAAGAGGCCCCTGGCACATACGGAGGTCTGCCAGGAGCCAGCCCGTGCCGGCTGAAAATCCTGCCCCAGGAAGGGAGGAAAGCCCTCCCAGGCCCAAAGGACCAGAGCTCAAGACTCACCCTAGGCCAATCTCCGCAGCTGGCCTGGGGGTGGGGAAAACCCAGGGTGCCCCATCAGGTCCTCCCAGAAACCCACCTGGAGATCTGGAGGAAAGGGGGAGAGGGGGGTCGGGTGACCCAAGTCCAGGCCCCCCTACCCTAGGCCGGGCCAAGAGGCCCCTGGCACATACGGAGGTCTGCCAGGAGCCAGCCCGTGCCGGCTGAAAATCCTGCCCCAGGAAGGGAGGAAAGCCCTCCCAGGCCCAAAGGACCAGAGCTCAAGACCCACCCTAGGCCAATCTCCGCAGCTGGCCTGGGGGTGGGGAAAACCCAGGGTGCCCCATCAGGTCCTCCCAGAAACCCACCTGGAGATCCGGAGGAAAGGGGGAGAGGGGGGTCGGGTGACCCAAGTCCAGGCCCCCCTACCCTAGGCCGGGCCAAGAGGCCCCTGGCACATACGGAGGTCTGCCAGGAGCCAGCCCGTGCCGGCTGAAAATCCTGCCCCAGGAAGGGAGGAAAGCCCTCCCAGGCCCAAAGGACCAGAGCTCAAGACCCACCCTAGGCCAATCTCCGCAGCTGGCCTGGGGGTGGGGAAAACCCAGGGTGCCCCATCAGGTCCTCCCAGAAACCCACCTGGAGATCCGGAGGAAAGGGGGAGAGGGGGGTCGGGTGACCCAAGTCCAGGCCCCCCTACCCTAGGCCGGGCCATGAGGCCCCTGGCACATACGGAGGTCTGCCAGGAGCCAGCCCGTGCCGGCTGAAAATCCTGCCCCAGGAAGGGAGGAAAGCCCTCCCAGGCCCAAAGGACCAGAGCTCAAGACCCACCCTAGGCCAATCTCCGCAGCTGGCCTGGGGGTGGGGAAAACCTAGGGTGCCCCATCAGGTCCTCCCAGAAACCCACCTGGAGATCCGGAGGAAAGGGGGAGAGGGGGGTCGGGTGACCCAAGTCCAGGCCCCCCTACCCTAGGCCGGGCCAAGAGGCCCCTGGCACATACGGAGGTCTGTGTTTTCCCATTTTAATGTGTCTATGCAAACAAGGATCAATGCCATGAAGCGTTATTGGTGCATCTGGAGGCAACAGGAACAAGACCAGCAATAGATGAGTGAAACCATTCAGCGTCTTTCTCTATCTATTTGAGTATAGAAGATTCTTAGTTTAATATAATCTTATTTCTTTTTATATCTTCCATTTTTTGTGGTTTTAATTTTTGATGATGCTTTAGCTTCATGGAGAGTTCAGCTGACTTATTTATATGTAACTTATTGTTTATAATATAATATCCGATAATTAACCCATTTTAATTTTACTTTTGGGCATGGTGTTAAAAAGAAGTCCAAATTAATGTTTATGTATTCAGATGACCAGTTTCCCCAACAACTTGAAGAGCTTTTACTTGCTCCACTTAGTATTTCTTGCTCCTTTATCAAAGATAATTGATTATAAACTTGATGATTTGTCTTCTATGCAGCTGTTCGGGAAAATGAAGTCATGAGATTTGCTTATACATGGATGAATACGGAGAGTATAATGCTGAATAATATGAGTTTGAGGGAAAGGAATAGACAGAATTATAACACTCATTTTTTGAGATATAAAAGTGATAAAAGGGTCATTATAACCAAAGACAATAGAGATGAGGACCAAGAGGAGCAGTGAAATTTGCCACAAATAATGAGACGTGCAACTGGGGCAAAGAAGGAACCACTATGACAAATACATTTGGAAATTATTACTCTGGACAAGAACTGGGTACTGAAAGGAGATAAAATTGATAGGAATAATACCCCTTCAGCAATATTATCTAAAATACAGTATCTAAAAGAAAAAGCAAGCATGAGAGAAAAGAAATATCTGTCACAGAAGCAGATAAAGAGTTGGAGGTTACTGGGGACATTGGTGAAGGAAATATGCACTGGTGAAGGGATGGGTGTGGGATATTGTATGACTTAAACCTGTCATAAATACCTTTTTAAATATCTCATGGTAATTCAATTAAAATGTATTAGAAATAAGATTAAAGTTTCATTGAGTTACTGTGCTTTACATTATAAAAATTCAGTTTATGGTGTGGTGGGGTAAATTCAGAATTATACTACAATGAGGAGAAACTGACCTTAAAAATAATAATATGGACAAAAATTTGGTGCTGAAAGGAGATAATGTGATAGGCCTTTCAGTAATCACATTGCAATCATAGTGTCTAAAAGGAAAAAAAAGAATGAAGAGCTGAGAGAGAGAATATGAAGAAGAAAGAGACAGAGAGAAGACAATTATCTGCCATAGAGACAGGCTGGGGTATGGGGATAAAAACTGTGGAAATGGGTGAAAGGATGGTGTTGGAATATTGTGATTGAAACTCAACCATTAACAGCTTCTTAATTCTGTATCCCATACTGTTCAATAAAATTTTTATAGAAATTCTAATGAAAGTTATCAGCACAATATTATTTCATAGCTAAGAAAACTACTCCATAGTGAACACTTGTTTACTTAGGACATGTAGAAACACAGAAGATATTGGATTAGCCTGAGATATTAGGTTCTTTACCCACTTTACATCCTTTGTTTTCTACAGACTCTGTCTCCTTCTGTTAGCAATTACAATATTTCTTAGAAAAAAATCTGGAAAGTAAGTTGCTGCTGATCAAATGAATAGTGCTGAAACTGGTTCTGATGTGGTGTTACAACATTGTTTTCTAAAAATCTATTACTAACAATAAAATTGCAGGCCTTAAAATTTGAGGGAAAAATAAAATTAGGGTCTAAAGTAATGGCATTTAGTAGGTAGTGTGCTTGAATATTGAGACTGACCTGGGTTTTATGCCTGAGTCATGCCAAGAGTGATCCCTGAGCACAACACCATGAGTAAGTCCTAAGTACAGCTACATGTGGACCAAAAAAAGATTGTTTAAAATTAACAAAAGAAATAACCTGCAGCATAAGAGAGAGTTTATATATTTTATTTACATATAGCACCTTATAAAAATGAACTAGGTTCAAATGTAATAATTCCAATGTCTTTTTCTTGAAATAGTTTTCTTTAGTTAATCAAAATATAATTCTGTACGATTAAAGTCAAAACACTCAGATTTTGCTTGTCCTCTAATCTGCTCCCAGCTCTGCCCTCGAGAGTCACTCTTGGTGGGGCTTGGGGAAACAATGAGTTCAGAGAAAATCTGGGTTGGGTGTGTAAGGCAAAAACCCTTTCGGCCCAAATTTCCAGCAACTTTACATTGTTTATTTAGAACCACATACCAAAAGCTATGCTAACTAATATAACCAATATTTTAATAACTAATATTTTAAAACTAGTGTTTCAATATTTTTTATTTCACTCAGTTGGAGACATCACTTTTATAATTCTCTTCTCGCTTGTACAAGTTTTACTGATCAAAGTTAGGCATAAGATTAAAGAAGTATCAGGGAAGGAAAAGGATCTCTTGTGAAGCTGATGATAATTGCAATCAGCTTAATTCCTCTTAGTGTCCTATTTCTTATTTCAGTTAAAGAAAGTAGAAAAAAAACATAAAAATGTAGTTTTTAGGTTATGAAAACTTGGCTTTCAGTTACTACAGGCTCCGATGGGACTAGACTTGTCCTTTCTCATGTAGTTCGTATGTGTCAAACAGTAAAAGAAAAACATTTTCATGGTCTTTTCAAGTTATATAAAGTCCTTTTATTTAATTTTTAATAATTACAAGGTGAATCCAATGTGGATTCAACAGGCAGAGCCAAAACAGAATTTTAGATTCAACGTCTTTCTTTACAGTTTACTTTCTGAGCATATAAAATAGAATATTTTCTGATAAATCAATACTGAAATATATAAATTACCAATCTGACATGACATGTAGCACAAAAATTCAGAGTAATCCAGAATAATATTGGAAGTCTTAATAGTAAAATAACATAATAATGGATATATGAATTATTTAACTGCTTCTGAGAAAGAATATCAAATCTCACTTGTATTATCTTGAACAAGTTTCAGAATACTCACTATTAATTTTGGAGTTGTGTATACATATATATGCTTAAAGGTATATCTGCATTGTTTAATCTGAAAACAAGATGCATATCTAGTAAATCTAGATGCTTAGAGTTTAAACAAGAAATACCTTTTTTAAACTTTTTTTCCTTTTTAAACATCTTGATTATAAATATGATTGTGATTAGGTTTCAGTCATGTAAAGAGCACCCCCTTCACCAGTCCAACATTCTCACCACCAATGTCCCAAATCTCCCTCCATCCCACCCCACCCCCACCTGTACTCTAGACAGGCTTTCCAGTTCCCTCATTCATTCACATGATTATGGTAGTTCTCAGTGTAGTTATTTCTATAACTGCACTCACCACTTTTTGTGGTGAGTTTCATGGAGTGAGCTGGAAGTTCCAGCCCTCCTCTCATTGTCTCGGAAGATTGTAGCAAAAATGACTTTTATTTTTCTTAAAACCCATAGATGAGTGAGACTATTCTGCATCTCTCTCTCCCTCTGATTTATTTCACTCATCATGATAGATTCCATGTACATACATGTATAGGAAAATTCATGACTTTATCTCTCCTGACAGCTGCATAATATTCCATTGTGTATATGTACCACAGTTTCTTTAGCCATTCATCTGTTGGAAGGGCATCTTGTTTGTTTCCATACTCTGGCTGTTGTGAATAGTGCTGCAATAAATATAGGTGTGAGGAAGGGGTTTTTGTATTGTATTCTTGTATTCCTAGGGTATATCCCTAGGAGTGGAATAGTTGGGTTGAATGGGAGCTCAATTTTCAGTTCTTGGAGGAATCTCCGTATTACCTTCTATAGTGGTTGACTAGACTGCATTCCCACCAGCAGTGGATAAGAGTTCCTTTCTCTCCATATCCTCACCAGCACTGATTGTCCTCATTCTTTGTGATGCGTGCCAATCTCTGTGGTGTGAGGTGGTATCTCATCATTGTTTTGATTTGCATCTCCCTGATGATTAGTGGTGAGGAGCATTTTTTCATGTGCCTTTTGGCCATTTGTATTTCTTTTTTATCAAAGTGTCTGTTCATTTCTTCTCCCCATTTTTTTATGGGATTAGATGTTTTTTTCTTGTAAAGTTCTGTCAGTGCCCTGTATATTTTGGGTATTAGCCCCTTATCTGATGGGTGTTGGGTGAATAGTTTCTCCCACTCGGTGGATGACTCTTGTATCCTGGGCACTATTTCTTTTGAGGTGCAGAAGCTTCTCAGTTTAATGTATTCCCATCTGTTGATCTCTGCTTTCACTTGTTTGGAAAGTGCAATTTCCTCCTTGAAGATGCCTTTAGTCTCAATGCCATGCAGTGTTTTACCGACATGTTGTTCTATATACCTTATGGTATCAGGTCTAATATCAAGGTCTTTAATCCATTTGGATTTTACCTTCGTATATGATGTTAACTGGGGGTCTATGTTCGCTTTTTTGCAAGTGGCTAACCAATTCTTCCAGCACTACTTGTTGAAGAGGTTTTCCCTGCTCCACTTAGGATTTCTTGCTCATTTGTCAAAAATTAGGTGCTTGTATTTTTGGGGAACATTCTCTGAGAACTCAAGCCTATTCCACTGATCTGAAGGTCTGTCTTTATTCCAATACCATGCTGTTTTGATAACTATTGCTTTGTAGTACAGTTTAAAGTTGGGGAAAGTAATGGCTCAATTTTCCTTTTCCCTAGGAGTGCTTTAGCTATTCTAGGGTGTTTATTGTTCCAGATGAACTTCATAAGTGTTTGAGCCACTTCTTTGAAGAATGTCCTGGGTATCTTTAGAGGGATCGCATTAAATTTGTACAATGCTTTGGGGAGTATTGCCATTTTGAGTGGTAGTGCATATGGAAAAATGGCTGACTTGCACATACCCAACCCAAGTTAGATTCCTGACACCATCTAGGGTCCCCAAAGGTCCCACATAGATCCCTGCCAGAATTTCTCCCTGAATGCAGAGCCAGGAGCACATGCTGCTATCTGTGGCCTCACAACAACCAAAATAATATTTTTCCTGAATTAAACAGTTCTGACTTATATTTCCCCTTAAAATGTTGAAAAGAAATTTAGTAAACTTTAATGGGTAAATTTTTTTATGTCATGCCCAAAGGTCAGGAGTTACTCCTGACTTTATTATGCTCAGAAATCAATTCTGGCAGGTGCAGGACACCATATGAAATGCCATAGACGTAACTGGGTTGGCCATGTGTAAGGCAAAATACCTAGCAGTTCAGTGGCTATTTTTTAATAAATACCAAAGGACTATATTTCCTGTTCCCAAATATCTCACTGTAACCTTGTTAGGTCCACTGTAACTATGATTAGTTAATGTGAGGCCAAGGTGGAGTAAAATGGCCATTAATCCAAAATGTTTGTTGTGTTTATAAAGAAGACAACCATGCCAAATCATTTAAGTAAAAATAAGACATCAACTGGATTGATTAATGCTACTACAAATTAAAACAAAATTCATGTGAGAGTTACTAGAACCTAGAAGAGGAAGGGAAGAATCCTTTGAGATATACACATTAACAATTATACTGCTGAATCTCTGAATTCATACTACTGGTCTCCAAAACTATACTTTAAACCATCTGATTTCCATAATTTTAATAGTCCCATAAAATTGATATATATGAACAAATATATTTATATTATTATATTAAGTATATTTGATTTTTAAATTTTATTTTATTTTATTGGAACCATTGTGATTTACAAAGTCCTTCATAGTTGGGTTCAGTTATACAATGAATCAGGGCCAATACCACCAGCAGTGTTGACCTTCCTCCACCAATATTCCTTGAGTGCATTCCGTACCACCTTCTCCCCTGCTTCCCAGTTTAACAGGCCCATTTTAAATTTAGATTGCTAAAGTTCGGTCTCTTGAATCCACTGTTGTTGCCTTTGGCTTGGATAATTAGTTCTGTCCTTTTTAACCAATGTACTTGAGACCACTTGGCCCCTATCCCACATCCTTTCATATTTGTTTTCTCCTCCTCCACTCAATCTCTTTTTTTTTCCTTGCTATATATTTGATTTGTATAGAGAATGGCAATAGTACTTGTTCTGTATGAAAGGATAACTTATGGCTCAGTTCTGGGGATCATATCCAGTGTCTGGGTGGAAACAAGGACCACCCTCATGCAAGGCAAGCATCTTGCCTTCTAGCCATATCTCCAGTCTCAAAATACATTTTAATTTTAGAATATTATTGTGAATTCAAATAAATTCTTCAGTTATTAGTAATTTGAATTCACATTCAAAAATAACAGAATAATGATATGCTAAAATACTTTTAGAAGCAAGCTCATTACTTACTTTTGCATTATATTGACAATTTCTATAATTCTTATAATTTCTAGGAATCATAAACAATATTTCTCTCAATGTCCTTTGAGCATCATAGATATAAATACACACACACATATATATATATATATATATATATATATATATATATGTAGTTTCCCTAATATGTTGAAAAGAACTTGAACATAGTAGTTTGCTTTTTTTTGTAATTTTATCTTAGGAATCTAACTAATTAAAGATTAAATAAATATAAATACTAAATTTAATAACTGATCAATAAAATACCATCAGTTTTACCTTTTTAAAAGTAATAAACATTTCCCCTTTCAACTTTTATTATATTTTTATGCTTGTTATTACATTAAAAATTATAACCAAACTCTTTGAAAACAAAAGTAATTGAAGTAAGAATTATTTTCAAAATGGAGGTAGGGTACTTTCCTTGTGTGTGACTAACCTAGTTTGAGAGCAATCATCACATGTAATGAGCCCCTGAGCCCCACGAGAGGTGATCCCTTAGTACAGGATCAGTAATAAATTTGTAGGAAAGCTGGGATATGGCCCCAAATCAAATAATATTAGTTTGACTTTGATAGGAGATTCGTTCTTCAGAAACAATTACTTGAAATATTTGGTTTAATGAAAGCTAAAAATTTTAATTTTAATTTAAGCGATTGACTGAAAAAATAGATTTTAGCTTCAAAAATAAACAGTGATGTATAAAGAAAGAGAGATGTAAGAGAAAGAAATTGAAAAAGAATGTGAGAATAGAGAAAGAGAAGAAATTAGAAGGGAGAAGGAAGAGAAGAAGAATAAGCATAAAACTTATTTATAGTTTTTAAATTAACATAAAAAGAAAATCAAAAGGGATAAAGAAGAGAAGAAAATTTGTTTTTTATATTTTAAAATTAAGATAAATTGTTCTGATACGTATAAAATTGATTACCATAATCAATTCAGAAAATGTATAAAATGCAATTAAAAAGTAAACAGTTTCAAGTTAAAAGCAGCTATATGTTTTATTTTATATATTCAAATTTAGTATGACAGATAAATACTCTTCATTTGTATAAAATGTCATTATCACTTCATTTTATTTTATTCCATTTCTTTTTTCATTTGAGGACTATATCCAGTAATGGCATATATTCTGTTTTTGGCACTGCTCTGATATTGGGCCTGGGTTAAATCAGATCAACTGGATGTAAGGCAAACGTACTAAACAATGCAATTTGTCTCCAGCCGAAGAAATTCATCTCCTTTCTTGAAAATGATGACACTTTAATTGGCTAATAAGCTTTCACTTTAGCACAATATAAACTTGTAGAAGCAGAGCTTACAGTATGAAAGAACTTCACCAGAAAAAGCTTAAAATAAATATGTTAAAATAAAGCAATTTACAAAGGATTTTTCTTTTTATCTTTCAAAATATTTCACAGCATGCTTTTCTTAATGTATGTGTCAGTAAATTAGACATTTCCCCACAAAGATAAAATATTTATTTATGGAATAAAAAATTCTCAAGTTTTTTATTCTACTCATTACCTGGTCTCAGTTTATAATAAGCATATCTTAAAGTTATTTCTAGCTCTTCTTATCATTTATAAATCTCATTAAAGTAATTATTAATATAAATTTGTCTTTTCATGTGACTTGCCTTATTACCAAATATACTTTAAAACTAATTGTATATATCAGTGGGCTTTATCTTTAAAGTATTTAATTATTTTCTATAATCACTTTATAGTCTGTACATAATACCCAGGAACACAGCCTCTAGTCTACAATAATAGGCAATTTAATTAAAAGTCTCAGATAAGAAAAAATGTCTTTTGTATTATCAAATGTTTTCATGCCAGTCATGTACCAAATTGGACTCTTCTTGCAGAATTTTAAAGTGTAAAATGTTAATATTAAGTGGACCTTCTTTTTCTAATAGTCTGCAATATACTTTAATAATATGTGATTTACTTTTTTCTCTTTGTGGATGCATATACTACAATTTTAATTGGATTGCAACATTGCATCTACCTTTAATCTTTTGCCAGTCCAAACAGGTTCTTTCACACTCTCCTAACCTGACATGGGAATCATAACAAATAGACACAAATGTAAGCTGTCTGCTGCCAACAACTTGCCTACCCTTTCCACAAATAGTCTCAAAAGATAGCAATTGATTTCTTAATTATTATGAACATGAAATTATTGAATAACAGATGATAGAGTATTAAGTCCTGCAAGTATTTTCCCAAATGGGTTATCTATCCAGGGTTTCCATGGTAACTGTGTTGTTTGGCAGACATTCCCACAAAGGCATCCTTGCTCAGAATGCAGTATTAATATAGCTTTCTTCTTACCATAGATACATGTTAAATTACAGGACTTAGAAGATTTCTTATTAAAAAAATTAATTTCTTACTGTATGAGTTTACTCTGCTAATCAGAACTAACCTGTAATCAATAAAATGGTTTAAGTTTTGTTTTCACTAAACGGATAAAAATTCTGCAATTGGCTGGACCCTATACTATTAACAGCGGTGTTAATCTTAGAAGGTAATTAATAGTCCTGAGAGCACTGAGTCCATGGGTATATGAGTTCTGCTTTACAACATGAAATTGATTAAGAGAAACAATGCTTACAATCAAATATTTTTGAAATAATAAAAGCTGCATGTAACATTTATTGTCAGATCAAATTTTGTATTGTGAAGATGAAGTTGCATTTTTCTTCTATTTTTGCTCAAACAAAAGTTAAAATAGTGCTTCAGAATTGTTTTCCTAAATATTTTAGATGTAATTGCCAATGCTTTCTTTATAATTCATATCCATACTGATAGCAGGTTGGCAATTGTTTTTATAAGCTGGTGTGGCAAAGATGAGTTTCCCAGAATTAGTATAAACAAAAATATGTTATCAATCCAACAAATTGTGGGTATCATATTTGCGTGATTATGAGAAAGCTATCCTGATCCTGCAAAGATGTTATAAATTTCTTTTTTATTTTAGAGATGATTTATTTACTTCATTTATTTGTAAGTATGGCTTTGTGCTTAAAATGGTTTCTCTGCTGGAGTAATCATAAGAGAGTTTGCCTTGCATGCACTGACCAGATTGAATTACTGCCATCCTATGTGATCTTGGAGCCTTCCAGGAGTAATCCCTGTGCTGAGAGTTTAGAATAAGAACTGAGCATTGTTGGCTAAAAAAGAAACAAACAAAAATGTTAATGCTACTAACTGTGCAAGCCACAAAGTTAACAGCAATGAAAAACTTTAGCAACCAAACTTAAAAGCTTGCCTGTTATGATGGCAGGCTGTGGGGAGTGGAGGGAGGTTGTGGTGTGGAATGGGTTCTGGGAACATTGCTGGAGGGAGGTTGACGCTGGTGGGACTGGTATTGGAACATTGCATGTCTAAACTTAACTATGAATACTTTCCTAAATCATAATGCTTTAAATAATAAAAAATATTAAATATGACGTGTCTGCTTGCTTTTCAAGCACATGTTTTCCCACACAGGAATATATGTGTGTAAATATTCATGTGTAGATGGACTTGTAGGATTACATGGCAGTTCTTTACTATGTCTTAGGAAATAACAATACTGTTATGTCTCTATGTCTCTATGATATGTGGAATATTTTTCATTGAGTTATTTGTGTTTTTTGCTATTTAATTGTTTGAGTTTCTTGTATATGTGGATATTAACATTTATTAGATATATAATTTTCCAATGTTCTTATATTTGGCTTATCATTCAAAATTTTGTTATTGTGGTTTTACATTCTTTGTTATTTTGACTGTTTCCTTTTCCAAGTTGATTGATTTTGATTTGTATGTCTTTATTTTGTATTTATTTATTTGTTTGTTTGTTTTTGAGCCACACCCGGTGACGCTCAGGGGTTATGCCTGGCTATGCGCTCAGAAGTCGCTCCTGGCTTGGAGGACCAAATGGGACTCTGGGAGATCGAACCGCGGTTCGTTCTAGGCTAGTGCTGGCAAGGCAGACACCTTACCTCTAGCGTCACCATGCCGGCCCCTTTACTTTGTTTTTAAATACAAAATATGATTGGAAAATTTACATCAGTGATGTTCCCGCCTATGTTTTATTCTAGGGTTTGATCATTTCTAATCTTATACTTTGGACTTTGTAGTTAAAATATTTAAATCATTCTGCGTCTCTCTCTCTCCCTCTGATTTATTTCTCTCAGCATGATAGATTCCATGTCCATCCAAGTATAAGGAAATTTCATGACTTCATCTCTCCTGACGGCTGCATAATATTCCATTGTGTATATGTACCACAGTTTCTTTAGCCATTCATCTGTTGAAGGGCATCTTGGTTATTTCCAGAGCCTGGCTACTGTGAATAGTGCTGAAATAAATATAGATGTGAGGAAGGGGTTTTTGTATTGTATTCTTGTGTTCTTAGAGTATATCCCTAGAAGTGGAATAGCTGGGTCGAATGGGAGCTCGATTTCCAGTTTTTTGAGGAATCGCCATATTGCTTTCCATAAAGATTGGACTAGGCAGCATTCCCACCAGCAGGGATAAGAGTTCCTTTCTCTCCACATGCCCAGCAGCACTGATTGTTCTCATTCTTTGTAATGTGTGCTAATCTCTGTGTGTGATATGATATCTCATCTTTGTTTTGATTTGCATCTCCCTGATGATTAGTGATGAGGAGCATTTTTTCATGTGCCTTTTGGCCATTTGTATTTCTTTTTTATCATGTCTGTTCATTTCTTCTCCCAATTTTTTGATGGGATTAGATGTTTTGTTTTGTTTTGTTTTTGTAAAGTTTTGTCAGTGCCCTGTATATTTTGGATATTAGCCCCTTATCTGATGAAAGTCATTTTTGCAACAATCCTCAGAGACAAAGAGAGGAGGGCTGGAACTTCCAGCTCACTTCATGAAGCTCATCACAAAGAGTGGTCAGAGTGCAATTATATAACTACATATATATGTACATATATATATATATCTAATTATATAACAGTATATAACTATACTGAACACTACCATAACCATGTGAATGAATGAGGGAACTGGAAAGCCTGTCTAGAGTACAGGTGAGGGTAGGGTAGGATGGAGGGAGATTTGGGACAGTGGTGGTAGGAATGTTGCACTGGTGAAGAGGGTGTTCTTTACATGACTGAAACCTAATCACAATCACTTTTTCTTTATTTTTGGGTCATACCCAGCAGCGCTCAAGGGCCACTCCTGGCTCTATGCTCAGAAACCCCGCCCCAGGCCCTCGGCAGGCTGGGGGACCATATAGGATGCTGGGGATTTGAACCACTATCCTTCTGCATGCAAGGCAAAAGCCCTACCGTTGTGCTATCTCTCTGGCCTCTTGACTCACTTTTGCGTCATTGACCAAAATGTTCATTTGGATGTAGTCCATATTGCTTTTTAATTTACCTCATTGTATATATTGCTATTTATGAAATAAAATTGATCTTTCAAATTTTTTTGGATTTCCACGTTATTGATTTCTTCCCTAAGCAATTCCTTAAAGAAAAAAAATACAAATGGCCAAAGACACATGAAAAAATGCTCCACATCTTCAATCATCAGGGAGATGCAAATCAAAACAATAATGAGGCATCATCTCATACCATAGAGACTGAAACACATCACAAAGAATAAGAACAATCTGTGCTGGTGGGCATGTGGAAAGAAAGGAATTCTCATTATCTGCTCATGGGAATGCTGTCTAGTCTTTAAGGAAAACAAAATGGAATTTCTCAAAACACTGGAAATTGAGCTCCCATATGATTCAGCCATATCATTTCTGGGTAAATATCCTAGGAACACAATAACACAACACAAAAATACCTTCTATATACCTATATACATTGCAGCACTATTTACAGTAGCCAGAATCTGGAAACAATCCAGATGCCTGACAATAGACGAATGGCTAAAGAAACTGTGGTACATATACACAATGGAATACTATGAAACCATCAGGAAAAAATAAGCCATGAAATGTTTCTATACATGGATGTACATGGAATCTATTATGCTCAGTGAAATAAGCTAAAGAGAGAGAGATAGACACAGAATACGCTCACTCATATGGATTTAAGAAAAATAAAAGACATTGTAATAATACAAAGAGATAATAAAGATGAGGGCTGGAAGGACTGACCCACAGTAAAAAGCTTACCATAAAGAGTGGTGAGTTCAGTTAGAGAAATAACTATATAGCTTTCATGACAATTGTAATGAGTGAGAGAAATAGAATGCCTTTCTTGAATGCCTTTCAGGGGATGCAAGAGGAAGAAATGAAGGGCATTGGTGGTGGGAATATTGCACTTGTGAAGGGGGTGTCCTTTTTTTTATAATTGAAACCCAGCTACAAATATGTTTGTAATCATTGTGTTTAAATAAAGATTATTCACTTAAAAATAAAATTGTTAATCATATACCATTAATATCAGCCTAATAGTGATGTGTATCAAATTCTGTAATAATCTGATATCACATTTTAAGTGACCTATCATTTTAACAGCTACAATCTGGCTAAAACTCAGGTATGCTGGTATTTGGGCTGATGGCACCAAAATTTTTCATTAGTAAATGTGGGCACCTTCCTCCACCTTCTCATATTTGTGGAAGCCTTGGCAGCCAATATCATACCTCACAAAAACTATAGTATTAGCAATCAATATTGCTTGAAATTCTTGGACCACACTGTTGTGACAAATCTATTTTGGTTTAATACTGTCATCTAAGTAGGAACACAATAATTTAGATGCCAACTTGCCTCTGAAACCACCTAACGTTCAGAAACAAATGAAGCAACAAAACTGTCAACTAGCAACAAAAGCTTATTATACCTTCTGAAAATGACCTTACTGGAGATACAATAATTGTCACCAATTTCTTGTTGCTGTACGCTTTTATTTATTTTTTCCTTCTTTTTCTTCTTTTTAAATAATTTCTTTCCTGTTTATCTAGAAACAAATGTATTATAATTAGCTATGTTACGTATGTGTTACATATTCTGTAAGTATAAAGTGAGTTGAAGTAAAACATAAGATGTCTGTTTTAATATATCTTTCTTGTTTTTTCATTTTCACATATCCTCCTAAAAGCCATCTTCTATTTAAAAAGAGACAATATGACTTGAAACAAACCACCATCAGGGCTTTCTTGTCATCACCATTTGATTTCTGACCTTAGTACTTATTAAAGTATAACTATTGGAAATTATGAATTCATTGCTAATGTCAGCTTTCTCACAAAAGGGAGAGAACTCTTCAATAGTATAATTTTCCAGTGAAGCTGAGACAAAAAAAAATAGTATAATTTTGAAAATAAAAAGTATAATTTTGAAGCATAGAAAGCCTAGTGATTGCAGAATGGCTCCTTTCAAAGATTACACTATTACCCATAATAAGATGATACTAAATCAATTAATGTGTGAAGGTCCACAGATAACCTGCTGGCAAATAAATTGACTCAAAATGTTAATACATTTTGTTAATATGTTAATACATTAATTCATGAGGCTGTTTACTGTGTTCTCTGTCATGTGAGCAAGTAACAAATGTGGCTCAAATTGCTCACAGTTATGTCAATGAAAAATGCAGGTAATTAAAAAACACCCTCATTATATGTTGACCATATGGAAAGCCTGGGGAGAGCAAAACTGTTGAGGTTGTCAAGTAACATTCAGAAATTTATGTTTATGGAATTGGTTCCCCTTGGGAGAGAACCAAGTAATTCATGCTTTTTGAAAATTGCTTATGACAGCATTTCAATCTGCTTTAGGAAGTCTCACCCTGATGATTTGTATTCTCATATATGGTTGGTTATACATTAAAAAATTTATACATCAAAAGGCTATTTTGTGTTTTAGTATATATACTGATATACATTAAAATTATACCTATTAGATATTAAAAGAATACCTTTATATAGACTATCATACATTATGTTTATTTCTCTTTTTGTCCAGATATTATGTACATAAGTTCCCACTGAGAATGAGTATTCTTAATATTTGGCTATATTAATAAAAATGAAAATAACTGTATTTTAATAAGAAGAATTTTAGGCTTTTTTTTTAGGAAAATAAGCTTTAAAATACTAGAACATTTGAAAGTACACATACAGTTTAGGATAAATTGAAGGAATAAACTATATGGCATAGAAAATTCATTTGCTTTCTCTTCATGACTCATTTATACTTATGCTTGAAATAATAAAAATAGGTATTTAAAAGAAAATAGAAAATATATTTGTTTGAAAGAAAATAGAAGTAAATAGTATTACAAATTTATTTGTTAGTAAATAATTTGATTTTATTTATATAAAATTGCTGGCACAACAATTATTAAAGTTATTCCCTGCAAAATTATATTATCAAGCAAAACTTACTGGGATATGAGTATGTCAAATATTGATGGAATAATGACATATTGACATAAATAATGTCAGTATGACATAAATAAATAAAATGATTTATTTAACCTATTTTTAAAGAATGATCTGATCTGAACTTATGTAAGTTTAGAAGCATTCTTTTATCCCTTTAATACAATACTCTTTTGTAGCATTTTGAGTTTTCACCCAGGGCCTCACACATTTAAGAACTCCACTGAAACACGTCCCTGATTAAAAAAAAAACTTTTTCTTTGAGGGTTTATACACTAATTAATTTATCCTTGGTGATTCGTGATCACCAAGAAACCATGCATAATATCAGTTTTTCTCATAGTGAAGAGTTGTGTTTCTCAGCTGTATACATATATCCTCCTGATGGACCCCCATGATATTCTAATGGTGGGAAATCACAGGTGAATTATACAATGACTGGAACAATGACACAGGATAGAGAGACAATCAGGATGACCAATATTTCAAAGGGCCTCCAGGAAGAAAACAGGTCAGAAGGAGTTCATGTTTAGAAATTTTTTGAGAAATACTTTTTGAGAATAGAACACAGTAATTAAAAAAAAATATCCTCTTTATCTTTTGAATCATTTAACAGGCCATGACAACTTTTAAAAGGAAATAAAACAAATAAAGATAATAAAAAGGAGTAGTATTTTAAGGTAGAAAATGAAATTACAGGGTCAGAAGTGGTGGCACAAGCAGTAGGACATTTGCCTTGCACACAGCTAACCTAGGAGGGACTGTGGTTGGATCACCCAGTGTCCCCCCAAAAAAAACGAAAATGAAATTACATAAAGATATTAATTAAAATGTCCAAGGTTAAATTTAATAAAGCAAGATTTAGAATTTATTTAAAAATAATTTTCTTACCATATCAGGCTAAAATATTATGCCAAATTTTCTGAAGACTAATAATTATATCTGATTTAAAAATCTAATAAAAGGTTAGATTACCAGTATAACATACATACCATTTATCCCCCATAAATTAATGCATTGCAATTACAAAAATAGCAATGCCATGAAAAGACTTTCATCTTAAACCTTTGGTAAATGTTGACTTCCAAATATAGATATAAACAATATAGTTGCTAAATTATTACAATTAGGAGCTCAAAAGCCATAATTTCAAAAGCCGTATATGAATCAGGAGATTAAAAACAAGATAAAAGAAATCATAGAAGTAGACAAGAAAATTGAATAGATTCAAAATATAAAGTTAACATAAAGAACCAGCAGTCACATCATGAAGTTTCTAGAAGAAGAAAGAGGAAAAATATCAGGATACTAATATAAACACTTATGGTCATGAAGATTAAAACTGTATATTCTTTGAGATTACAATGGAATAAAACAAGAAATAAAACATAAGAAGAAAGATAGAAAACATTTGCTGGCTTAAATACACACTGCTGTATAAGTACTTATTGAATTGAAAATTTGAAGAGAAAAACAACTGTAACAAACAAAAATGGAAAAAAAATGTCTCAGAATAAATGAGACATCGTAAAATTAGTATTAAGAAGGAAGAAAATAGCAATACAAGAAATACAAGAAAATAGCAATATTATCTCACATTTTAATGAACAAATAAAAGACAAAGCCTAAAGCCAGTTAAAAAACTAAATTAATATAGTAATTTTAGAGCATAAGCCAAAAATGTAAAAAAAATACCAAATGAAAGATCAATTAACTCAATAGTGTCATCTTCAACTTGATAAGAAATAGATCAAATTTGTACAAACCCTCACTAACAAATGTTTCTGACATGCTTGACAGACTATTCTCTCTGTTATGAAGTAATATATCATTGTTATTTAGATTTTCATTTCCATAAATATGGCAATGTTGAATACATATATCGTTTTTGTGTGCATGCCTTCATACACATGTGTGCATTTCATATTTGTAAAACTTTATATTCTAGTCTTTTCTCCATATATTAAATCAGGTTCCTTGTTTTTCTGATGTTGACCAATATGTGTTTTTTTATAGATTAGGGATATGACCCCTTGTCTAATGCATTATGTAAAAAAAATCGTGTTTCCAGTTTCATGTTTGCCTTTTCCTTTATGGTACTGTTCTTTTCTGTATAAAAGCTATTTTAATTTATGTAGCTCCATTTGGCTTTTTCGGCTTTGGTTTCATTGTCATAGCAGTTGATTTCTAATTCCCTCTTGAGATCCTAGAATTATGATTTCTACTACAGGGATTCAAGAGTAATATGCAAATATTTTATACATTTTAGCTATTTTAACATATAACTATTTTATAGGTGATATGAGTATATTCATAGAGTTTGCTATAAATGATTTCCTAGATTTTATTTTAAGTGATAAGAAAAAATACCTAGATAGCAAATGGAGCCAACAAAATAAAATATTAAAATATATTGCATCCCTTCATGCAAATAATGAAGTAGAAAATAAATGTATTATTTAAGTAATCTCATGAAAAATATTCTCAAAAATAACTAAGCTCCTAGGAATCAACTTTAAAAAAGTGGTAAAAGAATTGCACCATAAAAATGATGTTATTAAAAAAAAGAAGACACCAAAGAACAAATACCATAGATATGTTTATAGGTTGAATGAATTAACATTTTAAATGAAATACATGCCAAGGTATTAAAATATTCAAAGTAATTTCTTCAAAATGTCATTATCATGCTTAATAGAAAAAACATTACTGATCTCAGTAATATGGAACACAAGAGACTTTCTGGAACAATGATGGAAAAAAGAAGACAAATAACATCACATTACTTGATCTGCAAAATGATAGCATGGGAAATGTATTAGAATAAAAGCAGACACTCAAGATGAATGAATATTAAGAACCCCCCAAAATACTCATTCATATAGGGAGAGTTCAGTTGCAAGAAAGAAGTTAGTTGAAGCTAAAATCACTGTAAAAAGGCTCTTCATAAAATTCTGTTGGATCTAAATTAAAAAACAGTCAAACATGGTGAGAGGAAATAGATACCTCTTCAATATATGGTCAATAGGCACATCAAAAAGAGATCAGTGTCACTTATTATTAAGGAAATTTAAATCAAGATGACAATAAGCTAACATTTCACCAGTTAAAATGGCATATCAAAAATATTGGAGGAAATCTGTTAGTGGTGATGTGGTATAAAAAGGAATTCGCATCCACTGTTGGCAACCCCTATTCATTAAATACGGAATTAACCTGAGTTTACAGACAAACTGCTATTTAACCCAACAACTCCACTCTGAGTATTCTCAGAACAACAAAGCATTCATTCAAAAGGACGCATGCACACTGTTTTTCACCACTCTACTCAGTAAAATAAACAGCAGTTGGAATAAGTCTAGATGCCCTAAAACAGGTATTTTGGTCATGAAATGTAGTACATATAAACAATGTAATGCTACATAGCTCTAAAGAATTATGCAATTTTCTACAACATGGATGGAACTGGAAGTTATCGCAACTCTTGGCCCCAGAGTCTAGTCAGAAGTCAAGAAATAAAATGAAGGGGGAAAAAGTTAGATATGAAATAAAGGGAGATAGAGGTCATGGGGATTCAGTTATATTGGTGGAATTAAGGAAGGACAGAACTAAATAGCTGAACAATAGAGTCAACAGCAGTAATGATGAGGCCCAAAGTTTAACAAACACACTTAAAAGGACCTATTATGCCGGTAGGATGTATGTAGGCTGGTGGAGGGTGGTGTGTGCTCTGGGGAAAGACTGAGAACATTGATAGAGGGAGATTGATGTTGGTTGTGGTATTGGTGCTGGTACATTTTATGTATAAAAAACTATGAAAAATTTTGTAAATCACCATGTCTTACAAGGAATTTAAAAGAAATGGTGTTGGGGAAATGGAAGAAGAGTTTTACAGGACTGAGTTGGAAAGGGTTTCAGAGGACAGGTTATTACAAGTCCTAGAAAAATGTAGAGGTTCCTAGGTTCTTGGAAGAGGGAGAGATATTCTAATGACTGTGTGCTGTTGAAATAATATGAATGGAAAGTAATTATTAATAATATGATTAATATTCTGTAGTTATTAATGATACCATTAATAATATGAATGTTAATAATCAGCCAGGGCTTGAGTGATACTACATGTAAATAGGGTACTTGTTTTGCATCTAGCTTACCAGATTTCAAACCCCAGCATCTCTTATGTCCCCAGACCATTTCCAGGAATAATTTCTGAGTGTAGAGCCAGGAGTAATCCCCTGAACATCACTGGATATCACCCAAATAATCCCCAAAGAAAGTCTTTGAAACCACAGAATTTTTTTTATTGCTATCCACACATATAATTCTTGTAACATCTCATTCCCATTTGCCTTTTCCAATTCTTTCAATTCAAAATTTTTTTCTCATGAATTGTATGTTTAATCTTAAAATAGGTCCAGGTATAAATGGGGGTATATTGAGCATAAGCTCTCTGTAAAGATCCTTGAACATTAAGTTCTTTTTTTCATATTATGGGTGATCAATAAATCACACTATCTTAAAGTTTTACAAGAAACAGGTCATCATTTATAAGGATTTAAACCAAAGATTTCAGACTAAATTCCCTTCTCCCATGCTCTTGTCTGTCACTTTTTCTAATTTTCTTTCCCAGTTGTATGGACATCAAATTTACAACAGTAAAGTTAAAAAGGGCATGTGGTGGAAAAGAAACATCATTTAAACAAATTGCATTAAAACTGGTCAGAGACATGTATAAAAAATTAATGCAGGGAGCCGGAGCGGTGGCACAAGCAGTAAGGCATCTGTCTTGCACGTGCTAGCCAAGGACAGACCATGGTTCGATACCCTGGTGTCCCATATGTCCAATTCAGGAGTGATTTCTGAATGCATAGCCAGGAGTAACCCCTGAGCATCACCAGATGTGGCCGAAAAACCAAAAAAAAAAAAATTAACTCAGATTCTTATCTCACACTATAGACAGATGTCAAGTCAAAATGAATTAAAGATCTAAATACTATCGCTGAATCTATAAACTAAATTGAGGAAAACGTAGGTCAATCAATTCATAAAATGGAATCTAGAGGTATCTTCTAATATTTAGTGCAAAGTAAATGGAAGCAAAGATAAAACAATAGGACTACACCAAATTTAAGAAGCTTCCACTCCACAAAATACACAAGGACCAGAATATAAACATACTCCAAAAAATTTGTCCACCACTCAGATGACAAAAATGTGGTTAATATTCAAGATATATAAAGCACTTTTAAACATTAACAACAAAAACATATTCCAACCCAATCAAAAACTGAGGAGAAGAGGTGAAGAAAAAGTTCTTAAAAGAAAACATACTGGTATATTAAAATAGGTATATGAAAAAAATGAACTGTGCCTCACTGATCATCAGGAAATTTAAAATCTCAAAACATTTCAGATATCACCTCATACTAGTAAGGCTGACTCATAAAAATTTAAAAAGAACAGTGTTAGTGAGTATATTTGGAAATATACTGGTCAAACCCTCTGTGAAAATATGAAAACTTGTAAAAAAAACTATGAAATTAAATTTTATCTAAAGCAGCAATTCCACTTTTTTGGCATCCACCCCAAAGATCCAAACATTTTATCCAGAAAAGACTTATGAGTTTCTGTGTTGTTTGTATCTCCTTTCACCATAGATAGTTACATGTCCAAGAGTGACTAGATAAAAAAAACCATGAGATATATGCA
Organism: Suncus etruscus; assembly: GCF_024139225.1. Taxonomy (NCBI): domain Eukaryota; kingdom Metazoa; phylum Chordata; class Mammalia; order Eulipotyphla; family Soricidae; genus Suncus; species Suncus etruscus. The sequence continues at coordinate 12,385,632 of NC_064858.1, read as the reverse complement.
CAATTGAAAGCTACTTGACTATAAAAAAAATTGAGGTGATGCAATTTGCTGTTATGTGAATGGAACAGTAATGTATTATGCTGAGTGAAGTTAGCAAGACGGAGAGGGACAGACACAGAAAAATAAGAAAATAACACAAGACAAGGGCAAAATATCTGAGAATATAGGTCTACAAAATTAAACTTACTGTGATGGTGAGACAGAGGAAGAATGCAGATTTGAAAGTAGGACCCCAAGAAAATGATAGAAGGTAACAGACACTTGAAGGTGGAGTTTTAGTAGGCTGTATGCAAGAAACCCTATCAATAATGTTATAATAAATCATTATACTAAAATAATTTATGTAAACATTGTGTTTAAGCGCTATCAATAAGAATTTCTTCAGTTACTAATCACTTACCATAGACCTGGAAGAAATTTATATGCTTTGCATGCATCACCTTCAATAAAAATAATTTCAAATCTTTGGGCTCAACTACATCTATTACTTCTAATGCTACTATTTCACTTTTCCAGAAAGGATACATCATTTTAAAGTGTTGTGAGGGTAATTAAAGGAGACACATAATCTAATCTATATTTGGCAAAAATTTATGTTCCTAATTCTTTCTATTGTGATTTTATGTATTTATTTATTTATTTTAGATTTGGAACTACACCCTCAGTTCTCTAGGATTATTTCTGGCCCAATGCTCGTTCCTGATGGGGTTTAATAGATTGCATTGTGAGTCACAGTGGAACCCAGGTTGTTCACATGGAAGGAAACATGCTTCCTGATGTACTATTACTCAAATTCATTATTTTCTTTATATATATTTAAAATATTAGCCAAAGAATCATGATTTACAAAGGATTCATTGTTGAATTTCAGGCATATAATGTTCTAGCATCAAACCTATCACCTACTAACAGTGTTAAGTTTCCTCCATCTGTGTCCCCAATATCTCTCTTTTTTTCAACTTGCCTCCTTAGAAATATTTTTAAGTTTAGTTGTTGTAGTTTGTACCTCATGCTTTCAGTGTTTTGGGCTTTGTAATTTATAAACATACATATACTATGCTTCTACCCCACTAATATTGCTAATGTTCCGGCCTCCTGTCCCCTGCCCCAGTTACTTCCAGTCCACTTCATCTTACTTCCCTTTTTTATATCTTTGCTTCCCTACTGTTCTCCAATATATATTCTTTGGACAAGCGTGAGATAGGTGTCCACCATTATAAAACTTTGTATTTCCTTGTCCTGTTCTTCTACAACTTCGATGTAAGCAAAATCACCTTGTGTTGTTCTTCTAATGTTATTTAACACAATGTTTTCCAGTTCCATACAAGGTACAGAAAATTCATGATTTCATCTTTCCTTACAGATGCCTAACATTCCATTTGAGATACATAGTGTATCTTCATTATCCACTCATGTGTTCTTCAACACCTAAGTTTATTTCACACTCTAGTGATTGTGCTAAACACTGTGATGAATAATAGCATACATGAGTCTTTTGAAATAATGTTTTAGTGTCCTGAGGGTAGACATCAAGAAATGGTCCATATGGCAGAGCCCATATGGTAGCTCAATTATTTCATTTCAGAGAAATCATCAGACTATTTTCTATGGTGGTTAAACCAGACAACATGCTTTTATAGAGAGGGATGTTGCTCCTGGTGAAGCTCTAAGTTCAAATAAGTCTCATCAGTTAGGGCCTTAAATCAGTTTTCCAGGCAAGTGTCATGGAAATTGTGAAGGATCTGGAAGATCTGACCTTCTTACCTTGGCCTGGTCAAACCCAAGGTAGCCTAGCCCATGCCCAGAGGCACTTCTGCCCCAAACAGGCTGAGGATCTCCACAAGAAGAGCTAAGCCAAAGGAATGAGGAACTGACCCTTATCATGTTCGTTGTGACATGCCATCTTGAGCAAAATTGCCCAAGACTTGTACATCACATCCTGATACCTTATGGGAAATCACTTTATGAAATTTGTGTCAGCACATACTAGTACCTTACCTAAAAAGCAGCACCAGGTTTTATTGTGACTCAGCCTCTTCCTGTGCCTGCACTTCCATGAGGGCTTTTTCTGCAATATTATTGGGCACAGAACCATATACATCATACACACTTTCTGCAATAAAGTTGAGTTATAGGAAATAAAGCCGTAGTTGGAAGCACAATTCAACCAACTGGATTATTAATAGATCCAGGGTATCGAAGAGTCCATAGGAATAAAATTGAGTGAGTTAAAAATACAATAGCTTGCCACAACAGAATTCAATAGCAGAGGACCCTTTGAGAGATATTGAAGACAAAATACTCTCCAGCACCAAAGATGAAGTGGCCAAAAAATGCAGATAAACATATGGGAAAGTAAGATTTGTGATAGATAATATCAAGAGGTAGAATACTCAAATTATAGGACTATGGGAGATCAGAAGCAAAAGTATGGCTAGCAGAAATAATTACCAAAAACTTTCCTGATTTCTGGAGAGAGGGATATAAACAACTTAAAGAAACCCAGATTAGACATATAAATCAAAATGATAAAATAAAAGGGCAAAAGCAGCTACTTAAAGTGGTAAGAGAGGAAAATTAATGCTCAAATATAAGAAAAATCATATTAAAATAATAACATTAGATATGATATCATACAAGCCAGGAAAGAGTAAAATGGTATATTCAGATTATTAAATCAAAAAAATCTTCCACCCTAGATCCAATTGCCCTGCAGAGTTATTTAGATTTGAGGGGAAAAGAACCTTTCAGACAAATAAGAATTAAACCAATCCCTCAAGAATTATTGAAAGGCTGTCTTAAAAAACAAGCTCAGGCAAAAATAAGTTTATTCAAGTCACATATGCACAAAATGGTAGATAGGTGGCAGTAACTCAAGTTTAAACTGTCTATAAATCAATACTAATCAAAACATCATAGTATTGGAATAAAGGTAGACACTCATTTTAATGGATAAAGTTAAACATCCTGTGACAAGTCCTAGGGTTTATGATCAATTAGTCTTGATATAAGAGGAAGAAATACAAAGTGGACCAAAGAAACATTTTCAACAAGTAATGTTGAGAATATTGGTCAGTAACATTTGAAAAAAATCTGAAAAAATTTAAAAAAATTCAAATCACTTTGTAGAGCCATGCATAATAATCAAATCAAAATAGATGAAAGGTTTTGATGTTATGCCTGAAACCACAATATTCATAGGAAAAATATAGGAAGAACTCTTCATGACATTGAATGAAACTAAAGGCATCTTCTATAATGAAATTTCACTGTTCAAGCAAATAGAAGCAAAGATAAACAAGTAAATAAAAAAGTTACATTAGACTGAGAAACTTATGCAACTCAAATAAAAGTATGACCATGATATAAAGATTGCCAATTAAATGGGAGAAATTATTCACCTAATACTCACTGATAAGAATTTAAGATTTATGGTACTGGTTTAACTTAAAAGAAAGCCAACCCCATCAAAAGTGTAGAGAAGAGATGAACAGAAGGTTCTCAAATAATAAATAAAACTGCCAAAAGGCACATGAAAAAAATCATTAATTAACAGAGAGATGTAAATCAAGACAATAATGAGAAATCATCTTACACCATAGAGACTGGCACACATAAAAAATAATAACGACAGTGCCAGCATGAATGAGGGAAGAGTCTCTCCATTACTGTTTAAGTGAATGTTGACTGGACCAGACTTTTAGTAAAACAATATGGATGTTCCTCAAAAAACTAGAAATCAAATTTTATGTAACCCAGCAAAACCACTCTTATGAATATTCCCTCAAGAATTTAAAACATAATTCAGAAAATGTAACTACAATCCTGTACTGACTATAGCACTCCTCACAAGGAAATTATAGAGCCAACCAACTTCCCCAGACATCATAGTGGATAAAAAATTTTTTGGTATGTATACATAATGAAATACTATGCAGCTTTTAGGAAAAATAAAGTCATGAAAATTGTTTTTACATGTATGAGTATCACACTGAGTAAAATGATTCAGAGGGAGAAAGACAGGCATAGAATGATTAAACTCTTTTGAAGGATATGAAAAGAAAATAATATATGAGAATAAAACAAAAGATAATAGAAATGGGGGCAGGGTGACTGGTCCAAGGCAGCCAGTTTTCTGCTGAGGGGGTAGTGAACTTAGGGCATGGAAATAACCATTGTGACATTGGTACTTGGAAATGTTCACTTTGGACAAGGACTGGATGCTGAAAGGAGGTAAACTGATATGCATAAAACCCTTTCAGTAACCGTAGAAAACCATGGTGCCTAAAAGAATAAAAAGGAGAAAAGAAAAAGATGGAGAGGAAGAGACAGAAAAAGTGGAGATAATTGTCTACAGTAAAGGCTGCCTCTTTGTGTGGGTAGGGGGCCGGCTGCTGGTGGGAGAGGAGAAATATTTGTGCCAGGAACTACATCCTAGTGAAGCGCTGCTGGGTGATGAATATTGTATGTCTAAAACTTAATAATCAACATCTTTTTACTATCCCATAGTGGCTCAATAATTTTTAAATGGGGGAAGGAAATAAACAGACATCTCAGTGGAAGCAAGCAGATCAGCAGTAGGCACATGAAAAACAACTTTTACTTAACACTAGGACAATCCAAATGAAGACAGCAATGAGATATCATCTCACACTGATGAAAATGGCACATAACTAAAACAGTAGGAATAATCTGTGCTGGTGGGTATGTGGTGTAATGGGACTCTCATCCATTGCAGGTGGAAGTCTGACAACCCTTACCGAAAAATGGTATAGAGAGAGTCCCTGGTAAACTTAGAATTAATATCAAACACACGACCCAAAAATTCCATTTTTGAGTATCTACAAGGGCTTAAAAAATTAGACAAAAGAATGTATGTACACCATTATTTATGGCTACACTTAGTACAAAAGTTAAGACATGAAATGAACCTAGTTGTCGAACCATAGAGAGAAGTCCTAGGTATACTATGAAGCCACACGAAAAGATGAAATCCTGCAATTTTCAGCAACTGGTTGGAACTTGATGATTTCATATAGAGTTAATAGCCAGAAGAAAGAAAAACACAGAATGATTTCACTTTTCTGAGGTACATAGAATAACAGGATGACGAAATTTAGTGTAGCCAAGGGTAATGTCTATATCACCCTTGAACTTAGGGAGGAACACAGAAAAGGAAAGAAATTAAGGTGGGAAGAAAGACAATGAGCAAGGGAAGTAATAAAACTAGGGTCAGGACTTCTATCATATTGGTGATGTGGGAGAGTGGTGTAGCTATAAATCCAAAGCACAGACTCAACAATAGCTGTATCCAGCAACTTTTGTAATATACTCAAGGTGGCAGACAGTGGGTGCCGGGGGATAATAGAGTATGGGTGTAGTGATGATGAGAGTTTACACTGGTATTGGTATTAGTGTTAAAATATCATTTTGCAATTTTTAAGATAAGCCAAACATCTATTTATGTAGGCCCCTTCTTCCATACAGATGAATGTTTGCAAATTGGGGATGGGAATGTTGCACTGGTGAAGAGGGGTGTTCCTTCCATGACTGAACCCCAACCATAATCATGTTTGTAATCAAGGTGTTTAAATAAATATATTAAAAAAGAAAACAAAAAAATTTTCCTCTTAATAATGCTTTGGCTGTGTCCACAAATTCTGATTAATCATGTCCTAATCCTCCTTTGTTTCTAGGAATTTTTTGATTTCCTCTTTGGTTTTGTCTTGGATAAATTGTTTGTTCAGTAGAGACATTTAATTTCAGGTGTTAATTTTTTTATTTTTAAGTTTGGATCCTCTGCCACTGGCAGCCATTTTCAGGTCTATGTCACAAGGACCTTCTGGACTCTACCATTAAATATGACCTGATTGATTTCAGGACGTTCCCTCAGCCTCCATCCAATTTTCCCACCAGTTTTGGTTGTCTGGTTCCCACGGCCATTTCAGGCCTGTGTCTGGGTAGAATCAGGGACAAGTCCAGTTCCTCCTACCAACCATCCTCATTCCAAACTGTGCAGACATTTCATTTTATATCATATATCATTTCATTTTATATCATATGATATAATACAGGCATATTAGCACTTCTTTCTCTTACAAAATAGCTCAAAAACCAGCTGAACAAACCAATTAACTATTTATTTTGCAATACTTTTTATCATACTTAGATAACCTCACTTGTTTAGAAAAATAACCTCTAAAGAAAAAAGAAAGAAAAATAGCCTCTAAAGTAGATATACCTCTAGCCAACTGTTATACAAACAGTTCAATAGATCACTTTCTTAAACAGCCTGAAGCTCAGCATTTCAAATTACTAAATGCAAAGAACAGTGGAAAGGAAAAAGACTAATACTGAAAGAGAAAATATTTGTGTTTAGCAGATCAGATAAAAGGGTAATAATCAAAATATATTAAAGTATTCAAAGAAAACTCTGATCAAATAATAGGTAGAAGCATGTTTGGAGGTAATGTACTTGCCTTGCTTATAGTTAATCATGGCTTGGTGCCAAAAACCTATATGATCCCTTGAGCAGGGTTGATCCCAATTGCAGAGCTAGGAGTAAGTCATGAGAAAAACTGGTTGTAACCTCCTCCCACAAAAAAGAAATGAAAACAATGGTGAGAGAACAAATAGGTATGTCCACAATGAAAACAACTTGATGGCCAAGGGGCACATGAAAAACTGCTCTTCACATATTATCAGGGTAATCCAAGTTAAGATGAAATGAGATATCCTCTCACACCTATGATAATTTCATACAGTTAAAAAAAAACAACATCAACTTCGAACAATATGTATTAATGGGATGTGGTAAAAAGAAAATCTCTTCCTCTGCTGCCAGAGATGTTTCCTGGATCAACTTCCATCAAAAATAGTATGTGGATTTCACATAAAAAATGTAAATGCCATATGGCCCAGAAATGCCACTTTCAGATACTCCTAGTCACTAAAACATTTATTCAAAAGAATATAAGCAAAAAAAAAGAAGAAGAAGAATATAAGCATACTGTTATTCAGTGCAGTATTTAGCAAAATAGTTAGGTTATGGATTCAAATAGATGCCCAATACAGATTAGTGGAAAATAAAGATATGTATATACACTTAAATGAAATACTATGCAACTGAAAGGAAGAATGAAATCATGCAATTCACTGCTACTTGAATGAAACTGGAAGAATATAATGTTAAATTAAGTCAGGACAGACACAAAGTGATCTCATTTATATATGGTATATAGAATTATAGGACAATGGAATGCAAGGGGTGGATGCTTATATTGACCATTGAGTATAAGAATACAATGAACAGGGAAGAAACCAAATCTATTTGGTGAGTAATAAATAGGCTGGAAGTAATAGAATAGGAGGCAGGGCACTGGGCATATGAATGGAGTAGATGTATAATATATCTGTGTATCTGAAATACAGAGCCAGAGGTTAAAGCATGAGGTTAAAAACAACAATGACTAAACTTAAAAATGTGCCTTAAAAAGGAGGTAGAGTAAGAAATGAGGAAGCCTGGGGACACTGGTTGAGTGGAGTTGACACTGGTGGTATGAAAGATGGCTTTGGTGCTGAAAAATTTATGTATAACACTCAACTACAAATAATCTTGAAAATCATGTGACATTAAGGATAAAAAATGTGAAAAAAAGAGAATAAACTAGTTCCAATTATACTACAAATTTATGGAGAGGAGAAAAGAAGGAATAGATGTTTGGCTTTCCTTTTTCAAATTAGAAAGATAAAACAGGCTCTCAAGTTGCTTGGGGTAAATAACAGAATATTAGGTATTTTCCCCTGCACTATTACAAGTTTTTTCTATTATGTATGTGTAGGTTTCTTCTAACCAAGTACTATATGAACTGTCAAAATCAATAGCAAATAAGAGAAAACATTTCTTCAATAACCTACTAGGAATTTTGCAGACTTTTGGGCGTGTCTCTTTAATTTTCATATTTGCATATGCTTTCAATAACTATGTATGGATTTTTATATTATGATTTTATTTAGCATAGACTATCTTCAAATAATTTTAAACTTTTTAACATATATTTTAAAAGGGGGCTGACGTGCTAGTGCATCCGTGCGAAGACATTTTAATTTATATCATATATTTCCAAGCAGGTTGGACCTATCACTTCTTTCTCCAATAAAATATAAGGCTCAAAACTCATTAAACGAATTAATGAATTAGTTTGAAATATTTTTATTATACTTAGATAACCTCTTGTATGTAGGAAAATAACTGCTAAAGCAGATAAACCTATAGCCACATTTTTTTTTTTACAATAAGTTCAAGTCTAGGAGGCAGGTCACTAGGCATATGAATTGGGTAGACATATAATATATCTATGTATCTAAATCACAGAGCTAGAAATAAAAGCTTTCTTTTTTTTTTTTTTGGAAGCAGAAATAGAGTCTTTATTTTTAGGGACGAAAGAAACAGCATAAGGGAGGGAGAACATACCTTTGTTAGCTGCCTCTGTGGTACCAATGACAGAACACCCTGAGAAAGCAAGAAGAGTGTGTGTGTGTGTGTGTGTGTGTGTGTGTGTGTGTGTGTGTGTGTGTGTATTAGTGTGTGTAAAAGCTTTCTTTAAAAAAATTTATTGAGATGATTGTGAATTACAAGTTGTTCGTAGTTGTATTTCACGCATATAGTTACAATAAATTAGGACCGTTCCAACCACCAGTCTTGATTTCCCTTCACTAACGTTCCCAGCATGCATCAGAGAGCTCCACATTTAGCGCACTAGCCTGTAAGTGTAACAGGTCCATTCTTAGTTTAGATTGTTATAGTTTGGACTCTCTTAACTCTATTGTCATTGACTTTGGCTGGGGTATTTAGTTCTGATCTTTTTTTATTTCCTATACCAATGCACCGGGGTCCAACTCACTATTTTCCCCCGATTTGTAGAAAGACACAGAAATATGAGGTAAAACAAAGTAATTCATGTCCCAAGATTTTATGAAAAAGGCTGGAAGACACAAATCAAAAAAAAATTTTAAAAGGAGGAGTGGCAGTTGTTTTGTTTCGTTTTGTTTTTACATAGGAACAGCAAACATTGGGGGAAATTAGAAATGAAATATCCATGGCCTAAAAAAAAAAACTACTGTCTCTACCCATAAATCAAACTGTCATAAGATCAACTATAGGCTCTCAGAATAATAATTGTCCAACTCCAAGGTCTTTATTCGTGCTTCCAGGAAAAGTTCTACTCAATTTCAGTTATCACAGTCAGGCTTCTATAAGTAGAGATGTTGATTTTTTGCATAGATCCTATGTGAAATATGGGGTGTCACGAAGCATCTTCTGATTTCTTCTCAGTTAGCCAGGGAAACCAGCCCTTAAAACAAGTTATTGCTGTTTCCTGGTCATCCGAGTGCTGTATGAACCCACTCAGAGCAAGTCAGTGCCAGGGTGACATTAGGATCTCCCTTGGTGGAAGTTTGATTCCTGGTGCTGGTGCAGAAAACTATGCCAGATCCAAGGATAGGAGCCAAAGTTTGGGGTTGGATGGTCGATGTACAATCAATTGCAGCCTAAGTTGAGACACTCTGACAAAGTAAAAGGGTAAAAGGTGCCCTGTCCTATAAAATTTAAGAGTTCCTATCCCAATTAGATAAAACGTCTTTCTATATATCAGATCTCCCTATTTTAGTGTGCCTATGGAAAAAAGGGCACTATGCCACATGATACTATTAGTGCATAGGAGAGTAAAACTAACAAGCTAAACAGTATATATAACCTGGTTATACCTGAACTCAGATCCCAAGAAAGACTCATCCATTATAATTTTCTATTAAGCAGATCCAACAAAGAGATGGGGAAAGCTACCTCTACATATGGAAATATATGCTAGTAATTATAATTATTAAGGAAATGCATCTACAGAAATATATGAAGGAAACATAGATATCATCTTTATCATTTGAGACAGTTTGTGGAGGATAAAAATCCAAAGCACAGTTATATCCCTCGCCGTGGTTTGTGGAGCCTGAGAGATGGTTCATAGAAGTCAGGTAGTCACAGGTAGAGTCCTCGAGCTGAGGGTCTCGACAAAGCTGAATCCAGTAGCGAGCAAGAGTCCAAAGTGAGGGGAGACAGGAGAAAAGCGAACACATATGATGAGTCAGTAGGAGCAGTGGAGACAGCTTCTGCCAGAGCCTAGAACAGTCAGGCTGGGAGGCTGTCCTTTCTCTTTGGGAGCCAGTTAGCTGTTGGCCGGGCAGGGAGAAGGTTCCAATTACTGATAAGTTAAGAACTTCCAGTAAAATGGGTTAAATAGGGAGAGAAAAGAATCAGGGTTTAGAAGGTGAGAGGACAAAAGAGGATATATATAAGGGGGGAGAAAGAGGAGGGAGAAAAGAAGGAGTTATATATAACAGAAATACATACGACACAGACAGGTATTATGTACAATATAGATTGGACAGACATAGAGGTGTTCATCACATGCACAATCATACATGTACATAGACAGACATTGGAGATCGATTAGTAGGTTGTAGAACTGAACCTTATGGATTGGTTGGAGTACTTAAAAAATATCATGGAGAAAGGTTTTCAGGTTTCTAGGCAAATCATCATTGGTGAGGGTAAAGCTGCTAAATAAAAGTTTCCAGGGTTAGATCGTGTATGAAGCATTCTTAGAACAATCAACATGTTCACATCAAGAGTATAAAGCAATATGGTAGTGAGCTCTTTAAAAGGATTCTACCCCATCAACTATTGTCTAATGGGTCTCGAGTATCTAGGTCCCTTTCTTGAAAGCAAATGGACAACATGGACATTACAATATAATTGAAAACTATTTTTCATTGAAAAATAAATCACAAAATCATATTCAATGAATGGGAACTGTAACAAAAATCTATGGTGTGCAGTTGTCTATTTAAATGGTCTCATTGGCATAAACATTAGATCATAATAAGAGGCATAAGGAACTGGAAAATGGACGTTATAGTATTTTTTCAAGATATTACCATATTGAGCACTGTATTTGAAGTCTAATATGATATAGCACTGTAATGCCAAACTAGGGCGATCAACCTATATCTCCAAGAACCACTGTGGACAAAGAAGTTAAAGAGTTATTATAGATATATTAAAATTAGGATACTAAAACATTCAAATAGTGAGCACTATAGTGACAGTCACTGACATCCAAATGCATTCTGCATCTGTTTCTGTGGATGAAAGCAATAGAACGCTATTATAGACTTCTATAAAGAGCAGTTGATTAAACACCTGTTCAATCTAAACAGATGTATCCATTGCTGCAAGGTTCTTTGAAGTATAAAAGAGAATAAAAGCTTTTGTGTTTCTTCTCTTCTACTCAGCTTGTTTCCTTCTCCTCACTATACCCTGGCACCTGTGGTGTTTGAGATAGTTACCATTTACACAATTGTGTTTCTTCATGCAGTTATTCTATATATCACATATAAGTGATACCATTTTGTATTATCCTTCTTCTGGCTTATATCATTTAACATAATATTTTATAGTTCCATCCATATTGCTGCAAGTTGCATGATTGCATTATTCCTTCCAGCAATGTAGATTTTGATTGTATATTATGTACCACATCTTTATGATCCACTCATTTGTTGTTGGAAATCTAGGTTGATTCCAAGACTTAGCTATTATACTGTATTGAAGTATTCTTCAATGAATAGCAGTGTGCATACAATTTTTTTTGGATTTTTATTGTGTATTTACTTATGTATATGTAGTTTTTCCTCTATCACCTTTTGTTTTGAATTTGTTTAGTAGGAAATTCTAGTAGATAAATTTCTCATGGATTCAGAGTTCATGTTAGAACCAAGTTATATGGATTGCGTAGCCTGCTATTTTTACCCCCATACGCACCAGCAGTGGCATTTTTCCTTTTCTCATAGGCACATTAAAATGGAGAAATCTTACATATAGAAAGTTCTGGTCTAATACAGATAGGCACTCATAAATTTTATATTACAGAGGCGGAGAGATGGCACCGTGGTAGGGCATTTTGCCTTGCATACAGCCAATTCAGGACGGACAGTGATTTGAATCCTGGCATCTCATATGGTCCCTCGTGCCTGCCAGGAGCAGTTTCTAAGCACAAAACCAGGTGTAACTAGTGATCCCAAAACAAAACAAAACAAAATTTATATTACAGGGGCCCTCCTACCATAGCCTCTTTGTCCAGACACTTCAGGGAGTTCTCTGGGTCCTCAGGAAAGTGGGTGCAGGTTTCGGCAAAGGAAAGGGACACACTCAGTTGTTGTGGTGGATTATAATTGTGTGTCTGTTTATTGAATGCTACAGGGATGTAATTAAACATAAATTTTACATGTGAGAGATGGCCTACATCTGCTTTCCTTCAAAGTTAAAAAATGTACTTTCTTGTTAGCAACAAGCTTATCAGTAAATACTGTTTGATCTGTAAGTTTCTTCACTACAGATAATTCACAGGCCTTTAGTGTGGGTTACAAATCTCCTGAGTAAGTTCCAATTAAAAGACAGGGGAGTTGAGCCAAAAGCTTCTCTGGTATCTAAGGGCAAACTTTAACATTTCAAAGCAGTTTACTCCTAGGCTGGACCTTGAGTGTCAATTCTGATATAAATTAAAAGATGAGCAAATTTGCCAAGTGTTTCTACAAAGGGCTCCTTTCATCTAAGCAGAATATCTTTTAAAAGACTAACTTTACTTTGAGAATTACAAAGTGATTTTTATGTTTCTCTTGATGATGATTTTCCCAGATAAAGTGATATTCAATCAAAACCATATTTGTATGTATTAATTTATTCATCTGGAAGTAAATGTTCAACTATATGCAGACTTAGCACAGCAGCAGAGAGATTTTTATTAGGCCAAATATATGTTTGCAACTATTGTTTGAAACTGTTACTAAGCTTGAGAAATATCACCCTCACTTTTCAAGGAAACGACCTCTCTTTGAGGTCTTTTCTCAGCCATTCACACTGGGGGAGCCCAGAGAGCTTTTTGATTTTAACTTTCTTTAAATTTTGGCAACAATGAATTTCACTTTCAATATTTGTCATAGTGACTTGACTTAGGCTTCAGTCAATCAGATATTAGACCAAAGGATTTTTTTTCTGTCTTCCCCAACTTTTGCTGCACCTGTGAAAAAAAAAAAACTACCACCTGTTTTTATCTTTTAGATCCAGACTTCTGCCTTTTTCATAGATCCTTGGGACACAAATTACCATATTTTCTGGTGTTTAAGACGATTTTTAAACCCATGAAAAACTTCTTAAAAGTCGAAGGTTGGGCCAGAGATATAGCATGGAGGTAAGGCATTTGCTTTGCATGCAGAAGGGCCATGGTTCGAATCCCGGCATCCCATATGGTCCCCTGAGCTTGCCAGGAGTGATTTCTGAGTGTAGAACCAGGAGTAACCCCTGAGCTCTGCCAGGTGTGACCCAAAAATAAAACAAAACAAACAAACAAAAGGCAAGGGTCGTCTTATACTCCGATATATGGCATGCTGAAATTTACTCCAGCTTTAGGGACTAGTGATCTGCTCCCCTATTACCATTGCATCCCATCCAGCTGCCAGGCATCATCTCTTAGTCCTCTGTTTGTCCTGATTCATCTTTCAGGACACACAGAGGAGCTGAGTTACCGAGTGCTGCATCCCATCCAGCCGCCAGGTGTCATCACTGGTATGCAACTTTCCAGTCTCTGTTCTCTCTTCAGCTTTTATGGTACACAGAGGAGGCACTCTGTCTCCCTCTAGCTGTCCTATTAATCACTGTACCCCAGCCAGCTGGAGAAGTCCCCTCTCCCTGCTCTCAATGTAGATCACAATTAAAAAATCACAGTCACTCACTACAAATGACAAATGTAAAATGATTGTTGGCACTCCAAAGTCTAGCTTTATTAAACATATGTTGTTAACCTTTGAGGGTTGTACTCTTTTTCTCTTACTTTTTAAATTTCCATTGGTATGCGTTAAAAGAGAGGTAGTCTTATACAGTGAATATAGCCAAACCCTATATTTTAACAGGAAAATTAGGGGGTCATCTTATACACCCAGTCGTCTTATACACCAGAAAATACAGTACATTTTTTACCTCATATTTCTTCATTTTTCTATAAAATTAAGAAGGGAAAAATAAAGAAAGGATGGGCCAAAGCCAAATGATCTCAGGTATATTGGTAGAGATTAAAAGGACAGAACTAAACATACAAGCAAAAGTCAACAACAACAAAATCAAGATACCTACACTAAAGCTATCTAAACTTAAAGTGCACCTTTTATACTGGCACACCAGGGGTCAAAGGATGCACTATGGAAAATTGATGGAGAGAGGTTGACACTGGGATGGGATTAGACTTGATTTATTGTATGTCTGAAATCTAGATTATTACCTTACATGTAGTCAGTCTATCAGTGTTCTAACCCTGGCACCCTGTTTAGTACCCTGAGCCCACCAAGAATAGTGCCTAAGGGGCTGGAGCAGTGGCACAGCAGTAGGGCATTTGCCTTACACATGACTGACTGAGGATGGACTGTGATTTGATCCCCCGGCATCCTTTATGGTCCCCCAAGCCAGGAGCAATTTCTGAGCCATAGCCAGAAGTAACCCTTGAGTGTCACCAGGTGTGGCCCAAAAAACAAACAGAAAAGAATAGTGCCTGAGTGCTTAGCCAGGAATTATCTCTGAACACCATCAGGTTTAGCCCCTCAAAACAAATTAAATAAATAAATAAAATAAAAACAAAAACAAACAGATCACATATATTATTCTAAGATTATTTTATTATGTCAATTATAGCAAATTATCATGTATTTTGTGTAATGAAAGACAAATAGCAAGAAAATTCATTGGTGAGGCGCTGTAGGGCTTTCTGTATCTTTGTTAGAAAAACATTATATCACCAATAAATTACATGCCTAGATATGAAGCATAAACTTGTTTTTCTCTACTTGATATTTATAAAATATATTTTCCCATAGGGAGAAGTGGGATGCATACTGGGAAATGGATGGAGGGAGAACACTGGTGGTGGGAAATTCCCTTATTCATTATCACTATGTACCTTAAATATTACTGTGAAAGATTTGTAACTCACTTCAGCCACATTAAAAATTAAAAAAATATATTTACCCATATATAGTTGTATGCATTTTAATATGTACATATATGTTTATATTAATGCATATTCAGGTAATTCATGTGTGTGCACATTTCAGTTTCATGCACTATAATTGAGATAAATTTATGTTTCTTTTTACTCAGAGAGAAATGAGTTTACACAGCTCTTCCTCTAGTCCTCTTCTTTCCCAACACCAAACATATTCCATGTCAACTAATCTTGATAATTTAAACTTGGTTAAAGCAACTTGAAAGGAAACATTTCAAAAACAATTCATGATTTCTAGAAAATATTAGGGTAATTTCTAGAAAATATTAGGGTAATTTGCTGAGAGATCTTATGTCTTGTGCAGAATTTTAATATTTACTATGTTTTCCTATTCCTTCTTCTATATTAAATACAATAATAACCATATTGTTACTAAGTTATTACCAAGAAAACAGGTTACCTCTCAAAGAAAACATGGTATGGTCCATTAAAAATAACAAAACATAAAATTTCACATAAAATAGGTTACCCAACAACATAGTAAACACGGCAATTTTTCATTATAAATTTCACAGCATATACACAGAAAAATTACCAAGAAATTCTAAACTGTCTCAGAATTTAACCTCATATGTATATGCAGTTGTATATTACTCCTTATAATGTAATGTCAGTGAATAGATTGGAAATTTTTCACTGTCTCTTACCAAGATAAATTATTCTGTCAATAGCAAATGGTAGTAAGTATTAACAACTGCACACTATGTGCCTTTCCATTCCTAAAAAAATTTATTTAATGCATTTGCACAAAATCTATGACCATGGCCACACATATTACCTATTTAAGTACCTTTTAAAGGAGAATTTATTTCTTCAAATTAAGACCGAGGTAACAAGATCATATCATGTATCATAAATTTGAAGTCAATACAAGGCAGAACACTGCAGATTAAATGGGATAATATTTTGCTCTCACCTCTTAGTCACCCAATACTATTAATAGATCTGTGGGGGGGGGGGAGCATCTGCTGAGAGCAGAAATTTACTTTGGCTTCCTTCGACCTATACAGCCAAAATGTCCCACAGCAGCAATTTGCTCATTGGCCTATATTACATTCAGTAGTTATTTCAGTAATTGGCTATTTCACACTTGTAAGGATTGAACTGGCAGGGAGCAAAAGCTTGACAACTGACTTGTCAGAGTCTAGCAAGCTAGTCATTCATCAATTATAAACAGGTTTTACAAAAGTGAGAGAATCCCCAGAAACCTTGTATGTGCTGATCAGCTTTTAGATATAGGTTTCAGGATCATCCCATTACCAGTGTTAACCTCTCTCCCAGAGTCCATCCCATGACACCACTCCCTGCCCCAGCTTGCCGGCATAGCAAGCCCATTTTCATTTTAGTTGTTACAGATCGGATATAATGATTTCATTGTTGTTGACTCTGGCTTGTATAATTAATTCTGTCCTTTTTTTCAGCATAACCAATGCACCTAAGACTCCTTGGCCCCTGCCTCCCTCCATACTTTTATATTTGTATTTCTCCTCTTCTCATTTTCTTTTTCTCCTCATTATAAACTGGAACCTAGTGTGTTCTTGACAATCTCCTTTTAAACCACTGCATTTCTTCATGTAGTTATTCTAAATACCACATATAAGTATATATATCATCCCATATTTATCCTCCTTCTGGCTTACTTAATTTAATATAATCTTTCAGTTCTATTCATGTTGCAGCAACTTGCATTATTTCAGCACTCCTTAGAGTTATGTAGTATTCCATTGTATATAGGTGCCACATATTCACGGGCCACTCATCTACTAATATATGTATTATGGTGTCTATTGGAATAGGGGAACATACTCTCAATATTTCTAGGTCATGCTTTCCATTGTAAAATGAAATGATCTGTTTTGTCTTTCCATTGCAGTGTACCTCCTTTGCAAAAAGAGAATTCAAATGTCATAAAGCTTATTTATGTTTTAATAAGATATGAATGTAGAAGCTCTTAGTAAACTGATTATTGAACTCCTCTAAGATGAGGTCCACTTTTAAATTTTAAAATATTTTTATTTTTTATAAATTAATTTTAACAGACTCATTGATATATACAGTTATGACTTTGTCATACAATGGACAAAACCCTTCACTAGTGCATATTTCCCACCACATTGTCCCAGTTTTTCTCCTACCTTTTCCCTTCACCTGCCCCTGCCTGCTTCTGTAGCAGATATTTTTCTTTCCTTTCTCCCTGAATCCCTTCATCTCTTCCTCCTTCTCTTTCTCTTCTTTCTCCCTCTCTTTCTCTCTCTTTATCCATGAGATTGTCTCTCTCAGATTAGATTCACCTAAAATAGAGAAAAGTTGGGAGTATTATATTCATGTAAATAATTTTAGAAATGGCTATTTGAGTAAATCATGTGTTTTCAAAAATAAATTAAAATTGAAGACAAAATTTATATTTGTGGAATAAGTTCTCAAAGACTTGAGATAATCTAGTAAAAAAGAACTTTTTATTTTTTTTACCAGTCCTCCATTTTTCTTCATATTACTTATCTTTAAGGGAGCAGAATCATCTAAATTTTATCTAAGTTTATTAATAAAAATATGACATAACAGTAAAATATGCTTTTAAAGTTTTAATTAATTTGATCTGCTTCACGGGTATGTGGTTTATTGTAAAATTGTAGAAAATACATCACTTATATAATTTAGAAAGCAGTTTCTGTTTTAAAATGTTTCATGATATCTAGGATTTATGTTTTTCTAAGTGGCTCTAATGTCTACTTGGATTACAATTGCAAATTACTCACAGATTACTGCCTTTTATTATTATATCTATTTCTTTTCATAAGCTAGCACCTATGATTTCTGCACTACAATATGTAAGCTCTCTTTTCCCAAAGGTACATTCAGTTGTGGGCTATATGATAACATTGCAATCTATAATCCAACAACTGCTTGAATAAAAATTAAAATAAAAAATCTTTAGAAAATGTAAACTTCGAAAAGG
The DNA here is from genome assembly GCF_024139225.1 of Suncus etruscus. Classification (NCBI taxonomy): domain Eukaryota; kingdom Metazoa; phylum Chordata; class Mammalia; order Eulipotyphla; family Soricidae; genus Suncus; species Suncus etruscus. Next base: position 12,367,512 of record NC_064858.1, on the reverse strand, counting down.
CATAAGATAGGTTATTAAGAAAATGTGTGAGCCAGGTTTAAATGAATTTAAAATTGGGTCCGAATGATTGTAGAACGTTTGCCTTGTACACAGCTAACCAGCATCCTATATGTTCTCCTGAGTTCACCAGAAGTGATTGGCTATGAACCCCCCCCCAAAAAGCAAAATCAAAAACAGCAATTAAACTACAGATAATAATTAATCTACCTTCATAGAATTTTATATATTTATTAGCTAAATTAAGTGGCAAGAATGCATATCTAATTGTACTACATAACAAAATAATCAGTGAAGCTTCATGTGTTACCTTCTTCATCTATTATTCTTTTAGAGCCTCTACTGTCAGTAAAATTCCTATAAAGTATGGAATATGGCATCAAAAATCAAATTTCTGTCAGTAGGGAAATCTTTCAGGTAACAAATATTAGTAAATGCTCAAACACTATTTAAATATTATTTACATATATTATAACACCATTATATATTAAAACACTATTTTTTCAGAGGGAAAACATTGCACTAAAATTATCCATAAACATTATCAATAAACATTCTATCTATATGAACACTTGGGTAAAAACTATATGGTTCCAAATGCCTTTTTATGGTCATAAATTGTCTACAATTATCATTGTAATTACAGTAACTTAGAAATATCACACGTAGTAAAATTATGAATTTATAACAAAATTCAATAATTTACATCAAATTCTGTACTCAACTAAGCCTTTTCCTGTTACTTTATAAAGCTTATTTTAATTTAATTTTATAATGTTATTACATAAGTTTTCATGTTAATAATAAAAAATCTTGAGCTGTACAACATTATAATGCAACATCTGTAGATGGTAATTTCACTAATTATAGCCAAATACTATATACATTTATATTCATGATAATCATGCAATTTACCCACTTCCCTGATCGTCACCACTGAATTTCTCTTACAGCATAAAATGTTTTTGTTAATTTAGATAATTAATTTGTTTTTCTAAGTACTATGGAAGGAGAATCATAGTATGTCTTTCTTCTTCTGATTTACTGTTCCACATACAATAACATCTAGATCCACCTATATTTTTGTAAATGGCTAATTTTTTTTTTTTTTTTTTTGGTTTTTGGTTTTTGGGCCACACCCGGCGCTGCTCAGGGGTTACTCCTGGCTGTCTGCTCAGAAGTAGCTCCTGGCAGGCACGGGGGACCATATGGGACACCAGGATTCAAACCAACCACCTTTGGTCCTGGATCCGCTGCTTGCAAGGCAAATGCCGCTGTGCTATCTCTCCAGGCCCTGTAAATGGCTAAATTTTATCTTGTTTTATACATGAGTAATATCTTTCATTTTGCCATGTACCTTATCTCTTTTATTTTGTCCATTCATCTTTTGATTAGAACTTAATGTTTCTATGAACTTTTAGTAATGCTTCAATAAATATTGTAAGTAGACATTTTTTCAAATTGGTAGTTTTGTGTTTTTAGATAAATATTAATAAATAGGATATTTGAATTATATAGAATTTATGTTTTTATTTTAATTACTCTCCATAACTATTCTGTAATAGCTGCATATTTTTATATTCTACCACAAGACTCACCTCTCTCCCCTTCCTCCACAACACTCTTTCTTTGACTTTTGAATAATAATAATTTCACATTCTCACATGTGTGAAATGATATTTCACTGTGGTTTTAATTCATATTTCACTAATAATAATTTTCTTCCTTTGTAATTGCTGAACGAATTAAGATTTTGAAAAAAATTTTTCAGATATAACAGTTTCTTGATGCAGAAAATATATTACTGAAGGAGAGTTTATTTTCTGTTCTTTCTACTCTGTGATTCACATTGTTTTTTTAGTGACAGATGGAAAATCTTTATAAAAAAAAAGAATGTATATTGACTTTTAATGAAATTAAATAGCATTGAAATGTACTTAAAACTATTTTAAGCATTCAGCCAGATACTCTAGTTTAGCTGTGAGGAAAATAAAACAAAAATCTGCTTCAAGCCTTTAGTGGAATACTAGTTATTTAAATAATGCAGCTATATAACACATGTCAATTACTAGTTCAATTACTTGTCAATAAAGTACCAAATAGAGACTAATATTGTTCTTTGAACCCTGTGATATTTTATCTTCTGTCATGGTGGTGTCAAAGTTGCTCGTAATAATTATTATTAGTGCCCTAAGGCTCAAATCTTAAATATTTTCCAGTAGAATGAAAACTTACAATAAAGTGGCAGAACACATTGGTAAGAGGCAGTTTTATAGCCTTGTAAAATTCAAACTGGAGTTTTGGAATATCCTTTGTGATTAATATAAGTCACTATTAACAAAGGACTATGATCGCTAGAAGCAATTCTGGTTGGATGTAGCAACTAAGCTGATTGTCTCAATGTCACACAATTCCTCCTAAACAGAATCTGTCTCTCTAACAGCTGCTTCCAATCACTTCCCCAGGCAGAGGGCAGTGGATTAGAGGCCTTTGCTGCAAAGACTCATATATCTCCTTGACACTGTGCAGAGAAACCCACCATGTGGAAAAGATAAGTTTGCTTCTTCCCTTTAGGATGTATGCTCAAAGTATGGAATCATTAGACTATCTTGCTAAAGAAAAGATAGTCTTTCTTTGTCCCCGTTAAGGCTTGACTTGCCTTATTTAATGGGGGAAAGAAAACAACAACTAAACAAAAAAAAAAAAAACTCTGTCTTATGTGGACTTTAGAAGAACAGCATTAAGAAAATAAAATTCAAGTTTGTCTCCCTGGCCTGTTTCTTATATAATGGGAGAAGCATATTATTTATAAATCAGAGGTATGTTTTGTTTCACTTTAAAAATCTTGATTAGATTCTCTTCTCTAATGAAAATTCAATTAAATTGATTAAAATTGACAAGACTGAAAATAATGCATGCAAATTAATTATTTTATTTTACTGCACCTTGCAAGAGGAGGACGACTCTTGGTTCTACTTGATTGTACCAGTAGAAACAATTAATTTAAAAAGATAATGTCAGATGAAAATATAATTCCTTCTCTGAAATCCTTCTATTTAACCAGATTCAGAAGTCCTTTATTTGATCATAGTAAAATTATTTGCTATATGGTTCAGAAGCTTTTGATACCCCTCTTAATGAAAATATTGTGTGATAAAATGTCTAACTGGAGCTTCAGCCAAGCCAGCAAATGGCTTCATCTAATTCAATATCACATAGGAGCTGGTTCGATGCAAATCATTTCCAAATATAATTACAACTATATCATCTGCATGAAAGGTGATGGAGACTCTGATATCAGATTTGGGCCAGATTCATCCTCTGTCCAGTGTAATCGAAGAAACATGTTGCTTCCTTTTATCCTTTTAATGATGCACCCTGTTCATTCCTTCCTCTGCACATTAAATGCAATAAATCGAGGGGACTTAAGTTAAATTTTTCACCTTTTTCTGACATTCCATAACAAGTATATTATTTCTAAACTTAAGTTGCAAATTCCTTGCTTCTATTTTTCTGAACACATAATACCATTTATGTCCACCAGTGAAATATAAACGATAAATTTTATGATCCTTATAGTCTTACATTGCAGAAATATGTAGGGATTTCCTTTTTTACAAAGTTTCTTCATGTTCAACAACACTAATAAAACCAGATTTGAAAATTCATTTTTTCTAGGAAGCCAAATTTTATTGCTAAAACACACAGAACTCAAAACCAGCAAGCGCAATACCAACTCACACTCCTCATCTCTGTGTTTAAAATATTGCAAATATAATTTTTGCTTATGTTTACAATAGATTGTCTTAAAATTATATTAAATAAACCTACATTTTATAAAAAGGGTCACTGGGAATTAAATAAAAAACTAAATATGTTTACATACTTTTTCTATTGAATGTCTATTCTTAGAAGGCAGAATAATGAAAGATATACAAGCATGTTAATCATATAGGTAAATTATATGTAAGTATATAATAATTTGGAACACTTAATAAGGTTTTGTAATTGCTCAGTTGGTTAAATTTTCAGCTGTTATATTTATAATAACTGCATGAAGAGGTGAAAACAAGGTGTATTTATCCTTTTCTTCTGACTTACTTAGTTTAATATGCAATATTCCAGTTCCATCCATGTTGTAGTAAATTGCATGATGACACAATTTCTTAGAGATATGTAGAACTCCATTGTATATGTACATCTTCATAACCCACTCATCTACTGTTGAATATTTAGTTTGATTCCAACCCTTAACCCTTAGTATTAAGTGCTGTGATGTATAGTGGTGTTCATACGTCATTTTGGATGAATTTTTTTCTTTCCTGAGGATAAATACCCAAGTGTGGAATTTATGGGTTATATGGCTTCTTGATTCTGAGTTTTCTGAGAAAACCTCCAAACAGTTTTTCATAGAAGATGAACCAGACAACATTCCCACCAGCAGTGGATAAGAGTAACTTTTCACCGCATCTGACCAACAAAGATTGTTCCCGCTATTTTTTTTTTTTTTGGTCTTTATTTAAAAAACGTGTATCAGAGCCGGCACAAGTGATATATGGTCCTCCAAGCCTGGAGCGATTTCTGAGTACATAGCCAGGAGGAACCCCTGAGCATCATTGGGTGTGGCCCAAAAACAAAAACAAAACAAAAAAACAGGTATCATATAGTTTATATAGCTTGTTATAAAAATTTTTTTCTAGGTGGGAGAGAAATTGTAAAAGAACTAAAAGAAAAAATGAATACAGCAACAAGAAAATTTGTGAAAATTATTGTATGTCTCAAGAGTTCATTAAGCCATTGTTACAAGGTTTAGGAAGGTCTTGTTACTAATTGCCGATTCTATTACTTCATTTGTTTTTGAACAATAGGTGGCTGCAGATACTCAGTGATATCTAAATTGTGCTTTAATGTGTGAGCACATCTAAAGTGTGCTCCCATGGGGATGTCATATTAACTAGAATGGTGTTGTCCAGAAAGTCAAAGCACTGTTGCTGATCCTTGGCTTTTGTGGGGCACGTTTTTGGCTGCCCGGGCTTCCAGAAGAATGAGAAGGTGGAGAGGTTTCTCTCAATCATTCCCCAAAAGCCCTGGTGATACCAACCGAAATATCAGCATACCTGGAGTGTTGTTCATATTAGTGTCTTTGCAGAGAGCCATAAAGGAGCGGTGAAGCAGCGCCTTTGACAAAGCAGTGATTGTGTGTAATGGGTGTAGCAGGTATGATTTTGGCAGGGCGAGAGAGAACCTGACTTCCTCTATCCTATCAAGATTGACGCAGTTTAGCTGCATGTCCCATGTAGCCGTGGGTTTTCACTGCTTGGTTTACTTCCTGTTCGAGAACATAGTAATCTATGGAGCTGGCTGGGTGCTGACGTGGCAACTCTGTTCCCACTACGTTGGTTATATACAATTTTCTTTTTTTTTTCTAATTTATTTATTTATTTAAAATTATCTTTATTCAAACATCGTGATTACAAATATAATTGTAGTTGTATGATTACAGTCATGTAAAGAACACCCCCCTTCACCAGTGCAGGATTCCCACCACCAATTTCCTGGATCTACCTACTCCCCACCCCACCCACACCTATACTCGAGACAGGCTTTTTTTTCCCCCCATTCATTCACATTGTTATGATAGTTTTCAATGTAGTTATTTCTCTAATTGCACTTATCACTCTATGTGGTGAGCTTCATGTCATTAGCTGCACCTACATGGGAGGATGGGGGGAAGTAAGGGTTGGGACTGAGGCAGTAAAATATTAGAAATGAGCTTTGTAGGGCAGTATCAAGGTCCCAATACAAGGTGGATATTATGGATATATAGAATATATGTACACAATACTATCAATATGAAAACAAACAAAAAATTTTCACTGACTGTCCCAACATAAACCAGTGCTAGAACAGCCTGCCCTCCTCCCAGAGCGCATTCCCATTAGAGTAGGGAGAGATAGGGGGAAAGCCTGTTGACCGCTATAGAGTCCACCTAAACCGGTGCCCAGGGAAAGTCTTAAGTCCAGGGGAGAAAGACAATTTTCACTAGTGTATAATGATATATTTCCATTCTTTTTATTTTATCTCCAAAACATTGGCAACCATAATACATTTAACCAGTCTCTTTTTCATATAATTAAAAATATACAAAAATGGCATTAGCGATTTCATTAAGGTGGTGCGAATAATATGTTTATTCACAGTAATTGAACTAGGATTCCAAATAAGTACTTTAAAGTGTTATTATTTTGGAATACATTTAGTCTTTCTATTTTGCACACCTGTATTTTTGTTTCTTGGGGTTTGTTTATGGTTTTGTAGAAGGAAAAGTTTAAGTCACACCTCAGGGCTTACTTCTGGCTCTGTAAAGAGGAATTACTCCTAGTTTGCTCAAGGAACCATGCACAATGCTAGGGATCAAACCCAGGTTGTCAGGTGCAAAAGCAAGTGTCCTTTCTGCTAAGCTATTGCTCTCAGTACCTCACATCCATATTGTTGAAATTCTATGGAAAAAAAAGGCATTTGTAAATATATAGAATAACAGAAAATAATTTGTCAATGACTTAATAATCACTCTTTACTAGTTTGTATTTTAACTCCCTTTTAAACTATCTGTAAATAAAACAAAAGTCTTTTCTCTTGAATAACCCAAGAAACAGTATAGACAGTAATGTTTCTTGCATACTTTCTTCCAATTCCATTTTTCATTTTGTGAAATCTAGCTGTTAGATTCAAGTCTATAAAGATTTGTTGAATATCAATTTGAGAATATCAATATTCTCTATATACTATTGACAAAATTGACACGGTTGTTGAAAGCTAAAAGCATATATGCAAATGTTTTGTTAGTAAATGAAAAAATCCAAGATTTTAAATGATCCATGAGGAATTTTAATTAAACAACAGCTGTTGAAGCTAATTTTGGAATATCTGAAAGGTGATCTCGGTGTAATTAAATAATTAAGCCTAATTTGCAGTTATTAGAATAAAACTTTAGAGTAAAGGTGTACATCTTTAGAATAAAATATAGATAACTGCTAAATCAAAAAAAAAAACAAAGTAGAATCTATTCTATACAAACATAATGTGCCATCATCATCCCATTCCTTTTAGGATGTAGAATATAATGAAAGTAGCAACTGTCTCAACTTTGGCTTTTAGAGCTGCATTTTTGTTTTACCAATGTCATTTTTTTGTTCCCTTTAGTATTTTATTTTATTACAAATTATTAACTTTAATTTATGAAAAATTTATCCAAGGGCCCTGAATTTTAAATGATGGGTGATCAAAACTCAGTGTTCTGTGTTTGGTGGAATCAGGAAAGCCACATTTGCAGTAAAATGAAAAGCTATGGTGGCACAAATTTTGTATTAAGCAAGGAAAGGACCAAGATTTAAGAGAGACCAAATTCATTAAAGAGTCCAGTGAGCTTTTACGCAGAGAAGTTACATTCACATTTTGAAAGTGACCTGCTGTTTCTAGACAAGGAATAATACCAACTTTAGTAGCTACAGTTGGAAGACTTTGTCCCCTCTCCACATTTCTTGGCATAACAAAAATATCTGCCTTCAGAATAAAGCACTACCTATGATTATAAAGACCTACCCTTAGGTAAGTAGCAGGGTGAGTATTGTAAAAGCAACACACACACACACATACACACACACACACACACACACACACACACACACACACAAAACATGAAATAATGTTGTTTTTTCTTTGCTTTTTTTTTTCTCCTGTGTTTTGATTCGTCTTTATTTCAGGACCGTGGTTAGTGTCTGATTGTTGTCTTTATTGCTGTGGTGCTTTTCAGGTTTTTTGTTTGTTTGTTTTGGTTTTAGTTTGGTTTTGTTTTTTCTGGGGGTTTGATTTTTTTGTATTATTTTTATGTTTTTCTTCCTTTTTCCCTTTCTTTTCTTAAACTGGTATTTATAGTCTCTAGAAGGACTCCTCTCATTTTTTTCTTGTTTGAATTTTTGCCCCCCATTTTTTTCTTTTTTTTTTCCTTACCTTCAGACAGAACCACATAACTTGAGTCATCTTGTTCTGCCTCAGAAATTGAGGGGGAAATAATGGAGTGCACCAAGACCAAACAGTCTTATGAACATTGAGTAGAAATAAAAAAAATGATCAGACTTGAGCACCAAATCCAAAGCCAACTAAAACAGAATTGATACCCAATCTACAACAGGGACCACTTATACTAGCAGCCTGGGGGGCAAAGGAGGGGCGATATGGGGTGCATGCTGGGAGCAGGGGTGGAGGGAGGACAACATTGGTGGTGGGAATGCCCCTGATTCAATGTCACTATGTACCTGAAATACTACTATAAATGATTTGTAATCCATTTTGGTCAAAATAAAAATTTTTAATAAAAAAACATGGAATTAAACTCTCATATTACCCAGCAATACCACTCCTCTGTATATACTCCTAGGAAATACCCTAGGGTACCAAAATCATAATGTATAAAAGCCCTCTGCATTCCTACGTTCATTGCAGCACTATTCACAATAGCCTTAGGCTGGAAACAATTCAAGTGCTAGAGAATAGATGAGTGGATAAAGAATCTGTCATACATTTATACAAGAAATACAAGAAATGAAGTTATGAATGGATGATTTTTCACACATGGATGGATTTGGAGAGTGTTCTGCTGGGTGAAATGAGCCAGATGGAGAATAGATATATTCTATATATAGATATAGATATAAAAATGATCATTTGTGGGATATAAGAAAAAAAGATAGGATAGCAATAATATCTAGAGACATTAGAGAAGAGGGCCAGTAGGTGCAATAAAGTTTGCCACAAATGATTAGGAGTGTAGTTAGGTCAGAAAGGGGACAGTCATGATAATAATGATAGTTGAAATTGATCGCTCTGGGCAAGAACTGGGTTCTGAAAGTAGGTGATATCATATGCTTTGTACCCCCAACCACTGTTTCTAAAATTAAAGGGGAAGCAGAATAAAGTAAATGTCTGTTCTAGAGGCAGGCAGGGATGGGGGTGGGTGAGACTAAGAGGAAGATTGGGGATAGGGCCAGTGGGAAATGTGAACTAATAAAGGATGGTGTACATTCTATGGCTGAATCTCAAGCATCAATAACTCTGTAACCATGGTGTTATAATAAAGCCAGCAAACCAAGACCTCCCATCTAAAGAGAGGAGTAATCCACCCAATACCATTTTACCCAACAGCACATTAATATATAAAATATATAAAAATAAATATATAAAACATATAAGGCATTATCAATAAAAATAATATAACCTCATCAAAAATGAGGAGAAGTAGTGGACAGAAACTTCCTTAAAGAAGAAATACAGATGGCCAAAAGGCAAGTTTTGAAAAAATGTTCCACATCACCACTGATAGGTGAGAAACAAATCAAAGCAGCAAAGAGAAATAATCTCGCACCACAGCGAATGGCATACATCAGGAAGAATAAGAACAACCAGTTCTGGTGCAGAGAGAAGGGAACTTTCATTTTCTACTGGTTGGAATGTAGATGATTCAGCATTTTCGGAAAATAACTTTCTTCAATAAAACTAGAAATTAATCTTTCTTTTGACCCAACAGTACTTCTCCAGGGACTGCATGCAGGGGACCCAAAAACACAATGCAAAAAAAAGGCAACTACATTCTTATGTTCATTGTACATTCACAATCACCAGAATTGAAGGCATCCAAGTGCCCAAGAACAGATAAGCTACTACTATATAGGGACACAGTGAAATATTATGTGGCTGTTAGGCAAAATATAGCCATGATTTAGCTTACCATGGATTGTCATGGTATCATGTTGAATAAAATGAATGAAAGGGAGAAAGACAGATATAGAATAATTGCACAAATCTTAGGATACTAAAAATTTAGTTTGCAAATGATGCCCATGAACCATAGAAATATTGGGTCAAGGTGCAGTTAAGACAGACAGGGGTCCATGGTGACAAAAGTTGGGGACTATCACTCAGGACAAGAAGTGGCAATTCTAAGAAAGTAAAGTGATTCCTATGATAGGCCATTCAGTAACCATATTACCTAAAAGATAAAAAAAAATAGAAGAGAGAGAGGAAAAATGTTTGCCCCATGACAGGCAAGAGAGTAGGTAGGTAGGAAACTGGTGACATCTATATGGAACCTGGGTAAGAGGTTTGGAATATGCCCAACAGATTTCATATAACAGAGTTGAGGGGAAATGTAAGGGGAAGATGGCCTTAATTTTGTATTTTCTAAGAAAAAATATTTTAGAAGTTCCTCCATTTATTTTCTAGTTATATAAAATTATCCAGGTCATATTAGCAATAAAATATGAAGACAGGAATGAGACTAGAAAGTTAGTAAATCTTATTATTTTTATTATGTTATTTAATTCTGTCATTAAGCTTCACAATTTTAGAAGAGCAATTGTAGAAGACTGAGTGAATATTGGCTTAACACTATTGAATACAAAAAATGACTATATTTTAATCTGCTAGTGAGCTTAGACCTAGAATAAGATCATGTAATAAATTTTGATGAGATCAAAGGCTTAACTCAGATCAATAAAATACTAGAGTCTAAAAACTGAGATTATATGGTAAATATTATATGACAAACTGTAGAGAACCTGTCTTGAATGCAGGTGGGTGGTTAGGGAGAGAAGAGATGGGGACATTGGTGATGCGAAGATTGTGCAGGTGGAGGGGGGTGTTCTTGTTATGATTGAAACCCAACTACAATTATGTTTGTAAGTAAAGAAATTATTTAATTAAATAACTTGATAAATTATGAAACTCCTCTGACCTTCTGAAGAATCTGCATAAATATAAAATAATAAATGAATCAAGTAAAATCCAAGAGATAGGGCTCATTTCTTTATTTGTTTATTTATTTTTATTTAGCTGTAGAGTACTGAATGCTCCCTTGCTGTGTTTAAATTCTCAAGTCACTGTTGAGAAACTAGAAAAGAAAACGCTCACATGCTTTTTTGATAATTAAGTCACCATACCTTATTTTGGTAATATTTTCCTCGAAAGATATAGTGCTTATTTGGACAGCCTGTAATTTGGACACTAAATTGGAAAGAGTTAACACAACTTAGAAATACTACAATTCAGGGATGGAGCGATAGCACAGCAATAGGACATTTGCCTTGCTCACAGCTGACCCAAGATGGACCTGGGTTCAATCCCTGGGGTCCCATATGGTCTCCAAAGTCAGGAGCGATTTCTGAGCACATAAACAAGAGTAACCCCGGAGCGTCAGTGGGTGTGGCCCAAAAACCACAAAACTAGAGAAAGAAGGAGGAAGGAAGGAAGGGAGGGAGGGAGGGAGGGAGAGAGGGAGGGAGGGAGGGAGAGAGGGAGGGAGGGAGGGAGGAGAAAGAAAGAAAGAAAAAGAAAGAAAGAGAAAGAAAGAGAGAAAGAAAGAGAAAGAAAGAGAGAAGAAAGAAAGAAAGAAAGAAAGAAAGAAAGAAAGAAAGAAAGAGAGAGAGAGAGAGAGAGAGAAAGAAAGAAAGAAAGAAAGAAAGAAAGAAAGAAAGAAAGAAAGAAAGAAAGAAAGAAAGAAAGAAAGAAAGAAAGAAAGAAAGAAAGAAAGAAAGACAGACAGAAAGAAAGAAGAAAGAAAGAAAGAGAAAGAGAAAGAAAGAAAGAAAAAGAAAGAAAAGAAGAAAGAGAGAGAAAGAAAGAAGAAAGAAAGAAAGACAGACAGAAAGAAAGAAAGACAGACAGAAAGAAAGAAAGAAAGAAAGAAAGAAAGAAAGAAAGAGAGAGAAAGAAAGAGAGAAAGAAAGAAAGAAAGAAAGAAAGAAAGAAAGAAAGAAAGAAAGAAAAGAAAGAAAGAAAGAAAGAAAGAAAGAAAGAAAGAAAGAAAGAAAGAAAGAAAGAAAGAAAGAAAGAAAGAAAGAAAGAAAGAAAGAAAGAAAGAAAGAAAGAAAGAAAGAAAGAAAAAGAAAGAAAGAAAATTCTACAATTCATCCAGAATTAAATTTGTATATAAAAAGTGTGATCATGTTATGGTAACAAGTCATACGACTGTGACATTTAATAACTATTTTCTCTGACGGATGTCAGGAAAGTCTTTACCAGAATTAATGAGTCACTGACTGGATTGCATGGAAATCAGTACCTGAATCAAGAAGTGAAAAAAGAAAATCTCTGAGATGGCCAGTAGAGCACAATGGTCGTTAACAACAATGCGTTATTTCATCAAATCCTTTTTCTTCCTCTTCTCTATCTCTCACATGTCAAAGTGAACAAACTAGTGCTTGTTCTGAGACAGTGTTAATCTAAGAGATATGTGAAATCAGTATTTCCCCCCAATCAAATAAGCATTTTATAATTTGTCAAAACAGAACTTTTGCAATAATAGATAAGATAAAAGTGACTAAGATCAATGGCGTCTTGCCATTTCTTTAAAAAGACAGATTAAGAGCAGTGAATGCCCAAGTGACAGCATATACATGAGCCCATATTTAAGAGTTACTTCCCTGACATTTCCTTTTCTAAATCTTTATGTTTGCACGACTTATTTAGACTGAGATAAACCACAGAGTGGTGGGCTTCCTTCTGTGCATGACAGATAATTTAGTAAATTTGTTATGTGATTCTTCATATTTATAGATTTTTATACTTGTATCTTTGCATAGAGTTTGTCTGAATATTTTAGGATGAAAATTGTTAACGAGGAATGTCTACTTACTTTGATACCCATATAAATCATAGTGTTATTGTTTTTTAAAGAATAATTTCAAAAATATATGCTTTCCAATACAAATAGTTATATTGACCATCAAGTAAACACAAAAACTACTTATATAGAAATTCTACTATTATATAAATTCGGTTATAATGTAATGAACCATGCACTTTCTTTCAAAATGATCTGTATAAATAAGCACAAGTATATAAAACTAATCTCAGAAATTAGATACTTATAACAAACTATCACATTTCTGGGGCCTGAGCGGTGGCACAAGCAGTAAGGCATCTACCTTGCCCTCACTAGCCTAAGACAGACCGAGGTTCAATCTTCTATATGGTCCCCCAAGCCAGGAGCAATTTCTGAACGCATAGCTGGAGTAACCCCTGAGTGTCACCAGGTGTGACCAAATAAATTCATAAGTGGAGGGGCCAGAAATATAATACAATGGGTAAAATATTTGCTTTGCACAATGTTGACTGGGTTTTACTCCCAGCACACATGTTGTCTCCACAGCCCCTACAAGAGAGTGTAGTAAGATAAGAGTCAAGAGGTCAAGAGGAAGGCTGAGTACAGCTTTGGATAGTCCAAATTCACCTCTCTAAAATAATTTGTTTGCACAACTACATGTTTGACTCTTTGACTCACGTTTTCATGAACAATCTGACTATTTTACTATCTCTAGTAAAAATAATAAAGTAATTTAGTCTTTTTATTTAGGTTTATAATCCAGTTAATTGTTATATATTGGGTAAATGTTATAAATAAAGTGGTTTATTGTAATACTAAAAATTTTTGCATATCTTTATTTTAATTTTTTTAATTTTGCATACCTTAAAGTTTTCTTTCTTTAGTAGAAAAATATGCTTAGATATTCAATTTTCAAAAATTTTATTATGAAATTATTTCCACTTTGATCATATTATTTTCATGTTCTAATAAGTCCTACAGTTGACTACATAAAATGGTGAATATAAAAGTGATTAATCTTATTTTTCTCAAAATTTTATATTTAAAGATAGTGATATTTGACAAGGTTCTTTTCAAATAAATTTTTGTCAATATAGAAAGCTGCTTTAGAAGTTGAAATGAATGCTCTGCTTGTCACCATTCAGAGATTTTTTTTTCAGGAATGATCTATCAAAGTCATTAATATTTATTTGACATGTTTAGCATTTGAATTCCAGAGAACATCAAATGCCCATTAATGTTTTCCAATTTAAGACTGACTGTCATGAAGATAGGTTTTAAATAGTCACATCTACTAGCTTCACAATATATAACAATATGATAAAAATCTTGTTAAAATAATGGATTCCATTAGGAATGACCAAAAAATACTGTTCTAAAAAGCAAGGCCATAATAATATCAATGATAAATGACATAAAGGCAAGCATATATTGCATAGCCAATTATACTTCTCACACTTTTCCTTAAGCAAGGAATTAAACTGATTTTATTTAGGGTCATTATCTATGATGTGCAGTGCTGACATGATCCATTGTGTGACCTCTGTGACTGACAGCATAAAAGACAGCTTTTGCCAATCAAAGCCAAGATAAGAACTGGGTTCTGAGAGAAGCTCTGACTTGAGAATCTCCTACATTGTGATCAGGTATCACCTCTGTTGCAATACTGTTCTGAGATAAGAAAGTAATGATGCTGAGGTTAATTCAAAGATTCTTTCAAGCTAATCTTTGTCATCTGCATTTATAACAGTCATCAATCTAAAGTCATGAAATCGTATTTCTTCTGTCTTTGTTTAAGTATCACCGAATATATTGCAAGCTCAATTACTTTGAATGTATTAACAGAAAATGTATTGTTTTGTGTTTTTCTTTTTTTTAAATAGTTTATATTTTTTATATAAAATTTTAATTGTCCATGCAGTCATCACAAAATCACTCATGATTAGGTTTGAGGCATACAGTTTTTCAACAGCAACCCCTTCATCAGTGTCCACTTTCCATCATTCTCACTCCCATTTGGCCCCCACAGTTTAGGTTTTATTTTAATAATCTAAATTTTTACTCTGTAGCTTACAGTGTTATTGCTGATAGGGTGTTATTGATATGTAACACTACCACCTTTCAGCACCAGCATAGTTCCACACTTTCCTTCACTATAGGTGTGTGGTATAACCCCTTCCATGCACCCCAGTCCACCCTCCGGCACCTTCAAGTGGCTTGTTTCCTAGTGAATGCCAGTTCTTTTGTACTCAAGAGCAAAGAAATGAAAGAAATCAAACCGCCAAAAAGGTATGACAAAAATGAAAAGGCAACAGCAAATAGGATTATGAAAGATTGATCCTGATAAATTTGATCGGTTTAAGACTAACAAATGATGTGACATAGTCTTATAGAAAATCAGGATTAATTAAGCCAAAGATTTACTGACATCTCATACGAAAGATGGCCTTTGACCAAGCAGTATAAATGAAAAAGTAGTAAATTAAAAGAATAACAAAACAAAAGGAAAATAACTACCAGTGGAATGGTAAGTGCACAACCTGTAAGAGGGTTTTTAAAATAACAATTTGAAAGCCTAATTTTATTCAAAAAATACTAAAAATTTCACTTTGCATATGTTCTTCAATGTTTCAGTGTCCAAATTCTGTTTGATTTTCCACACATATTTAATAGACAATAAAAATTATCTTATTTAAAATTTTAAGCCATACTTAACTTATAAAACTTATTTAAGGACAGATTCTTTAGCTTACTATACCAAAACAAATTATAATACAGAGGTACAGAAGAAGGACCTGGTGACGTATTTTATTTGGTAATTATAAAGACAAAAAGTGATAGAAAGAACATGTTCTATCATCAGGCATAAAAGAAGGACTGGCCCCTTTGTGGATAATGAAATGACATTTGAGAACCTGAAAATTTCTGTCACTATAAGGCTTACGCAGTAGTACATCCTTGGGAAACTGCATTGCACCAATGACCTGGTTAGAAAATAATCTTTTACCCAGGGCTTTCTGAGCAGCACTGCTTTTCAGCTCCAAGATTCAAAAAGGAAAACATGAACTTGAGGTAAGACCATTAAAAACCCAAGGTCTTATTCACAATACTACCGCTAGAGTCTTACCTACAAGAGAAAAATCCCCCAGTAGGGGCAGTTTGAGATTATCCATATAAAATCAATTTGTGAAGGCAAGTTGGTGTTAATTCAGGTCTGGAAATCTGGGAGCAAAGTTTATCTCATTCTGAACAGAAAATAACTCAAGTGTAAACTAGAGAAATAAAAACTGAAGATTTTTATAGTATATATTTTTTAGATTTTAGATTTTTTATAGTATATAAGAATCAGAGAAAGTTTTATGATTAACTAAATAAGTTTTTTATTCTAATACAGACACAAAGGGTAATTCAAAAATAAGGATATACTGTTTATTCAATTTAACTGTTTAATTTGTTTGGTTTTATAGGTATCATTTTGTGTGTAGGTAGGTGTATATAGTATTAATTTAATATAGTACTGTGTAAATTTAATTAAGTATCATAGAATTCAATGCTACATATTTGTGATATATATGTGTATAATAACTTCTAGACCCTATGTTATTTTTGAAGTGTGAGTACACAGGTGATATAAAGTTTTAAAGACTATATCAATTCCCTTAAATTCCCTGACATTCTTTCTCCAGATTAGCTGATGATAACGATAAATGTCAAATATCTATATATATGTAACTACTGAAAAATACTTTTAATGACTAAGATTTTTCAATGCATTTTCTTTTCTAAAACCACTAATGACATAAAATGGCAAATAACATATAAAAAGATGCTATTCCTAACATTGAATATTTCTATTACAGACAAGTGTTTATACTCTTTCTCTTTATCCTTTCAATGCATTGCAATGCATAATTTACCTTACAATTACAAGTGCCAAAATGCAAAATTTAGTTATTAATATTAGGGGAGAGAACATAAATTGCAAAAAGATTTTAATTACTGAGTCACAAGACACATTTTGTTTAACTTCTGTCAAGAATCAAATTATTTGAAATACTATTCTGTAGGCATTCTGTTTAGCCAAGTTTTTTCTTTTTTGCAACTTATCATAGAAATAACAGCACTGCATTTGTATAATGTAAACATTTTATTTACTAAGATATATTTTTTTCTTTGCCACACCCAGCAGCACTCAGGGATTAATCCTGGCTTTTGCACTCAGAAAATTACTTCTGGCACGCTTGGGAACCCATCTGGATGCCAAGGATCAAACTCAGATTTGGCCACAAGTAAGGCAAATCGCCTCCCTGCTGTGTAATTGCTTTGGTCCCCATACTAAGAATATCTTTCAATAATGTTCCCTTCTGGTCTTTTGGCTATCACTCTTTTTTAAAAGCTGGACAGTTGTGAGTTCTAGTACTCAGCAAAGATCTGAAACATATGAAACTGTGCCAGGCTGCGAAGGTCATAGTTTCCCTAACTACTTAGCTCAGTGTAACCAAATACCCATAGCTATAGTGGCTAATATAGAAATAAATTCCTTATAGTTTCTAGGACTAATAATATCAAGTATAAATTGCCTGAAAAATTTTATTATTACCAAAGATATAATCTTCCAGGGACTGTAGTCTGCCAGCTTACATTCTAAATATATTTAAGCACCATGGTTACAAAATTGTTCATAGTTGAGTTTCAGTTATCAATGTTACACCAATCAGCAGTGGACATTTCCTACCACCAATGTCCCAAGTTTCGCTTCTTACCCAACTCATTCCGCCTGGCCCTGAGGAAGGCATTTTACCTCCTTTCTGTGTTTCCTCTCTCTCTCCCCTATCTATCTATCTATATCTATCCCTATCTATACTATCTATCTCTCTATCTATCTATCTCTATTATCTATCTTACGTATCCTATCTCTCCTTTTTTTGACTGTGATTCACCACTATTGATAATGAGAGGTACGTATGCGTATCACTTTCATTACCTTTTCAATGCATACCCTTTCATCTTACCCATATTTGAAAAAACCATAGATATTTGCATATTAATTTTGAAGATCTATTCGTACCAAACCTATTTATTCTAGAGCTTTTGTTGGAGATCCTCTAGAATTTTCTAAATAGTTTTATGTCATCAGCAAACAGCAAAAGCCTTGAATTCTTCCTTTCTTATCTTGAATGCCCTTTTGATATCTTTTTCTTCCCTAATTACTATTGAAAAGTACTCTCCAGTAGTATATTGAATAGAATGGTGAGAGGAGAAGAAAACTTGTCTCATGCCCACTTATCTTGGAAGAAAATGCTTTTAGTGCTTCTCTTCTATTTGATTATAATGCTTATTCTCATGGGTTGTGAATAAATGGCTCTGGTAGTATATTGAGGAAAGTTCCTTAAATTTCTTATGTCATTGAGAGTTTTTTCTTTTTTACTTGATTCTTTTTCTATATAATTTTTATTGTGACCAACATGAATTACAAAATCTTTCACAGTAATATTTGTTAGTATATAGTGGCACTTAATCAGGGGTCCTCCACACACAATGTTGTCCTCTCTCCACTACAGTTCCCAGCATCCCTCCCTCCAAAACTGATAAGGTAACTGGTCCTCTCTGTGTATAGCTTGTTGAAGATTGGCTATCAATTCTGTTGTCTTTGACTTTGGGTTTGGTGTTTGTCTGATCTTTTTTATTTTTACTCAATGTACATACAACTGTGGGTGCTGAGCCATGTCAAGTACTGTCTCTGCATCTATTGATATTAACATATAATTTTATTGATATGTATATTATATTGATTGATTTTATTATGTTCAATCATTCTTGTTTTTCTGCAATAAATCCTACTTGGTTATTGTGTATAAACTTCTTAATGAGTTACCAGATTCTATTTGCTAGTATTTGTTAAAGATATTTACATCTGTGACCATCAAGAATATTGGCCTAAAATTATATTTTTAAATGATTTTTATTTAAGTACCATGGTTACAAACATGTTCATAGTTGGGTTTCAGTCATAAAATATATGTCCACCTTCACCAGTGCAAATTTCCCACCACAAATGTCCCCCACTTCCCTCTGCCCTAACCCCTGACTGTTTTTGAGACAGACATTCTATTCTATTCTATTCTATTCTATTCTATTCTATTCTATTCTATTCTATTCTATTCTATTCTATTCTATTCTATTTATTCTATTCTATTCTATTCTATTATAATCTATTCTATTCTATTCTGTTCTATTCTACTCTACTCTATTCTATTCTATTCTATTCTATTCTATTCTATTCTATTCTCACTATCATTGTCATGTTAGTTGTTAATGTAATTATTTCTCTAACTGCGCTCATCACTCTTTGAGGTAAGCTTCATATTATGAGCAAGTTGCTACGGCCTCAGCTCTATTGTCTCCGTTATTATTACCATACTGTCTTTTATTTTTCTTAAATCCCACAGATGAGTGAAACTACTCAGTGTCTATCTTTCTCCCTCTGACTTATTGCACTCAGAATAATAGCCTCCATGTCCATCTATGTATAAGCAAATTCTGTGACTTCTTTTTTTCCTAACATATGCATAGTATTCCATTGTGTAGCTATATCAATTTCTTTAGCCACTCATCTGTTGTCAGGAACCAGGGTTGTTTCCAAATTCACCTTTTGGCTATGACAAATACTTCCAGTATTATATATTGAGTAGAAGATGTGAGAAGGGGTAGCCTTGTCTTGTGCTTGCTATGAAAGTGAAGACTTTTAGGATTTTCTCCATTAAGTATGTTTGCTGTGGGTTATAATAAATAGCTTTGACTTTATTGAGGAAAGTTTCTTTAATTGTCTTCTATTGAGAGTTTATTTTTTAGCATGAATCAATGCTGAATCGTCACAAATGCTTTCTCCGAATGTATTGATATGATCATATTATTATATTTTTATATAGATACAATGTATTTTAAACTATCTTGCATCACCCTTTGACCATCCTTACACATGTGAGAATAATGTTACTTGGCATATTGTATGATATTTTTTTATGGATTTTAAACTCTATTTGCTAGACTTTTTGTATAAGTATCTTTGCATTTGTGCTTATCAAGTTTATTTGCCTGTAATTCTCTTTTATTTTGATTTCTGCCTGTGTTGGTGCAATGGTGATATAAACTTCACACAAACTCTTTGGAAGTAGTTCTCATTCTTAATTTCCTGAAAGCATAGAAAGTATTGGAAGTAGACCCATCTTAAAGATTTAAACTTATTTATTAATGAATTCATCTAGGCCTAGATTTTTTTTTGGTAAAAACTTTCAATCACCATTCCAATTTCTTTTATAGTTATATATCTGTTCAGACATTACAAACCTCTTGGTTCAGCCTTGGAAAATATAGAAATCCAATGATTTAGCCATTTCTTCTCAGTAATCACATTTTATGGCATAAATATTCTCAAAGAATATTGTATGATCATTTAAACTTCTGTGGTATATGTTTTGATGTCCTCACTTTTTTTTTGGGGGGGTCACACACCCAGTAGTGCTCAGGGGTTATTCTTGCCTCTACGCTCAGAAATCTCTCCTGGCAGACTAGGGGAAGCATATGGAATGCAGGGATTTAAACCAGCTTCCTTCTGCATGCAAGACAAATGCCCTACCTCCATGCTATCTCTCTGATCCCTGAATTCCTCACTTTTATTTCTGATTCAATTTACTATGATTCTCTCTTTATGTGTCTTGATAGTGGACTATTGATTTTGTTCACAAGTTTACAAAACCAGTTCTTGGGTTCACTGATCTTTTAGATATTTTGGAGATTACTGTTAATTGATTTCTGCTCTGTTTTAATATTTCAATTTCACTGAAAGTTTAGTGGTCCTTTTTCAATTTCTCTAGCTATGCAGTCAAGTTATTTATATTGCCCTTTTCTCTCTCCTAAATGCTTGGAATGCTATGGACTTTCCTCTTTACCATATTCCTCTTTACCATATTCCACAAGTTCTGGTAGCTTGTGCTCTCATTATCATTTGTTTCCAGGAAACTTTTGAGTTCATCTCTAATTTCCTTTGACCCCTTGGTTGTTCAGTAATGAGCTATTTATTTTCCAAGTGTTAGAGTTATTTCTCACTCTTTCTTTGTGATTAACTTCTTTTAGAGCAACATGGTCTAAAAGATAGCTTCTACCATATTTATACTTGAGATTTTTATGGAGGTATATTTTATTGTCCAGCATAAATCGAACATTCTGAGATATATTAATAAATATGTTCAATATCAAGCAAAAATGTATGAAGTGGAGCAAGGAAAACTTTAACAAGTGAATTTTGAAAAACTAGATATCTACAAACCAAAATCAAATACTCAGACCTCTTTCTATTGCTATATATTAAAACAAATCAAAATAAATTAAATACCTTGATATAAAATCAAAATCCACAAAGTAAATAGAGAAAAATAAAGTCAGAACTCTCAATGTCATTGGCATTAAAGACATTTTTAAGGGTGAAAAACCATTGACTAAGTAGAAGCAAAGATGAATAAATGGAATGATATTGAACTGAGATATCTATACTTGAAATGATGACAAGACACACACTCTAAAATGGAGAAAAATATTTATCAGCAATGATCTAATGAATTAATATCCAAGATATGAGATAATAGAAATTTACAAGAAATATAGTCCTACCCCACCAAACCATGGAGTTAAGAGGTGAACAGAAACTCATTCAAAATAGAAATATCAATGAATAAAGACACATGAATATGTTCTCCACATTCCTGTGCATAAGGGACATGCAAGTCAAAATAACGGATATTAATTCATACTAAAAGACTAGCACCTATTAAAAAGCACAAGAGCATACATATTGGCATGTATCTAAGGACTACAAAATTTTCATTCAGAGCTGGTGGAAATGTTGACTGGTCCAGATATTTTTAAAGAAATATTGTAATTCCTCAAGAAGCTAAACAAAAGAGCTTATCGATGACCCAGTAAAACTGCTCGTACCCCTGGGAATATACTCTTGAGGGCCAAAAACACAATGCAGAAAAGACATCTACATTTTTATATTTATTGTAGCACTATTCACAATAGCCAGAATATGGAAACAACTCAAATGGCCAAGGACAGATGAGAGGATATTGAAATTATAACACATCTACAAAATAAATAACATATAATCATTAGGGAAATTAATCCATTTGATTTTTGCATACATGGATAGACATGAAGAGTAACATACTGAGAAAAAGTCAGAGGCAGAGGAATAGACATAGAATGATCACAGTCATTTGTGAAATAAAAATAAGAAAATACTGAAAACAATAGAAAATAATCAGGAAGACTAAACATTGACACAGGGAGATGAAGGGGAGTACAGTTAGAACAGAGAAGTGGCAGAGAAGCTACTTTAACAATAATAGTTAAAAATGATCATTTTATGGGGCTTGAGCAATAGCACAGTGGGTAGGGCATTTGCTTTGGGACTTTTTGGAATGGGGTTAGGCTGAGTCCCAAACCTCCTATCATTACCACCAGAAAATCAAGCAACTACTTAGGACTTTGCATCTTCCTGGCAGAAAAACTGCCCAGCTCCTCTATCAAACTCTAATAAAACATTGGAAAATAATTTAAATAATAATAAAGAAATTATTTTAAATAAGTTAAATAAAACTTTAAATAAATTATTTTTAATAATTAAAATTATTTCAATAATTTAATAGTATGTTAAAGAAAATAATAATTAGAAAATAAAAATTTGGGGCCGGCAAGGTGGCGCTAGAGGTAAGGTGTCTGCCTTGCAAGCACTAGCCAAGGAAAGGACCACGGTTCAATCCCCCGGTGTCCCATATGGTCCCCCGCAAGCCAGGGGCAATTTCTGAGTGGGTAGCCAGGAGTAACCCCTGAGCATCTAACGGGTGTGGCCCGAAAAACCAAAAAAAAAAAAAAAAAAAAAAAAAGAAAGAAAGAAAAGAAAATGAAAATTTTATACTTCCCAAACCCAAGGATACCTCTGTGGAATTTTTAGAATTGTGGGGACAGATCCCCCTTCCTGCATAAATCACAGAAATCAGGGCTACATTCTACACTCTCTGACAGAAAGGTCCCAGTTCCAAAACTTAAATTTACCATACTGCTATGCCTCCAAATTTATTTTATATCTATAAATCATGGATCATGGGGCACATATCTGCTCAATGTCTAAAAATTTTATAGTTGTTTTAAAACAGTAGTATCACGGAAAATCTGAAAGGAGAATTACATAATAATCTACAAAGTATAATGAGCCTGAATAGTAACACAGAAGGTTCAGCTAATACCAACCACAGCCAGATAAATCCTTAGTCATTAACTTTTAATAACACCATGGAGAGTGAAAGTGAGACTGGTGAAGTCGGTCTCTGGACAAGAACTTCTGGATTCCAAACCATCCACAAGCCACTTCTAGGGAAATAATTCCAACAACCCTTTATTTTAAGTGGAGATGGGATGTTTATAATGTCTCAGCCAAATCTGTTTAAGTGAAAAACAGGACCTGTACTTTGTTAAGAAAGAAAAACAGTATTAACGCTCTGTTGGGCTCTGTGTTTTTTGTTAGTTTGCTTGCTTGCTTGTTTGGGGCCACACCCGGTGGCGCTTGGGGTTACTCCTGGCTCTGTGTTCGTAAATTGCTCCTGGCTGACTTGGGGGACCATATGGGATGCCAGGGATTGAACCCAGGTCCATACCAGGTCGGCTGCATGAGAGGCAAACGCCCTTCCGCTGTGCTATAGCTCTGGCCCCGGACACTGTGTTTAGATAGAGATCTATCAGTTATCTCATATTGGCATTTTTGATATAATTTGTAATCATTTCATTTGCCTTTGTGTCGTAACAAACAATATGAGGAAAAATTGTGCCTGCAGGAAGTGATAATAAAATTAAAATATAATAAATTTAAATAATAATGAATTTATGTGTGGACACTAATAAAGGGAAGGTCAAAACAGTGATGAAACTGGTGCTTTAACATTTAATGACTATATTATAAAAAATTCGCTAAAACACAATGTTATGATACTTTATTCTTAAATAAAACACAAGTAATATATAGACCTGGAAAGATGAATAAGTGGACTAGAATGGGATAAGACCCAGCACTGCATAGTTCCCTGAATACTTCCAAAAAGTAACAACTGAGCATCAAATCAAGAATAGTACCCCAAAACTCCTAAAAGTGACCCTGAAAGTGACCCAAGGATGAAACAAATAACAAAAGACCATGGTTATGAAATGAAAACAGAAGCACAGCTCAATCGATCAAAAACTCAACATGTTGTTAAGATACAAAATTTCACATTTATAAAAAATTCTCAACGAAAGTATCAAGAGTTTAAAATGGAGATGGTAGGTCTTACTAATAATTGAAATAGGTAAAACTCAACAGTCATAAGAAATTATTTAAAATGTGTTCACACGGGGCCAGAGCTGTGGTGCAAGTGGTAGGGCTTTTGCCTTGCACGTGCTAACCTAGGAAGGACAGCAGTTTGAAGCCCCCGGCGTCCTATATGGTTCCCCAAAGCAGGAGCAATTTCTGAACACATATCCAGGAATAACCCCTGAGAGTCACTGGGTGTGGCCCCAAAACCAAAAAAAAAAAAAGAAAAAGAAAAGAAAAACTTGTTCACACTTCTATGTAAGACTTGATGTAATCTAAAAAAAATCTTAAATTATAATTATTAAAATAAATTCCAATATAATTTAACCATTTTAATATTCAGCATTCTCATATTTTATAGTTTATCTGCTACTGAATTCATCTTATATTGTATCTTTTGAAATAAATTTTGATATTTAGAATGTATACAAACTAGAAATAGAAATTAATAATTTTAAAAGAGAGGAGAATCCGTACTTTAAATTCAGGCTCCTTTTACTGTTTATTACAGAACACATCTTTGTAAAATATTTATTTAAAAATGACACACTTGCTTGTTTGTAATGGTCGTATTTTTACTTAAGAATTTAGCATTTAAGAACTTGTATTGACTTTATTTTGCAGTACTGCATCATTTTTATGACATTCAATGAATAATTAAACAGACTACTGTGAAATGTTACAAAAATTAATTTTAAGAGATAAAATTGAATCAGGCAGCATAATATACATTGAATATTCCTAAAAAATACCCTCAGCCATTTCATTTAGTAATTCATATGCTATCTAGTGATTTTCAGAGTGGTTTCTTTTTGCCCGGATGAATTATTTCTACCTCGCCTCGCATGAGCAGAACACACAAGTATTCATTATGCATTTGTAATAAATTTACTGTTTCAGAGCTAGTGAGATAAACAGTTAAGTCTGCTAAGGAATTCTTCAAAATGTTGACCCCTTGCTCTGACATTTAACATCAATACTAACTAAATGGTGAGAAATCACTGGCTTTATAGCTATCTGGGGTGAAGCTATCTGAAGTCTCCTGACTTCATTAGAGAAGAGACACAGAGAGCAATCAAGAAAATTGTAAAATATGCATACTTAAAACGAGTACTAAGTCTGGCATTTCCTAGCAACTGGCCAGCCAGGGTTCCATCCATGGCATCCCATATAATATTTAGCACCACCTGAGTACAGGGTCGGGTGCATCCGAGCCCCACCAGGTATGGTCCCCAAACAAACAACAATGACAACTAACTACCTAAATAAGAATAATAGGCCAGTCAGAAATAAAATTGCTAGAGACTGTTGTAGACACAATACTGTATGTGATTTTACTAGTTAATTTTTCTTAACTACTTCTTTTTTTTTTTTTTTACATTTGTCAGAATATTTTGTATCATGACTAGCTTCTGGTTGAAAAAATATAGATAAGAGTCTTGAACACATCTCATCACTTAAAAAAAATACAATGAACTTTTTTCCATCTCTTAGTTAATTCCACTCCAAGCAAAGTAAGTAGCTAAGGTGAGAGGTATGTAACATAGCTGTGAATCTTGAAACCAATGATTTTTGTTGAAAAACTCAGAAAAGACACATGAATAATACTTGAAATAAACATTACCTAGGGTTAAGAGATAAAGATTTGGAGGTTGTTTATTAAACTATTAGATCATCTTATCAAATATAGAAACTAGTACAATGTTTCTAATGGCTTGATGGACAATTCTCTGGGACATATTTTTTGATGCTACTGAATCTAATGAAAGTACACAATATTTTATATTCTTTGTCACACACTTTAAAGGTAATGGGGTTGGTAATCTGGTTCAGAATATTTAAAAAAGTCTTTTTTAGGAACTAAAATGTGTCTTGTTTTTCTAATAATTTCCAAGGAACAATAATACTTACAAAAAGACTTTCAGAGCCATTGGTTCATATGTACTTATATTCAAAGTAGTAGCAAAGAAAGACACAGGGCTGGAGAGATAGCATAGCAGTAAGGTATTTGCCTTGCACGCAGCCGAAAAAGGACAGACCTGGGTTCGATTTCCAGCATCCTATATAGTCCCCTGAGCCTGCCAGGAGAGATTTCTGAGTGCAGAGTCAGGAGTAACCCCTTAATGCCACTTGGTGTGACCCACAAAAAATCGAAACAAAAAAGAAAAGAAAAAGAAAGAAAGATACAAACCTCACTGGAGAGATAATACAGCAGGTAGGCACTTAACTTGCACAAAGCTGATATGGTTCAGTTTTCACACTCCATAGCCCCCCCAGGAGTGATTCCTGAGGGTAAAATCAGGAGTAAGTCCTGAGAATGAGTAAGTATTCCCTAAAACAACAATGACAACAACAAAACAAAGCACAAATTGGCATGTCATTCTTAAGAATAAGTGTGAATAAAGTGAAGAGTGGCAATTTGCAGGAATTTTAGATGACAGCCTGAGAGCTACATAAAAAATTTATAAGTGAATAATTCTTACTTGACAATTTGATGCGACCTTCCCTGAATCTGTTTGCTTGATAAATTTTTGTTTGTCCTTTTGGCACACAAAATTTCTTGCAACACAGAACTGAGATGAAAAAATAGATTCATAGAGTATAAGTTTTTATAATTTTTCATGTCAACTAAAATAAAAAGATTGATGTTTAAATGCAATTCAATCTATATTTAAGAAAATTTTGAATGCTTACCAAGGTTTTAACTTAATAGAAAGTAGCACTGTTAAATTTATAGCTTTAAATTTTACAAGTGTTTTCTTGTTTGATAAAAACATAGTGTAAGGATCATCAATATGCATTCAAGCATAAAATTCATAGAATTTAAATAAATTAAATTTAATGCATTTTATTTGATAGACACAAAATGTTTAGAGTGTAATTGATAACATTTGGATGTCTGAATTTGCATAGGAATTGTATTGAATCTGTATAGTAGTTGAGGTAAGATGCTCATTTTGATGATATTGATTCTTCCAATTCACAAACATGGAATATTCTTTCATTTCCTTAGCTCTTCTTCAGTTTCTTTCTGAAGTGTGTTGAGGTTTTCTTGATATAGGTCTCTCACCCTTTTTGTTAGGTTGATTTCTAGGTACCTGAAGTTTTGTACTCTATTTTAAATGAGATACATTTTGCTATCTCTCTCCTCTGAATTATTTGTATAGAATCATGACTTTTCTGACTTGGATTCCTTTGATTTCCTTCTCTTTTATTTATGTATTTTTTTTTTATTTTTTGGGCCACACTCAGTGACACTCAGGGGTTTCTCCTGACTATGAGCTCAGAAATTGGACACCAAAGATTGAAACTAGGTCCATACTGAATTAGCCACGTGCAAGGCAAATGTCTTACTGCTGTGCTATTGCTCAAGCCCTTGATTTTCTTCTCTTGCCTTATTGCTATTGCTAAGATTTCTAATACTAATTCACTTTGATCACAATAAAAATTATTAAAAATAATAAAAAAAAAGATGGGCCCGGAGAGATAGCACAGTGGCGTTTGCCTTGCAAGCAGTTGATCCAGGACCAAAGGTGGTTGGTTCGAATCCTGGTGTCCCATATGGTCCCCCATGCCTGCCAGGAGCTATTTCTGAGCAGACAGCCAGGAGTAACCCCTGAGCACTGCCGGGTGTGGCCCAAAAACCAAAAATAAATAAATGAATAAATAAAAATTAAAAAAGAAAGAAGAAATGCTTAAAAAAAGAGTGGAGACAGTGGACATCTTTGCCTCATGCCAGACCTTAGTGGAAATGCTTTCAGTTTTTCATCATTAAGAATAATTTTGACTGTGGGATTTTTATAGATAGCTGTTACTGTTTTGAAGAAGGCTCCTTTAAAATCTATTTGGCTGAGGGTTTTCATAATAAATAGGAGTTAGATTTTGTCAAATGCTTTCTCTGTATTGACTGATCATGTAATATTTTTTATTTTTTATCAAAATGGATTACATATCTTTCATAGTAATATTTTAGGTACACATTAACATTGAATCAGGGGAATTCCCACCACCAAAGTTGACCTCCCTACCCCTCCCCCCAATATTTTTCTCCTTCCTTTTACTGATGTGGTGCTTTATGTTGATTGATTTGCATATACTGAACCATTGTTGCATCCCTGGGATGAAACCCATTTGGTCATAATGTATAATCTTTTTAAGGCGTTGTTGGATTTGGTTTGCTAAGATTTTGTTAAGAATTTTTGCATCCTTGTTCATTAGTGAAATTGGTCTGTAGTTTTCCTTTTTGGTGGTATACTTGTCAGCTTTGAAATGAGCGTAATATTACCTTCAGAAAAGGCATTAGTAAGGATTGTTGTCTTTTTTCTGTTTTGGAAGAGTATAGGATCAATGGTAATAACTCTTCTCTGAATGCTTTATAAAATTCACCTGTAAACCTATCTGGTCCTGAACTTTAATTCTTGGATAGTTTCTTAATAACTGGTTCAATTCACTTTCTTGTGAATGGCCTGTTTAGGCTACCTTCTTAAGTATTGGAAGATGATATTTTTCCAGAAATCTCTCCATTTCTTCTAAGTTCTCTAGCTTATCAGAGAACAGTTGTGCATAATTAGCTCTTATGATGTGTTGGATTTCTTGAGGTTCTGATGTAATCTTTCCTCTTTCATTTCAGATTCTATTTACTTGAGTATTTTCCCTTCTTTTTACTTGTGAGTCTTGCAAGTGTCTATCATATTTATTCTTTCAAAGAGCAGCACCTAGTTTGATTAATTCTTTTTATTGTTTTCTTTATTTCTATATTGTTAATTTCTGCTCTGGCTTTTATTTCTTTTCTTCTGCTATTTTTTTGGGAGGGGGGTTCCTTTGCTGTTGATTTTCCAAATATTTAAGGTGTGCCTTTATGTTGATTTTGCCTTTTTTCTTCTTTCCTAATGTAGGCCTATATTGCTATGAGTTATCCCCTAATTGCTGCTTTTGTTGTATTCCATATTTTGAAAATTTGTTTCTTCATTATCATTCGTTTCAAGGGATTTCTTTATTTCTTCTTTTATTTTCTCTTTGATCCTACTGTAGTTGAGCAGCATGTTGTATAGAATCCAGATGATAGATTTTCTCCACATCTTTTTTACAGTCAATCTTGATATCTGTGACATTGTAGTCTGATAGGGTGCTTGGTATAATTATTATATTTGTGACTTTATGTAAGTTAGCTTGTGTCCTAAAATGTCATTTATCCTTGAGAAAGTTCCATGTTCACTTGAGAAGAATGTGTATTCCACATTTTGAGGATGAAAAGCTCTGTATAGATTTATTAGTCCTAGATCTTCTAGTTCTCAGTTAGTATTCTTATGTATTTGCTACTGTTTTTCCTAGTGGATCTGTCTAGGCTCTTGGACAATAATGGGGTTTTGAAATCTCCCTTTACTGTCATATTTCTCTTCATATGTTTCTCTGTGCTTGTAGGTAAAAGCCTTACATATTTTGCTGACTCTATATTTAATGAATAAATGTTAATCATTGTTAGTACTTCTTGGTCTATTGTTCCCCTGATCAATAAGTAATGTCCATCTTTGTCTCTAAGTTCTTTCTTGAGGTTGAAGGCAGTTTGTTCTGATATGAGAATATGACTGCCCCAACTATTTTTCTTTGTTTTCCAATGGCTTCTATAATAATTTTCCTTCCTTTTACTCTGAGCTTGTGTCTATCCTGAACGTTTAATGTGTTTTTTGAAGGCAGCAGATATCTGGGTTTTGTTTCCTGAGCCAACCCTCTACTCTGTACCTTTTGATGGAAAAGTGTAGTTCATTGACATTTAAGCAAACGATTGACAGAAAGGGCTGTTGTAGGATTGTGTAGGATTGTTGTTGTTACAATGTGGAATATGTTTTGTATATTTTGGAGCAGTTCATTTTGAATCAGTTTGGCTAGTATGAATATTGCGAGTTCTTTTTTGTCCAAGAATAATTTAATCCTCCCTCCCATGTAAGTAAGAGTTTTGCCGGGTAGTAGACTGTAGCTTGAAAGTTTCCTTCATTCAGTAGTTTGAATAATTCATTTCACTCTGCCTGGATTTTTTTCATTTGGAAGATTTAGTTTGATTCTTATACTTTTTCCTTTATACTTGAGGTTTTTCTTCTATCTTAATGCTTTAAGAAATCCATCTCTCTCTTTGTTTTTTGCCATTTGGATTACTAAAGGTCTTGGTATTGTTCTGTTAGGGTCTATTTTGTTTGGCACTCTTTTTGCCTCTTGGTATTGTAGAGATGCCTTTTTTCCTGAGGGTGGGAAATTTCTCTGCTACTATCTCCCTCACTACTTGTTTTCCCCTTTCCCTTTTATTCCCCTTCTGGTATTCCTATAATTCAGGCATTATTTTTTCTTTTTTCATTAAATACCTTATATTTTCTTCCAATGTTTTTGTCTCTCCTTTCTTTTTTTGACTTTGTTTTATCACTGCTGGCTTGTAATTTGTCTTCAAGTTCATCTATGTGATTCTCCACCTGTGTAAAACTATTATGGCTTGCTAACATGTTTTTTTTTTTTTTTTAGTTTCTTCTGTCCTATTTGTATAGATTCTCTCATCTTCTGAAGAAGTTCTTTGAGTTGGTTTAATTGCTCATCTATAGATTTCTTAATTTTATAGGCTAGTGACTTCTTGATTTCCATTGATAAAGCCTCCTTGATTTCCATTGCTAAAACATCATTGATTTTAGGTCCTTATCTATAAGACTCAGGCGTTGGGTGGACTTTGACATTTGTCAGATTTTCTCTCCAGGTCCCCAACTGTAGATTCTTCCACATTGATCTTCGCATTTATTGGCTTAAAATGCTGGAGTACCAGGGTATTTAAGAAAGTGATCTATTAAAAATAATTTAAGAAAAGAAAGTGATCTATTGAACTGTTTTTATTAAAGGTGGTTTGAGGTATATCTTCTTTAGAGGTTACTTTTAATTTTATTATCTTAGAATTAAAATTTAGTTTATCCAAAGTTAGTTTTGGCATGTCATTTGACTTGTTTTTAAAAACCTTTGAAACAAATAAACTAGATTTACTTTCTCATTTTAAAATGTTGTTTATTTTATGTTTAAATTTTGTTAATTTTATTTTATTTTAAATAAATATATTAATTGAATCATTTGAATAAATTTATTAATTGAAATACACCATTACAAAGTTGTTCATGATTGAATTTCAGTCAGACAATATCCAACACCCATCCCTTCAGCAGTACACATTTCATCCACCAATGTCTTTAGTGCTTCTCCTGTCCTCCCCCATGCCAACCTATGTTTTAGACATTTTTCTTTGTTCTCTCTCACTTCCTTTTTTTCTTTAGACCCTGTAGTTTGAAATATTGTTACTGAAGGGTTATCAGGTATGTATAACTTTGCCTCTATTTATCACCCAGTCTTGTTCAGAGTGATAATATCCAACTATAATACTTTCTTCACTACCCTAACTGCACTCCCACTTGCCACCATTATTTGTGGCAAGCTTCCTACTTTCCTGGCCCTCATCTCAATTTTTTTGGGTATATTACCATACTATTGTTTTTTTTTATATATATCCCACAAATGAAGACAATCATTCTGTCTTTCCCCCTCCCTCTGGTTCATTTTGCTCAGCATAATTCTCTGTATCATTCAAAGATAAGCAAATTTCAAAAAAAATGTAATGTATTTTTAAGCTTTTGTAAATAGATGTCTTCTATAATAATAAAATGCAATGCATATTTGTCAATCATAGCACTTATGCAGCCTTTTATTTAATTTAATAGGAATATTAAAAGGAATATTTTCCATAGGACAATGGATCTCAAATATCAAAGAAAGCTCTAATTATGTATAAACCTAAAAGAAAGATCCAATACCAGCCATTTTCTATGATTTTTTTCTAATTAAGATTAATATTTGAGAGGTAGTCCTATACAGTATCAAAATGTTCTTTGATAACAATCACTGGAAGTTTTATGTGTGGTCATTTTAACTTGAGGCAAAAAAAAAAAATACACCTCAAGGTCTGTGAAAAATATGGTGGCTACAAGAGAAAAAGATTTAAAAAATTTAGAAGAAATAAAAACCGGAAAAGGTTGTGATAATGAAAGCAGAAAAAAACTTTGGTGACAAAAGAAATAAGGTTTTCTATATAGTTGCAAAGTTATATTCTGATATTTTATCATTGTTAACCAATACTAAATCAATAAAATTCACATAAAATATATTAAAGAAATCCTCTTTATTTTTTCAGAAAGCAAAATGTGGGGCAGATACCTTCAAATTTTCTGTAACAGTGTTCGATGCTTTTATAATTCATAGAGTAATCTCTTCTGGAAGAGTCAGCTTGAACTCCTGCTGATGCAGAAGAGGTGATGTGTTGCATACTGATACATATTTGCTTCAAATTATGTCTACTGTATGTACTTAAAAAGGCTCTTTATACAGAAATTATGGTTTTTATATGAAGTGACCACCATTATGCAAGGAGGCTAGTGTGCTGCTACTAATAGTCTTCATGTTTCTCTTCCTGGGATATAAAAAAATCAATGAGCCTGAACTGTTCCAGTTGGTGCCATCTAAATCTCTTTAGGACGCTAATTCAGAATATTCTGTGTAAAAAAAAACAAGCTCCCTTCTACATTGAGTTTACACTTTAAGTGTAAAAATACACTTATACTTTATGGCTAATTAGATTGAATATTAAAAATAGCTTTGTTATAACCCAGGCTTAAATTTACACTGCACCAAATTAATGACTTCTTAAGTATTTAAAGATTAGCATAAACAGTATATGACATTTTAGCCCTGGTAAAAGACTTGATTACCAAAAAGAGCTGAGCTACTTTTTAAAACTTATTCAGACAGTCAAAACATAGAAAATTAGAAAACTAATAATAAAATAAAATGTATACTTCCCTTTATGAGTTCTTAATTTTTGTATTATATTATGCCTTTTTAAAAATTGCATTGAAAGCATTGTGATTTATAAAGTTATTGATAGTTAAATTTTAGACATACAGTTTTCAGCACCAATCCTTCCACTAACATTCACAAATTCCACCCCTAAATGTACTTTATAGAGTCAGGTCTGATCTCAAGGTCTTTGATCCACTTTTAATTGACTTTTGTATGAAAGTGTGAAATATGATCTGTTTCTTACCTGTGATTTGTCCCAGAATCATTTGTTAAAGAGACTATTCTTATTCTGTTTTTAGCTCCTTTGTCAAAATTAATTAACTAATTAATTAATCTACCATATAAATTGGGGGGTTGTTGAATAATAGATTGCTACCCATTGGCCATAAAGCCTTTGTTCCAATACCTTTGTACTAATACTGTTTGTTCCAAAATCATGCAGTTTAGATCATTATGATTTTGTAGTACAGCTTCAAGTTAGATGATGACACACCTCCCAGTTCCTTGTTTTTAAGTATGTTTTGGGCTATCAAAGGTCTTTTATGACTTCACAAAATTTATAAATTATTTTCCAAGTCTTTAAAGAATGTTGTCTCAATTTTGATAAGGATTGCATTGACTCTATATAGTAGTTTAGATAAGATGATCATTTTGATATTTATTTTTTCAATCCACACCAATGTTTTATTATATCTATTTTCTTCTTAAATGTTTTGAATTTTTCATATAGGTTTCTTTTCTTTTAAGTTGATTTCTAGGTACTAAATGGTTTTGTATACTATATTAAATATGAAAGACTCCTTAATTTCTTTCTCCTCTGTTTTCATTGTTTGCATAAAGAAATGTAACCAGTTTTTCTGTGTTGACTTTGTAGCTGGCCATTCTTTGCTATTGGTTTAGCATTTCCAAGGAGCTATTTTGTAAACATTTTAGGGTCTTTAATGTATGCCATCGTGTCATCTGCAAATAAATAGTTTGAATTATTCTTTTTCCATTTGAACCCTTTAATTTACTTTTCTTGACTGATTGCAGTGCCGCCAGTTTCCCTCCCATTCACCCTGTCTCTGAGGCAGGCATTTTACCTGTCTCAAGGGTGTAGAATTTATTGGACATCATAGACATCATTGCCTTCTGACTGACCTCAGTTGTAATGCTTTTACTTCTTCATCAATAAGAATAACACTGGTATGGGGAGGAGCAATAGCACAGCTAACACAGAGTTTGCCTTGCATGCTGATGACCCAAGTTTAATCTCCAGCTTCCCAGATGGTCCCCTGAGCCTGCCAGAAATGATTTCTGAGAGAATAAACAGGAGTAACCTCTGAGTGCCACCAGGTATGACCCCAAAAGCAAAACCATAAATAATAATAATGGATATTGGCTTTATATATTACATAGTAATAACATATAATAAACATATGTATATTTCTTCTTCATTCAGTTTTTGAAGAATACATATTTCTCAAATATATTCATTTCTTCTAGGTTCACCTCTTTAACAAAATAAAGTTGTTCATAGTAAGCTCTCAAGATATTTTGGATAGATTTTGATTTCTCATGGATATTTTGGATATTTAGGTTTGTTGTAATTTCTCCCTTTTCATTCTACTTCTTTGAGCACTTTCTTCTTTTTACCTTCTCAAGTCTTTCCAGTGGTCTATCTATCTTGTTTATTCTTTCAGAGAAGAAAGCCTTGGTTTCATTGATTCCTTATATTGTTTCTTTTGTTTCTATATTGCTGATTTCTGCTCTACTTTTTATTACTATATTAGCCAGCGATTAAGATGACTGGGCATATAAGACGACCCCTAATTTTGCAGTTAAAACATACGTTTAGGCCTTATTCGTTGTATTAGACAGAACGTTCCTGTGCTGCAACTATATGTTCCACAATGAGCTTATCACAACAAGCAAAGGTTCAAAGGTTCTACTGTAATAGACTTCCTCTCTGACTCTGGCCAATCTGAGCAGGCTTTTGACAGTGTAGATTTGGGTCCAGAACACTGTATAATTTGCATGCATAAAAAGCCTGCTTGAATTGGCTGAGTTAGAGAGGCAGTCCGAGCAGCCTTGCAGTGATTGGTGCAGGATTGAGTTGGAAAATTCGTTTTGTGGCAATATTCAGACAATTTTTGTTTAGCGGCATATTGAAACATTTTTCAGGATATACTCGGCGTATAAGACAACACCGATTTTCAGTTGACTTTTTTTTTTGTTTCAAAAGTCATCTTATACGCCAGAAAATACAGTATTACTTTCCTTCTACTAATGACTGTGATGCTTTGCTTTTGGTTCTCCAGATACACAAGGTGTTAATTTAAATTGTTGGGGTTTTTTTAATTTTCTTCTTTTCTTATGTATGCCGTATCACTATGTGTTTCTCTCTAATTACTGTTTTGCTGGTTCCATAAATTTTGGTAACTTGTCTCTTTATTATCATTAGTGTCAAGGAATATTTTTATATATTCATTGGTTTCCTTTTTGATCCAGCTTTTAAGAGTTTGTTGTTCAATCTCTAGATGTTAGAGTTTTTCCACATCTTTTTTATAGTCAATTTCTTTTTTTACTATCTTTATTTAAACATCTTGATTATAAATATGATTGTGATTAGGGTTCAGTCATATAAAGAACACCCCATTCACCAGTGTAACATTCCCACCACCAATGTCCCAAATCTCCTCCATCCCACCCCACCCCCACCTGTACTCTAGAAAGGCTTTCCAGTTCCCTCATTCATTCACATGGTTATGGTAGTTCTCAGTGTAGTTATTTCTATAACTGCACTCAACATTCTGTGGTGAGCTTCTTGAGGTGAGCTGGAAGGTCCAGCCCTCCTCTCATTGTCTCTGAGGATTG
This sequence comes from Suncus etruscus, assembly GCF_024139225.1. Classification (NCBI taxonomy): domain Eukaryota; kingdom Metazoa; phylum Chordata; class Mammalia; order Eulipotyphla; family Soricidae; genus Suncus; species Suncus etruscus. Next base: position 12,331,729 of record NC_064858.1, on the reverse strand, counting down.
TTGCAAAAGTGACTTTTATTTTTCTTAAAACCAATAGATGAGTGAAACTGTTCTGCGTCTATCTCTCTCCCTCTGACTTATTTCACTCGGCATGATAGATTCCATGTACATCCATGTACAGGAAAATTTCATGACTTTATCTCTCCTGATGACTGCATAATATTCCATTGTGTATATGTACCACAGTTTCTTTAGCCATTCATCAGTAGAAAGGCATCTTGGTTGTTTCCAGAGTCTGGCTATTGTAAATAGTGCTGCAATAAATATAGGTGTGAGAAAGGGATTTTTGTATTGTATTCTTGTGTTCATAGGGTATATTCCTAGGAGTGGAATAGCTGGGTCAAATGGAGTTCAATTTCCAATTTTTGGAGGAATCTCCGTATCATTTTCCATAGAGAATAATATTTGCCATTGGCTTGTGGTAGTTGGCTTCAACTAGATTGAGAAAGGTTCCTTTCATTCCAATCTTGCTGAGAGTTTTGATCAAGAATGGGTGTTGGACCTTATCAAATGCTTTCTCTGCGTCTATTGATATGATCATGTGGTTTTTATTTTTCATGTTGTTGATGTTTTGTATTATGTTGATAGATTACGGATATTAAAACATTCTTGCATTCCTGGGATGAAACCTACTTGGTTGTAGTGTATGATCTTCTTGATGATGCATTGGATCCTATTTGCCAGGATTTTGTTTTAGATCTTTGTACTGCATTCATCAAGGATATTGGTCTGTAATTTTCTTTTTTTGTAGCATCTCTGTCTGGTTTTGTTATTGAGGTGATGTTGGCTTCATAAAAGCTGTTTAGGAATGTTCCTGTTTTTTCAATTTATGAAAGAACCTGGCTAGGATTGGTAGTAGCTCCTCTTGAAAGGTTTGAAAAATTCATTAGTAAATCCATCTGGGCCTGGGCTTTTCTTTTTAGGCAGACATTTGATTACAGTTGCAATTTTCTCCATAGCGATGGGGGTGTTTAGATATGCTACATCCTCCTTACTTAACCATGGAAGGTTATAAATGTCCAAGAATTTATCCATTTCTTCTAGGTTCTCATGTTTAGTAGCATAAAGTTTCTGAAAGTAGTCTCTGATTACCCTTTGGATCTCTGCAATATCTGTTGTGATCTCCCCCTTTTTATTTCTAATACGGTTTATCAGGTCTCTCTGTCTCTTTGTGAATTTTGCCAATGGTCTATCAATCATGTTTGTTTTTTCAAAGAACCAACTTCTGCATTCGTTGATCTTTCAGATTGTTTTTTGGGTTTCCAATTCATTCATTTCTGCTTTCAGCTTTGTTATTTCCTTCTGTATCCCTATTTTTGGTTTCTTTTGTTGGTCATTTTCTAATTTTATGAGCTGCGTCATTAAGTTATTCAGGTATGCCCCTTCTTTGCTAATGTGTGCTTGCAGAGCTATAAATTTTCCTCTCAGAACCGCTTTTGCTGTGTCCCATAGATTCTGGCAGTTTATGTCTTCATTATTATTTGTTTCCAGGAAAGTTTTGATTTCTGTTTTGATTTCATCTCAGAGCCACTGTTTGTTCAGTAGCAGGCTGTTTAATTTCCAATTGTTAAAGTTTTTCTTTTGTGTCCCTTTGTAGTCACATCTAATTTCAGAGCCTTGTGGTCAGCAAAGGTAGCCTGCAAGATTTCTATCCTTTTCATTTTATGAAGGTATGTTTTACATGTCAGCATGTGGTCTATCCTGGAGAATGACCCATGTACATTGGAGAAGAATGTGTATCCAGGTTTTTTGGGATGTAGTATCCTAGATATATCTACTAGTCCTCTTTCTTCCATTTCTTTTTTCAGGACTAGTATGTTTTTGTTGGGTTTCAGTCTGATTGATCTATTAAGTGTTGACAGGGCCATGTTGAGGTCTCCCACAATTATTGTGTTATTATTGATGTCTTCTTTCAGATTTGTCAATACTTGTATTAGATAGTTTGCTGATCTCTCATTGGGTACATATATGTTTAATAGTCTGATTTCTTCTTGTTGTATATATCCCTTGATTAGTACAAAGTGTCCATCTTTGCCCCTTACCACTTTTCTTTTTTTTTTTTTTTTGGTTTTTGGGCCACACCCGGTAATGCTCAGGGGTTACTTCTGGCTATGCGCTCAGAAGTTGCTCCTGGCTTGGGGGACCATATGGGACGCCAGGGGATCGAACTGTGGTTCGTCCAAAGCTAGCTCAGGCAAGGCAGGCACCTTACCTCTTGCGCCACCACCCGGCCCCCTTACCACTTTTCTGAATATAAAGTTGGTGTCATCAGATATTAATATGGCCACCCCACCTTTTTTAAGCGTGTTGTTTGCTTGGAAGATTTTCCTCCAGCCTTTAATTTTGAGTCTATGTTTGTTCTGATTATTCAGGTGTGTTTCTTGTGGGCAGCAGAAGGTTGGATTCATCTTTTTGACCCATTTTGCCACTCTGTGTCTTTTAATCGGTGAATTTAGTTCATTGACATTGAGGGAGATGATTGTCATAGGATTTAATGTCATCTTTGTAGATAAGTTTGCTGTGTTTGTTAGTTGCTCTTGTCTTAAAGTAGACCTTTCAGTTTTTCCTTTAAGGCTGGTTTTTCATCTGTGAAGTTTCTGAGCTGTTGTTTATTCATGAAGCTATGTATCCTTCCTTCAAACCTGAACATGAGTCGAGCTGGGTGCAGTATTCTTGGTGAGGCATTCATTTCATTCAGTCTTGTCACAATATCCCACCACTGTCTTCTGGCCTTGAGAGTTTCTTGTGACATGTCTGCTTTGAGTCTTAAGGATGCTCTTTTGAATGTAATTTCCTTTTTTTTTTATCTTGCTGCTTTCAGTATTCTATCTCTATCTGTGGGATTTGTCATTGTAACAAGGAAGTGTCTTGGGGTGTCTTTTTTGTTTCTTTGTTTTTGGGCCACACCCGGCAGTGCTCAGGGGTTACTCCTGGCTGTCTGCTCAGAAATAGCTCCTGGCAGGCACGGGGGACTATATGGGACACCGGGATTCAAACCAACCACCTTAGGTCCTGGATCGGCAAGGCAAACGCCGCTGTGCTATCTCTCCGGGCACTTGGGGTGTTTTTCTTGGGTCTCTCTTAGCTGGGACTCTTCGGGCATGCAGGATTTGATTGAATGTAGTGTTTAATCTGGGATTATCTCTTTGATGATGTCTTTGACAGTTGATTCTTCCTGGGGATCTCCTACCTGGGCCTGTGGGACTCCAATTATTCTTATGTTGTTTTTTTTGAGTTTATCAAAGACTCTATTTTCTTCTGTTCACCTTCCTTGAGTACTTTTTCCATTGCCTGTTCACTTGTCTTAAGGTTCTTTTCCAATTTCTTCTGCTGTGCTGATTTTTTCTGCATCTCATCTTCCAGCACGTTGATTCTGTCCTCAGTTGCTGTTAACCTGTTGGAGAGGCTATCCACTGAGTTCTTCATTTGAGCTACTGTGTTTTTCAGATCTGTTATTTCAGTTTGGAGTTTTCCGATTTCTGTCTTTGTGTTCTGTTCAGATCAATCTATGCTTTCTTTGAGTTCTATGAACATCTCCCATATTTCTATTCTAAGCTCCTTATCTGAGAGGTTAATCAGATGGTTGGAATTTTTTGGGTCATCCGAGCTATCATCTCCATTCTCTGTGCATGGTGTTTGCCTGCGAGATTTCCCCATTGTCAAGCTTGTAGTATGATTTTTTCTGCATGTTGTGGTGGGGTTCATTGGTTAGAAAGAGTGTGCGGCCAAGAAGCAAAGTAAAGCAGGCTGCACTCTTCTGGGGCCTCTAGGTGACAGTTTTTGGGGGTTTGCTTCTCAGGGCTCTGAGGCGAGCTTCAAGAATTCAGGAAAGACAGAGAAGCACAGGACAGAGTTCCCTTCAGGTCCTCAGGGTCCTCAGAAGAAGCACAGCAGGGCGGAGTCTCTGGAGGTAGAGCAATCAGCACTCCATCTGGCAACCCCCACAACCAGCCCATTCTTACTCACTCACTTGCTGCTGGGCAGCTACAGAATGCAATTTTTGGGGAGTTCACTTCCCAGGGCTCTGAGGAGAGCTTCAAGAATTCAGGAAAGGCAGAGAAGTACAGGACACAGTTCCCTTCATGGTCTCAGGGTCTTCAGAAGAAGCCAAGGGTAAATTTCTAGGATGTAGGCGCATTTGCTCTCATCCAGCTGGCTGGAGTTGGAGCCTCCAATGGCGCAAGGCTCTGGGTCCAACAGCTCCGGGGCTTGAGGGGTAGGGGCTCTGGGGCTAACTTCCTCAGAGAGGCGCTGCCCAGGGATCCACTCCAGGGCCTCCGCCCTCTCCTGCGTTCTGGGGCTCTCCACCAAGCTCAGCTGGTGGGGGAGGTTTCTGAGGATCCCCTGTAATGGGAAAGGCAAAGGTGGTGTCCACCCCTTCCCCCGTGGTGTTCTTGCACAGGCTGTGCCGTTGCACCCTAGAAAGAAATACTGGGATGGCGCCCCACAGAACATTCTGTGGCTGTGCAGTAAAAACAAACAAACAAACAAAAAAACTATAGTCAATTTCTCTTTCTGTGGCATTATGTTCTGTTAGTTATCTTATCTGATAGGATGAATGGTATGGTTTATGTTTGTAAATTTATGTAAGTTAAATTGATGTTGTAAAATGTGATCTAACCTAGAGAATATTTTTTGTTTAATAGAGAAGAGCATATTTATATTTTTCAGATCTTATTATTACATTAAATATATAAAATATAATATTTAATGTATAAACATATACATTAAAATTAACATTTTAAAAGGAGCATATTAGTTTATCAATTATATTAAATTAGACTTTTTAAGGTACAACAATCAACTCCTCTGCTATTATTCTAGTAGCCATTCAGATGCATAGATTCCTTAAATAAAATAACAAAATTCTTCCTTAATCACATGCAATTGATTTTTTTTTACCAATTAAGCTAGATTAACATATTCCAAAATACATTAAGCCTGAGCTGGAGAGATAGTGCAGTAGCTAAAGTACTTGCCTTGCTAGGGTCTGGCCAGTGTTCAAACTCTGGCATTCATATAGTCTCCAAAGTATTTCCAGGAGTGATGCCTTGACACAGAGCTAGGAGTAAACCCTTATGACCACTGGTTGTAACCCAAAAATCATATGAAGTAATAATAACTGTTTTGGCAATTTTACATACAAAAAATGTTTCTGTAAGGGTTTCCATCCTTTTAAGAAACTAAATAAACACACTAAGGAACTGTGATTTCTCAAACATGTAAAGATATCTTATAGCAAAGTGGTATCAGATTAGTGGCACAATTTTATATTTTTAAAAGAAACACTGCAGAATATTGAAAATAAAGACATAAGAAAGTACAGTCCCAATTAGGACAAAATAAGTCAATCCATGCAATATGACGAAAGAATTTATAGCAAGATCTGTACCTGGGAAATACTGCCAGTTGTTATATAAACATATTGCTCACTCAAATCACTACCTGGGGGTTTGGGAGCAATCTAAACACTTCAGAAAACATCCAGAATGAGTTTAAATTGTCACATGGCACATGCTTTTTTAGACCTCAGGAGTAAAAGTTAGCCAGAGCCTACTGACTTACTAAAATGATGTACTATCACAGGGCTGAGCTAATGCATTCTGCTTTATAACTCTCCAGGCAGTGCAGGGGAGAGGCTGCATTTATTACCTACAGTATATAATGCCTGCTGAAAAGCTATGTATTATTCATAACCCCCCTTTTTCATACATGATCATAATTAATTATAAAACATGCATAGTTTATTTTAATATAGAATATATTTGGTACACTTCAATATATCCATCTGCCAAGACAAAGCAATATAATTGTTGATAGCTATTGGCAAGCTTTACTAAAGCCCAACAATGGCCAATATTAGCATTCCTAGTAAAAAAGAGGAACACTTCTGTTACTTTCTGGGAAACATGTGGCTCAAGATTAAACAGATTTCTTAAGATTTTTGGTTCCCAAATATAGCTATTGGTTTAAATCAAGTCCCTTGTGTTGTTTTTTAGATTTTGCTTTCTTTTCTTTTTATTTATTTTTTGCTAATCCTCCAACCTTTAATTGGCTGGTTAAACTAGCTCCTCACCCAAGTCAGTCAGAAGACATTCTTTCTACCCCCTCATACCAACAGAATTACCAGAAAAATTTAAATAATATTAAAAGGGGATTAAAAAGAATCTATGCTCTATAGAGAGAAATTTTGACAAAATCCCTAAACTGTTTGCAATATTCTTCCCAGTTTATTGTAGTTTCCTTTATGTTAAAACTAAAACCTTTGACCTTTTGGCTAATCCACAAATGCATACTATTTTAATTAACTTCAATGACAATAAAAAATTAAAAGCAACATAACTAAAGCTTTTATAGAAATATAGGCAGGAAATTTGGTCTGGAGAGTATATCAAGCAACTAAGGAACTCTCCTGGCACACAACCAATAAGAGTTCAATCCTCAGCATTTCATATTAACTTCCAATCCCTTCCAGAAGTGACCATGGAACACAGAGCTAGGAGTAACCCTCCAAAAATAGGTCAGGTGTTGCCTCCACCCTCTCCAAAAAAAAAAAAAAAATGAACAGGAAATATAACTTATGAAGAAGAGTTCCTGAGAAATTTCGCTATTATTTTATGTGATTTCTTCCTGTCTTTTTGTATTTGTGTTAGATTAAATGTCTAATTCAAAATGGAATATACCTTCATTTTTCCTAATGGATACATGGATGAACATAGAGATTGTTATGCCAAGTGAAATGAATGAGCGGGAGAGGGATAGATTTACAATAGTTTCACTCTTCTGTGGGATAAAAGAAAAATAAAAAAACAGTGTGGGAATAAAATCCAGAGATAATAGAGATACTAGAGATAAGGGCATGATATGAAGCTTGCCACAATGAGCGGTAAGTACATTTAGAACAGAAATTGCACTGAGAACTACAATGTCAATGACAGTTGGAACTAATCACTCTGGACAAGAACGAGGTGCTGAAAGGGGATAAAGTAAAATGAATAAAACTCCCTCATTGGCAATAATGCAAACCACAGTGTCAGAAAGGAGAAAGAGAATGAGAGAAAGAGAGAGAGAAGCAAAATTCCTGTCTCAGAGACAGGCAGGGTTTGGGAGATGGAAGGCAAATGGGGGACATTGATGATAGGAAAGTTACACTGGTGAAGGGTAGTGTACATTCTATGACTGAAACTCAACTATGAACATTTCTGTAACCATGAAGCTTAAATAAAAATTATTTAAAAAATCCAAAAATGAATTATGAAAAGGTACTTGAAAAAACCAGAATTTTCCAATAACATTTTCTTCATATGTTTAATTTTACAAATTATTTTTTCATATGAGTAGCTGGACAGCACAATAAAATTACTTTCCAATTTTTGCAAAGTTATTAAGTTTCCTTTGTACATTTTAGTATTTAGAAATTTTTATGTCATGGGTAAAACTTAATTTGATATAAAACACTTTTAAATGTAAAAAGCTTAATTTACACATCAAATATTCAGTTACTATTTTTAGCCAAGAAAGATGAAGAATTTAACTATTTTTACAAACTAGACATCTAAGCTAAAAATAAAGTTCAGAGGCACAATTATAATTCAGGTATGTCTGTTTCTATTTATTGCTTATAGTATGTTACATTGCATTCTGGGAGCTAAATTTTCATATAAATTATTAAAATTTTCAAAGTATTTAAACATAAGTCTCTGCTTGTGCATATCACAACAAGCAAAAATATTGCTGCCTAAAGTTTTATGCAGATTATTTAGACTCTAAAATGGCAAATTTAAATGTTTTGAATGTATATGAGGTAAGAAAATTAGTGATTAAAAGAGTGGTACCAAATATATTTCCTAAGCTAAATAATATAAAAACTATAACAAATAAATAGAAAATTAATTATTAACATGAAACAATATTCCATAGATTTTTCCATATGTTTAATTTTTATTAAATTTGTTAATGTTACAGAGTTCTTGTATTGCCAGACCATGCTTGAGAATTCCAAGAAAGAAATGGTACAATGGACAGCTTCATCCACCCATCATACAGTATATTAAAACTTGATTCCATGTGCATTTTAGTAATTCCACAATCTTTTAAAAAGTTTTAACAAGAGTTGTAATTTAAAATCTCCCACACAGCTTTCAGATTTCTAGCACACTATGTCTTTAAATAAAACTTCCACATATTCATCTCAATTTATTTCTCAGTAACAACCCCCCCCCCTTATTTTTTTTACTAGAAAATAAAATGGCATAATTTCTGGGGAATATGTGGTTCAAGGTTCAACAGATTACTTAAGATATTTGGTTGTTAAATAAACCCATCATTTTAAATCCCTTGTGTTGTTTTTATGTTTTTGTTTTGTTTTCTTTTTATTAATTTGTTTGTTTATTTTTCTTATCATCCAACCTTTAATTGGCTGGTTCAGCTAGCTCCTCACCCAAGTCAGTCAGAAGACATTCTTTGTACCACCTCAATACCAACAGAATTGCCAGAAAACAATTAGCATTTGCTGCTAATTGTTCTATTCTTGGAAGTATTACTTGGAACTTGGAAGTTCCATTCTTGGAGTATTACTTTAATAAAGACAAAACTCCTTTAGGAAAAGTTTCATTTTTCAAGAATAATTATACTCATTTGCTTTACTCTTGTCTGTAGCTAGTCTACAATTCCTGCATTTGACAAAGATATTCATAGAGAAATCCATCTGCATTGTGGTCACACATTACTCTGAATATTTCTAATGAATCAAAGACACAAAACTAGGAAATGGCGTACTATCTCAATATGGAGAAACTTGGGTAATCACGAACTACTTCTTTAAAACTACTGTTTTAGAATTATTTAAATTGTGACATTTTAAGTGGGCTATTTTAAATTGCCTTTATTAAAAACAGAAGTGCTAATCACCCAACTTTCACCCCTGACTTCCCAAATCAGTAGCTTAAGAGTTAATGAGACTGAACTTCGCTGGATCTCAGATGCCAGCACCCTTCTGCCTCTCTACTCTGCTGTCCTGCATTTTCGGCCTGATTTCACCCTTGGTGCGGCTCATCAGCCAGCCTGCCTTCCTGTGAGCTTTCCGGGGAGTCTGCCTTCCCGTGAGCCTTCCGTGGAGGTGAGTCGACAAGCCCAGAAAGGGAGGAGCCACTGAACTTCGCTGGATCTCAGATGCCAGCACACTTCTGCCTCTCTACTCTGCTGTCCTGCATTTTTGGCCTGATTTCATCCTGGGTGCGGCCCATCTGCCAGCCTGCCTTACTGTGAGCCTTCCGTGGAGGTGAGTCGACACGCCCAGAAAGGGAGAAGCCAGAGGAGCACGGTTGCTCCGCTCCCCTTCGCGACGGTGCACAGCATTTAGCCGATGAATACAATCACAACACGTAGAAAAACACGCAGTATTAGTGTGACAATGGGGAAACAACACGGGCCAGTGCCAGACATAGAGAATGAAGATGGCAACTCTAATGACTTGAACATGACCAACCACCTAGTCAGTCTCTCAGATAAGGAGTTTAGAGTTGCAATATGGAACATGTTCAAAGAACTCAAACGAAGTATAGAAGAGAAAACTAAAAAGAATCAGGAGAATATGAAGATAGAAATGAGAAAACTCCAAACAGAAATTTCAGATCAAATAACAGGTCTGAGAAACTCAGTAGATGAATTGAAGAAAAACATGTTTGAGATTTCCCACAGGTTAACAGCAGCTGAGGATAGAATCAGTACACTGGAAGATGAGATACATAACAATTACACACAGCAGAAGAAATTGGAAAAAAGCCTCAAAGCAAATGATCAAACAATGGAAAAATTACTCAAAGAATGGGAACAGATGAAAATAGAAGTCTATGATAAGCTCAACAGAAACAACTTAAGAATCATTGGAGTCCCAGAGACTCAGGAAGAAAATCTCCAGGAAGAATCAACAGTCAAGAACATCATTAAAGAGAAACTACCAGAGATAATGAATACATGTGATCAAATCCTGCATGCCCGAAGAGTGCCAACTAAAAGAGACCCCAGAAAAAACACCCCAAGACACATCCTAGTCACAATGATGAATCCCATAGATAGAGACAGAATTCTGAAAGCAGCAAGATCGAAAAGAGAAATTACATTCAAGGGAACATCCTTGAGATTTACTGCAGACCTGTCACCAGAAACACTCAAGGCCAGAAGGCAGTGGTGGGACATAGTGACAAAACTCAATGAAATAAATGCTTCGCCTAGAATACTGCACCCAGCAAAACTCACTTTCAGGTTTGAAGGAACAATACATAGTTTCACAGACAAACAACAGCTCAAAAACTTCACAGACACAAAACCATTCTTAAAAGAAAAACTGAACGGCATACTTTAAGACAAGGCTTACCAACAGACACACCAAACTTTAATATAAAGATGGCACTAACTCCCAGGACAATTCTTTCTTTCAATGTCAATGGACTAAATGCACCAGTTAAGAGACACAGAGTGGCTAAATGGACCAAAAAACTCAATCCAACCTTCTGCTGCCTACAAGAAACGCATCTGAATAGTCAGAACAAACATAGACTCAAAATAAAAGGCTGGAGGAAAATCATCCAAGCAAACAACACCCAAAAAAAGCAGGAGTGGCCATATTAATATCAGATGATGCAAACTTTATACTTAGGAAAGTTGTAAGGGACAAAGATGGACATTTTGTATTAATCAAGGGATATGTACAGCAGGAAGAAATCACCCTTCTAAACATATATGCACCGAATGAGGGGCCAGCAAAATATTTAATACAACTGTTGACAAATCTGAAAAATAATATCAATAACAACACAATAATTGTGGGAGACCTCAACACGGCATTGTCAACACTAGACAGGTCAACCAGACTGAAACCCAACAAGAATATACTAGACCTGAGGAGAGAAATGGAAGAAAGAGGCCTAGTAGATATATACAGGCTCCACCCCCAGAAGCCTGGATACACATTTTTCTCTAATGTACATGGGACATTCTCTAGGATAGACTACATGTTAGCACACAAAACATACCTCTATAATATCAAGAGGATAGAAATTTTGCAGGCTGCCTTTGCTGACCACAAAGCCCTGAAATTATATATAAACTACAAAGGGACACAGAAGAAAAATTTTAACACCTGGAAGTTAAATAGCCTCATACTGAATAATCAGTGGGTCCGAGATGAAATCAAAGAGGAAATCAAAACCTTCCTGAAAACAAATGACAATGGAGACACAAATTATCAGAACCTATGGGACACAGCAAAAGCAGTACTGAGAGGAAAATTTATAGCTTTGCAAGCACACATCAGGAAAGAAGAAGGGGCATACCTGAATAGCTTAATGACGCAGCTCATAGAATTAGAAAGTGCTCAACAAAAGGATCCAAAAATAGGGAGGCAGAAGGAAATAACAAAGCTGAGAGCAGAAATCAATGAAGTGGAAACCAGAAAAACCATCCAAAAGATCAACGAAAGCAGAAGTTGGTTCTTTGAAAAAATAAACAAGATTGATAGACCACTGGCAAAACTAACAAAGAAAGAAAGAGAGAGAAACTTGATAACTCGTATTAGGAATGAAAAAGGAGAGATCACTACTGATATGGTAGAGATTCAAAGGGTAATCAGAAACTACTTTGAGAAACTCTATGCCACTAAAAATGAAAACCTGGAAGAAATGGATAAATTTTTGGAATCTTATAATCTTCCACGATTGAATGAAGAGGATGTAGCATATCTAAACACACCCATTACTATTGAGGAAATTAAGAAAGTAATCAAATGTCTGCCCAAAAACAAAAGCCCAGGCCCAGATGGATTTACTAATGAATTCTTTCAAACCTTTCAAGAGGAACTACTACCAATCCTGGCAAGACTCTTTCATGAAATTGAAAAAACAGGAAAACTTCCAAATAGCTTTTATGAAGCCAACATTACCTTGATACCTAAACCAGACAGAGATGCTACGAAAAAAGAAAATTACAGACCAATATCGCTGATGAATGCAGATGCAAAGATCTTCAACAAAATCCTGGCAAATAGGATTCAATGCCTCATTAAGAAGATCATCCACTACGATCAAGTAGGTTTCATTCCAGGAATGCAAGGCTGGTTTAACATCCGTAAATCTATCAACATAATACACAACATCAACAGCAAGAAAAATAAAAATCACATGATCATATCAATCGACGCAGAGAAAGCATTTGACAAGGTCCAACACCCATTCTTGATCAAAACTCTCAGCAAGATGGGAATGGAAGGAACCTTTCTCAATATAGTTAAGGCCATCTACCACAAGCCAGAGGCAAATATTGTCCTCAATGGAGAAAAACTGAAAGCCTTTCCTCTAAATTCTGGCACAAGACAAGGCTGTCCTCTCTCACCACTCCTATTCAACATAGCACTGGAAGTACTCGCTAGAGCGATTAGGCAAGAAAAGGATATCAAGGGAATCCAGATAGGAAAGGAAGAAGTCAAGCTCTCACTGTTTGCAGATGACATGATACTCTACTTAGAAAACCCCAAAGACTCTACCAAAAAGCTTCTAGAAACAATAGACTCATATAGCAAGGTGGCAGGCTACAAAATTAACACACAAAAATCAATGGCCTTTCTATACACCAATATTAATAAGGAAGAAATGGACATTAAGAAAACAACTCCATTCACTATAGTGTCACACAAACTCAAATATCTTGGAATCAACTTGACTAAAAATGTGAAGGACCTATACAAGGAAAACTATAAAACTCTGCTCCAAGAAATAAGAGAGGACACACGGAAATGGAAGCACATACCCTGCTCATGGATTGGCAGGATTAACATCATTAAAATGGCAATACTCCCCAAAGCACTGTACAGATTTAATGCGATCCCCCTAAAGATACCCATGACATTCTTCAAAGAAGTGGACCAGGCACTTTTGAAATTTATTTGGAACAATAAACACCCTCGAATAGCTAAAGCAATCATTGGGAAAAAGAATATGGGAGGAATTACTTTCCCCAACTTTAAACTTTACTACAAAGCAATAGTTATCAAAACAGCATGGTATTGGAATAAGGACAGGCCCTCAGATCAGTGGAATAAGCTTGAATACTCAGAGAATGTTCCCCAGACATACAATCACCTAATTTTTGATAAAGAAGCAAAAAATCCTAAATGGAACAAAGAAAGCCTCTTCAACAAGTGGTGTTGGCACAACTGGGTAGCCACTTGCAAAAAATTGAACTTAGACCCCCAGCTAACATCATGTACGAAGGTAAAATCCAAATGGATTAAAGACCTCGATATCAGCCCCAAAACCATAAGATATATAGAACAATACGTAGGTAAAACACTCCAGGACATTGAGGCTAAAGGCATCTTCAAGGAAGAAACTGCACTCTCCAAGCAAGTGAAAGCAGAAATTAACAGATGGGAATATATTAAGCTGAGAAGCTTCTGCACCTCAAAGGAAATAGTGCCCAAGATACAAGAGCCACCCACTGAGTGGGAGAAACTATTCACCCAATACCCATCAGATAAGGGGCTAATCTCCAAAATATACAAGGCACTGACAGAACTTTACAAGAAAAAAACATCTAGTCCCATCAAAAAATGGGGAGAAGAAATGAACAGACACTTTGACAAAGAAGAAATACAGATGGCCAAAAGACACATGAAAAAGTGCTCTACATCACTAATCATCAGGGAGATGCAAATCAAAACAATGATGAGATACCACCTCACACCACAGAGAATGGCACACATCACAAAGAATGAGAATAAACAGTGTTGGCGGGGATGTGGGGAGAAAGGAACTCTTATCCACTGCTGGTGGGAATGCCGTCTAGTTCAGCCTTTATGGAAAGCGATATGGAGATTCCTCCAAAAACTGGAAATTGAGCTCCCATACGATCCAGCTATACCACTCCTAGGAATATACCTTAGGAACACAAAAATACAATACAAAAACCCCTTCCTTACACCTATATTCATTGCAGCACTATTTACCATAGCAAGACTCTGGAAACAACCAAGATGCCCTTCAACAGACGAATGGCTAAAGAAACTGTGGTACATATACACAATGGAATATTATGCAGCTGTCAGGAGAGATGAAGTCATGAAATTTTCCTATACATGGATGTACACTGAATCTATTATGCTGAGTGAAATAAGTCAGAGAGAGAGAGAAAAACGCAGAATGGTCTCACACATTTATGGGTTTTAAGAAAAATGAAAGACATTCTTGCAATAATAACTTTCAGACACAAAAGAGAAAAGAGCTGGAAGTTCCAGCTCACCTCAGGAAGCTCATCACAAAGAGTGATGAGTTTAGTTGGATAAATAACTACATTTTGAACTGTCCTAATAATGAGAATGTATGAGGGAAATTGAGAACCTGTTTAGAGTACAGGGGGGGTCGGGTGGGGAGGAGGGAGACTTGGGACATTGGTGATGGGAATGTTGCACTGGTGATGGGTGGTGTTAAGAAAAAAAAAGTGTAACTTTAATTTAGTAAAAAAAGAAAAAAAAAAGAAAGTCATTTTTTCCTGTTTATCTTTTCTGTGTAAATTTAATTGTCATTCTAGCTAAAGAACATAGGGAGGAAAAAACAAAAGAGTTAATGAAAGGTAGGGTAACAACTAGACTGGGATAATCACTGTATCTATATAATGATCAACACTTTAATGAACATTCATATTCTAATGTTCATAAAAATAGGCATATGTATATCTGGAATCTTGTCAAAGATCATGCAAGATCTGAACACTTAAAATGGATTTTAAGTGAAATTCTGCTCTCATGTCTTTGAACTTATAAGGACAAGTGAGTGAATCCTTTGGCCTAAGCAGAAACCATACTCTTTCTATTGCAGTTTACTACAGTATTTAGACTTGATTCAAAGATACTTAGCAGCACCTGAAATAGAGCCTCCTACATTCACTGCCTTGACATCTGACAGCAAAAGCATTTTGGTTCCACTCTAGGAATTGGCAAATTCACAAGACTTTTCGCAATTCTAATGTATATTCCAGTTTAAGCCAGCAAATGCTCTGTCAAAGATTTATGCAAGTCAAAGGCCTTAATGTGCAACACAGAAAAAGCATTATCCAAATTAAAAAAAAAGACTTAATCTCTTTTCTTATAGTGTCTTTGTTTAAGCACCGCGAAGCTTTATTTTTAATTTCTTTTCTTATAATACTGTCTTTATTTAAGCACCATGATTATAAACATGTTTACAGTTGGGTTTCTGTTAAAATTTTTTTTTAATTAAAAAAAAGACTAAAGAAAACATAATTATTCCCTCTCCC
The DNA here is from genome assembly GCF_024139225.1 of Suncus etruscus. Lineage (NCBI taxonomy): Eukaryota > Metazoa > Chordata > Mammalia > Eulipotyphla > Soricidae > Suncus > Suncus etruscus. The sequence goes on along the minus strand of NC_064858.1, from coordinate 12,316,426 downwards.
ACCTCCTTTCCCACTTGGAGACCCAAATTTGACTGAATTTGTCATTACTTCAGAATACAACTCAAAGTTTAACTTAGAAATCACAGTCCTACACTGATTATCTGAACATTATCAGTTCTTTTGAGCAGTATGGTTCAGAAAATCTAATATAGCCACAGCTAACTACAGAGAATATTCCTTAAGGTTGGGGCACAGGATAGGTTAATTAAGGTCACTTAAATCATCATCTTTTACAGCAGATCAAAACTCAAAACTACTTTCTGTAGCATTTTGATAGGAATCCAGGAGAGCTGTTTCAAGTTTCATGACTACTTCATAGTAGTAACTTTCTTATCCAGAAGTTGTGATCCACATTCAAATGTCCACAACGAGTGCAGCAAATATGAGGTAGTCAGCCCTGACGAAGGCTTCATATCTGAACATAAAAAAGATTTTAAAGTGATCACTATCTGCAGTTTTGTGTTGTTGTTATTTGTTTTGTTTTGTTTCTGTATTTGTAAATATGAAAGAAACTATGGAATCTAGTCCACACTTTATATAATAGAAAAATTAATTCCACCTAAATCCAATTTATAAAGATGGTTGTGACACTTCTGATTTCCATAGTGCAATTGGCCTGTTCACTTATAAAGAGTGGTCTGCATCAGTGGCTGTAGATCCCGCAGAAATTACGTACATGATGAATGACTGTTCCCAGTAGCTAGCTGTAGTCTATGACCTTAGATGGGTTAGCAAAAACCATTTCTTAATTGTACTATGTGTGGCTGCTTTTCTGATTTTCAAGCACTGCATGCTAGTTGTCCAGCTGAAGCTTAACGACCAGGATTTTGAAACCTCATCTTTACCTCTATTTTTGTTTTTTGCTACTTCAAAGCTCTTCTCCATTTCTTTATCCGTGTGGCTTTCTATATGCTTCTTTGGCAGTGGACAGCAGGAGTGGGAATTGTGTATTGCTGTAAATTTCTGGTGGTCCTTGTGGCATTTCCTTGTCATGGTTAACCTGGCCCCAGGTGGTCTATACACAGTACTAGTCATCCTTGATTTTGGGGTTTCCTGTAACTAGGAGGTGCTTGTACTGGAGCTGTTTTTATTCCAAAAACCTGAAGATCATTCTACACCACCACCACCACACCACCAACAACTGCCACCTCCTTCTTCCCAAGTATCACCATCTCTTTTTCTCATTATCATCTTCCTTTCACTTATTTGCATTGCCTGAACTCTGAGGCCACTGTCATCAACCTCTTTCTGCCCAAATTATTTCCATTTGTCTTCATCCTTGGTCACAGTCTTAGTGGTGGCCTCGAGGTCTGCGGACCCCTTTGTCCCGCTGTCGCCCTGCCAGCTGTCTGTGCCCGTCCAGACCTGCCCTCCACTGTTCCATGTCCTGGGCACTTTTCACCAAGCTCTACTCCTTCTTTTTCTGGTCTCTTTTGGCGAAGAAATTGTCTAAGCTCCTTTCCTCTGTCCCAGCCTAGGTCCGCAGGGTTTCGAGCTTTGAGTGGAGCCTGGCTGGACACTGCTCACAAGTGCAGCGATGCCTCCAATATTCCATAGATATTTTAATTTTTTATTTTATTGAAACCATGTGATCTACAGAGTCCTTCATAGTTGAATTTCAGATATACAGTGAGTCAGGGCCATTTCCACGCCCCCAGTATTAACTTTCCCTCCACCAAAGACCCGAGAGTGAATCCTATACCACCACCCTTTGCCCCTTGACCTGCATTGTAACAGGCCCCTTTGAGTTTAGATTGTTAAAGTTTAGGTCTTTTGATTCTATTATCATTGATTTTGGCTTGTATATTTTAGTTTTGTCCTTATTTATGTCCCTACCAATGCATCTGAGACCCCTTGGCCCCTGGTCCCCAGCTTTTCTTTAATCTTTTCTTTTTAGTTTTATAGAAAAATGTGGGGGTATGTGGTAAAAAAAAAAAAAAAGTAATCCGTGTCCCAAGGTTCTATGAAAAAGGCGAGAGCCCCTACTTAAAAGATAAGAACTTAAAAAAAGGAAACAAAAAAGAGTTTATGTATGGCAGGGTTTTTTTTTTTAATTTTGTTTGTTTTGTTTGTTGAGTTTTTTGCCTGTTTGTTTTGCATAGGCATAGCAAAAGATGGGGCGAATAGAAAGGATAAATCTTTTATCTAAAAACAGGGAGATCTACCCATGAAGAATCCTGCTGTAAGACTAATCAACTTCTCTGGATATACTAAGATGTCTAGCTCCAAAGTCTTTTCTTTGTGGTTCCAGTAAAAGTTCTTCACAATCAGGGTTGTCCATAGATTTTTAAATGTGGCCATAGTTCTGTGTGTGCAGTTGTCTTATCACACAAATAATTAGATTCTTTGCCATAGTGGACATTTGCAGTTATAATGGTGCTTTTGTAGAATCTTTTGTTGACTAGTGGATCAACAGACATATTCAATACAAAGACCTCTGATAAACATCCAAGCACTTACTTTTTCTGGTAGCATCGACACATTCAGACAGCCGCCTGTATCTTCAACAGCAAGGAGGAAACCATTAACATTACTAACATAGAGCCTTCCATAATTTAATGAACTAAGATATACAAAAATCATCATATGATTTTCTATCTAACACCCCCAAAGACTTCAGGGTTTCTATTCAATTACTTATGTAACCAAATTAAGGATGTGCTCTGGAAACAAAGAAGAGTGTTTAATGAAGTTCATCTGAAGTTCCCCTGGCTGCTGAAGTTTGCATTGAGCAATCAATCATCAAAAGGAAAATTGCCTGCAAAGGAGAAATGGCTTCTTCTCTCAGTTTTATTTAGTATATACCATAATAACTAAGTCATATGTATGTTACTGTTTTTTTGCCAAATAATAAGATAGCTTTGCAGAGTGATGGAGAAAGCAAGTGTTACTTAAAAACAAAAGTAAAAAATTTGAATGTCCTGTAAATACCTTTTTATTATATGATTATAATTATAATCGAGTCTACTTTTGTTTTTAAGCAAGTAATCTTCATTCTAAACCAAGACCATTTGCCTCTGTTGGTAAATAAGATTTATTCCCATGTTTCTTTTTTTTAAATTTAATATTATTGAAACTAATGTGATTCACAAGAACCTGCAGATATCTGGGATTCAAATAGACAATGAATCAGGGTCAATCCCACTACCAGTGTTGACCTCCATCCACCATGTTCTCAGAATGTATTCCATTCACCCTTTGCCCCCCAGCTTGCCAGCATAACAGGCCCAGTTAAAGTTTAGATTGTTAAAGTTTGAGTCTTTTGATTCCATTGTTGTTGACTTTGACTTAAATATTTAGTTCTGTCTTTTTCTTCTATAATCTACATCAAAGCACCTGACACTGCTTGGACCCAGGCCCCATCTTTTCTTGTGTTTCTCCTCTTCCATTCAATTTCTTTCCTTCTCCTTGCTATACTCTGGGCCAAGGATACAACTCCCATACAAATCATTGAATTTCTTTATGCAGTTATTCTAAATATCACATATAAGTAATATCATTTTATATTTATCCTTCTTCTGGCTTACTTTATATAACATAATATCTTCCATTTTCATTCATGTTGCTACAAATTGCATGATTGCACCTTTCCTTACAGCTATGTAACATTCCATTGTATATATGGACCATATATTCATGATCTACTTGTCTGTTGTTGGACTTCTAGGTTGATTTCAAGCCATAGCTGTTGTACTGAGTACTGCAATGAATAAGTTGTGTATTTACATGTTTCTGATTAAAATTTTGTATGTAACATATGTATGTAACAGATAGGTCAAAAATCTCTTGCCTAAAGAGAAATGAAGGAATGAATGAAAGAAAAAGAAAGAAAGAAAGAAAGAAAGAAAGAGAAGTGGGGGATTAAGAAAGAAAAAGAAGGAAGAAAGAAAAAAGAAAGAAGTGAGGGAGAGAAGACAGAAGGAAGATGAGGGTGTGATGAAGAAAGAGAAAGAAAGAAAGAAAGAAAGAAAGAAAGAAAGAAAGAAAGAAAGAAAGAAAGAAAGAAAGGAAAGAAAGAAAGAGAAAGAAAGAAAGAAGAAAGAAAGAAAGAAGAAAGAAAGAAAAGAAAGAAAGAAAGGAAGGAAGGAAGGAAGGAAGGAAGGAAAGAAAGAAAGAAAGGAAAGAAAGAAAGAGAAAGAAAGAAGAAAAAGAAAGAAAAGAAGAAAGAAAGAAAAAGAAAGAAAGAAAGAAAAAGAAAGAAAGAAGGAAAGGGGGGCCGGGCGGTGGCGCTGGAGGTAAGGTGCCTGCCTTGCCTGCGCTAGCCTAGGATGGACCATAGTTCGATCCCCCGGCATCCCATATGGTCCCCCAAAGAGCCAGGAGCAACTTGTCTGAGGCATAGCCAGGAGTAACCCTGAGCGTCACAGGGTGTGGCCCCAAAAAAAAACAAAAAAAAAAAGAAAAGAAGAAAGGAAAAAGGAGAAGAAAGACAAAGAAAGAAAGAAGAAAGAAAGAAAGAAAGAAAAGAAAGAACAGAAAGAAAGAAAGAAAGAAGCAGAAAAGAAAGAAGAAAGAAAGAAAGAAAGAAAAGAAAGAAAGAGAAAGAAAGAAAGAAAGAGAAGAAAGAAAGGAAAGAAAGAAAGAAAAAGAAAGAAGGAAGAACCGAAAAAAGAAAGAAGAAAGAGAAGTGAGGATGAAGAAAGATCGAGGGTAGGATGAAGAAAGAAGAAGAAAGAAAAAAGAAAGAAGAAAGAAAGAAAGAAAAGAGAAGAAAGAAAGAAAAAAGAAGAAGAAAGAAAGAAAGAAGGAAGGAAGAAAGAAAGAAAAAGAAAAAGAAAGAAGGAAGAACAAAAAAAGAAAGAAGAAAGAGAAGTGAGGATGAAGAAAGATGAGGGTAGGATGAAGAAAGAAGAAAGAAAAAAGAAAGAAGAGAAATGAGAAAGAAGAAAGGAAAGAAAGAAAGAAGAAAGAAAACGAAGAGAAAGGAGAAAGAAGAAAGAAAAGAAAGAAAGAAAGAAAGAAAAAGAAAGAAGGAAGAACGAAAAAAGAAAGAAGAAGTGAGGATGAAGAAAGATGAGGGTAGGATGAAGAAAGAAGAAAGAAAAAAGAAAGAAGAGAAATGAGAAAGAAGAAAGGAAAGAAAGAAAGAAAGAAAGAAGAAAGAAAAAGAAGAGAAAGGAGAAAGAAGAAAGAAAAGAAAAAGAAAGAAAGAAAGAAAGAAAAAAGAAAGAAAGAAAAAAGAAAAAAAGAGAAGTGGGGATTAAGAAAGAAAAAGAAGGAAAAAAAAAAAGAAAGAAGTGAGGGAGAAAACAGAAGGAAGATGAGGGTGGGATGAAGAAAGAGAAAGAAAGAAAGAAAGAAAGAAAAAAGAAAGAAAGAAAGAAAGAAAGAAAAAAGAAAGAAAGGAAAGGAAGAAGAAAGAAAGAAAAAGAAAAAGAAGAACGAAAAAAGAAAGAAAAGAGAAGTGAGGATGAAGAAAGATGAGGGTAGGATGAAGAAAGAAGAAAGAAAAAAGAAAGAAGAGAAATGAGAAAGAAGAAAGGAAAGAAAGAAGAAAGAAAACGAAGAGAAAGGAGAAAGAAGAAAGGAAAGAAAGAAAGAAAGAAAGAAAGAAAGAAAGAAAGAAAGAAAGAAAGAAAGAAAGAAAGAAAGAAAGAAAGAAAGAAAGAAAAAAGAAAGAAAGAAAGAGGGAGGGAGGAGGGAGGGAGGAGGAGGAAGGAAAGGAAGGAAGGAAGGAAGGAAAAGGAAGGAAGGAAGGAAGGAAGGAAGGAGGAAGGGAGGAAGGAAGAAGGAAGGAAGGAAGGAAGGAGGGAGGGAGGAAGGAAGGAAGGAGAAAGAAAGAAAGAAAGAAAGAAAGAAAGAAAGAAAGAAAGAAAAGAAGAAAGAAAGAAAGAGAAAGAAAGAAAGAAAGAAAGAAAGAGATAGGAGGGAAGGGAAGGAAGAAGGGAAGAGAAGAGACGAGAAGAAAGAATGAAGCAAGAACAATGAACACGAAAGAGACGGACAGCAAAGAGGAAAGAAAGAAAGGAAAGATAAGAAAGATGACGAAAAAGTAAAGAAAGAAAGAAACATGAAAGAGACAAGCAAAAAGAAAGAAAAAAGATCGAAAGAAATGTTGAAGGAAGGAGTGAGGAAATTCAAAAATCCAACATACCATCTAAGTTCTTCAATGTTGGTCAAACCATATTTTACTAGAATATTACAACTTCTCATTTAGATTTATAAATTGTGTAAAATAATTTAGTCATTTACATTTTTTTAAATTTTTTTCTTATGGGCCACACCTAGCAGTGTTCACATCTTACTCCAACCCTTTGCTCCAAGATGATCATTCCTGGAGGTGTTCAGGGATGACCAATATGCAATTCCAGTGCTCTCTAAATTCTTTGGCCACATGCAAGATAAGTTTTTCTTAATGTTTTAATGATGGCCTACTTTGCATGACTAAAATCAAATCCTAGTAATTTTATTTCAACTTACATTAAAATCTAATTTATTTTCTGCTTCAAGTTTTTATTTATTTTATGATTTACAATACTGTTAGTAATAGTTTCAGAAATAGTTTCAATACTACACCTAACAACCTAGTGTCATATTTTCTACACCAGTTTCTCAATATTCCTTTGCAACCCCCTGGGCATAGTTGATTATGCAGGTCTGTAACACTGGTCTTTTGTCATTGCCTTTCTATGCCTGACAAGCTCTGTGTTCCAAAGGCCTGTATGTAATTAGTTTCCTTCTCCTGCTCTTTGAGTTTCTCTAGATAAGAATCCTTGCATATTGCTATTATCACTTTGCATTTTTTATTTCTAAAGCTCTAGGAATCTTTTAGCATCACCAATATTACAGGATATTTATTTGCTTTTTAAAATTATTTTAGAATTATAGTTAGGTAACATGGTTACCATAGTGCTAGGATTTATTGCTTTTATGTTCAAAGTTACTGCATCTCACATCCAACAAAGTGTCCAAAGACCTTCCAGCACTGTTCTTATGATATATCATGTCCATTTCTTTTTTTTTTTTTTTAATTTTTATTTTGATCATAATGGTTTATATCATGTCCATTTCTTCATTCCCCTCGCCTCCATCCCATCCTCCTCCACTGCTTTGTAATCAGACTCTTGGATTTAAGGTCAAAAGTTGATAACCCTTCAATTTTAGGATATTTAACAAGATCCTTTCTCTACTGATTTAGTCTAAAAGCCTGACATTTAAGAAAATACTGAAGGCTTTAATTCAACCCTTGTTTTCAGTTAATGGGAACAAGAAACAGGATAGGAGCTGGAGTGATAACACAGTAGTAAGGTGTTTGCCTCGCACATGGCTCACCTGGAATGGACACGGGTTCAATTCCCAGCATCCCCACTGGGTGTGACCCCCCCCCAAAATATAGGATATTTTAAAATGGAATTTCTTGGGTAGGAATAGTTCTAGTGCTGCAGTACTATACCATTATTTCCTAAGTCTAGCTGACCAAAAGGCTTTTTTGAGGAGAGGGTCACTACTGACAGTAAGAGATAATATGAGGCGCTAAGAAGGACTGCGTGCAAGGCATGTACTTTACTCCTTGTACTGTTTCTGATTCACTCGATTTTAAGGGAACAACCAAATTAATTTTAACCCAACATTTTTATTATTAATAAAACATGTTCAATCAAAAGTTACCTAAGCATTTGGATTGCTTTTATGTTTTCATCAGAGGTATGTCAATAGCAGGTTCACTTACAAAATTTTAGAAAGAGGAAGAAAAAAGAAATACTGCTTTCTACTACACTTTATTGATTTCTTGCTCTTTCAGGATACCCAGTGTAACCTTTCTGAAGTCCATAAGTCAGTTCATTAAACAGATTGCTGAGGGACCTTTCGATGATAGCACAGCAAGAAGGGCATTTGCCTTGCATATAGTTGACCCAGTTTGATCCCTGGCTTCCCAGGTGGTCCCCCAAGCCTGCCAGAAATGATTTCTGAGTGAAGAGCTAGAAGTTATCCTAGAGTGCATTTGGTAGTGGCCCCCAAAACAAATAATAATAATGACAATAATAATAATTAATAATAACAATAAAACAGACTTTAAGGTGAACTAATGCAACTATATTAATCAATTACAGTGATTAGACCCCTGCACAAACAAAATTTAAAAGTCTTGGCTCTGCAAAGATAGTGTACCAGTCAGAGCACTTGCCTTACACATAGCTAAACCAGATTCCATCCCCAGTATCATTAAGGTCCCCAGAGTCTGGGACCCCTCCAGCAGTAATCACAGAGCCAAGATTAAATCCTAACTAGATAAATGTGGACCCTAAAATAAAATCAAAATTCTCCTTGCATTTTATAAAAAGCATCACCCTGAATAAAAAAGATGAATTTTTTAAAATAATTATATGCCTATTTTTACTCCCTCTACTTTTGAGTATAACATAAGATTTAGCTTTATAAGATCTCCAAGAATGTCCTAATCAAAGCTTTCATTCAAGTACTATTACTTTATGGGTCATGTATATATCAAAGGGAAAAAATGATTTTAACATTGGGTATAGCCAGAAAGTGGAGGTAAAATATTCAAGCACAAATTCTTTCAAAGATCTTAAGAGGCAAAGTTCTGAACTGACTGGTCGACACAGCTTTTCTAAGATAAATTAGCCTAATTGCCTTTTGAATCAGATGGAGGATATTAGCCTTACATTCTGTGCTGAAAACTAAAATAACTAAGATTCTTTTTTATTTTACATTACCTTGCACTTGCTCCCATAAATTCTTTTCTTCCTTCCCAACCAAACATAAGGGGGGGAAATATCTTTGTCCATATGGAATCTCTATATTTGAATTCTGTCTGTGGCTATTAATCCATCAAAGAAAAAAAAAAGATTGCATCTAGCAACCAATGTCTTTTCCTATACAACACAGAATAACAGAACCTTCAGTGCTAGGAATATGAACTTCCCCCAACCTAATTTCAGCAAGCTCTGACACTTTAATTACAGCAGTAACTCTAAATTAGTGTTGGCACAGATTACTGATTGATACAGCTATTGAATTCATCATTCATACACCTGGACCTCATAATACACATCATAAAGAACATAAATTAAGAATAGAGGGGCATAAGAAGTTTCTGCATCTGTCTGTGGACCTCATACCTGCACTGAAAATGCTAATCTATATTCAGAAGGCTAATGAGAATAAAAGCTGTCTTTTTTTCCTCACTAAGGAATTCAGTACTCTAGTGTCTCTTAGTGAAAGTATGAATCACGTGTTCCCATCTATTTAATTTTTAGAAATATAACTGAGTTTCCAAGGAAAGGGGCTTTATATTTTGGGCACTATAAATTGGACATAAAAAATTAAAAATCCCTTTGCTAGGAAAATAAGCTCTGGGCCAAGTCAGATGCGTGGGTATTCTGCCATCTGCTGGCTATTGTCTGGAACGTTGAAATCCAATGCATCCTCTGAGTTTTTCCGAATTTTCAATGTTTAGCTTAGCAATATATGTAAAGGAGACTTATTTTTTCATTGCAGATGAGAAGAAGATACTAAAGTTACTATTAGAAGTTAATATTTTAAATTAATATTTTATTTCTAATTCTATTTAAAGAAAATTTGGGATATATTAATCCCCATGGCATTTTATTTATTAGTAACATTTTACATTAGTAAAGTAAATTTGTGATCCTAACAATATCAATACACTTAATAAATAAAATAGAAATAAATGCTAGAGGAAAATAGTCTACTCTGTTATACAGATAAATGTAGAAATTTAATCACTGTTGCTTACGTTGTGCTACATTCTTTACAAATACTGCCCCATTTAATTTTTATAATAATATACAAAATAGATGTTAATATTTTCTTTTTAAATATATTTTATTTAAACACTTTGATTACATACATGATTGTGTTTGGGTTTCAGTCATGTAAAGAACACCACCCATCACAGTGCAACATTCCCATCACCAATGTCCCAAGTCTCCCTCCTCCCCACCCGACCCCCGCCTGTACTATAGAAGGCTTTCCATTTCCCTCATACATTCTTATTATTAGGATAGTTCGAAACTTAGTTTTTCTCTAACTAAACTCATCCCTGTTTTTGGTGAACTTCATGAGGTGAGTTGTAACTTCCAGCCCTTCTCTCTTTTGTGTCTTAAAATTATTATTGTAAGAATGTCTTTCATTTTTCTTAAAACCCATAGATGAGTGAGACCATTCTGCGTCTCTCTCTCTCTCTCTCTCTCTCTCTCTCTCTCTCTCTCTCTCTCTCTCTCGCACTCTCTCTCTCTGACTTATTTCACTAAGCATAATAGATTCCATGTACATTCATGTATAGGAAAATTTCATGACTTCATCTCTCCTGACAGCTGCATAATATTCCATGGTGTATATGTACCACAGTTTCTTTAGCTATTCATCTGTTGAAAGGCATCTTGGCTGTTTCCAGAATCTTGCTATGGTAAATAGTGCTGCATTGAATATAGGTGTAAGGAAGGGATTTTTGTATTGCATTTTTTGTGTTCCTAGGGTATATTCCTAGGAGTGGTATAGCTGTATCGTATGGGAGCTCGATTTCCAGTTTTGGGAGGAATCTCTATATTGCTTTCCATAAAGGTTGAACTAGACGGCATTCCCACCAGCAGTGGATAAGAGTTCCTTTCTCTCCACATCCCCGCCAACACTGTTCTCATTCTTTTTGATGTGTGCCAATTTCTGTGGTGTGAGGTTGTACCTCATAGTTGTTTTTATTTGCATCTCCCTGATGATTAGTGATGTGGAGCATTTTTTCATGTGTCTTTTGGCCATTTGTATTTCTTCTTTATCAGTATCTGTCCTTTTCTTCTCCCCATTTTTTGATGGGATTAGATGTTTTTTCTTGTAAAGTTCTGTCAGTGCTTTGTATATTTTGGAGATTAGCCCCTTATCTGATGGGTATTGGGTGAACAGTTTCTCCCACTCAGTGAGTGGCTCTGTATTCTGGGCTCTATTTCCTTTGAGGTGCAGAAGCTTCTCAGCTTAATATATTCCCATCTGTTAATCTCTGCTTTCACTTGCTTGGAGAGTGCAGTTTTCTCCTTAAATATGCCTGTAGTCTCAATGTCCTGGAGTGTTTTGCCTACATGTTGTTCTATATATCTTATGGTTTCGAGTCTGATATCAAGGTCTTTAATCCATTTGAATTTTACCTTCATACGTGATGTTAACTTGGGGTCTAAGTTCAATTTTTTGCAAGTGGCTAGCCAGTTGTACCAACACCACATGTTGAAGAGGCTTTCTTTGCTCTACTTAGGATTTCTTGCTCCTTTATCAAAAATTAGGTGATTGTATGTCTGGGGCACATTCTCTGAGTATTCAAGTTTATTTCACTGATCTGAGGGCCTATCATTATTCCAATACCATGCTGTTTTGATAACTATTGCTTTGTAGTAAAGTTTAAAGTTGGGGAAAGTAATTCCTCAAATATTCTTTTTCCCAATGATTGCTTTAGCTATTCTAGGATGTTTATTGTTCCAAATAAATTTCAAAAGTGCCTTATCGAATTCTTTGAAGAATTTCACAGGTATCTTTAGAGGGATCACATTAAATCTTTACAATGTTTTGGGGAGTATTGCCATTTTGATTATGTTATTCCTGCCAATCCATGAGCAGGGTATGTGTTTCCATTTCCACATGTCCTCTCTTATTTCTTGGAGCAGAGTTTTATAGTTTTCTTTGTATAGGTCCTTCACATTTTTAGTCAAGTTGATTCCAAGATATTTGAGTTTGTGTGGCATTATTGTGAATGGGTTTTTTTTATGTCCATTTCTTCCTTATTACTATTGGTGTATAGAAAGGCCATTGATTTTTGTGTGTTAATTTCGTAGCCTGCCACCTTGTTATATGAGTCTATTGTTTCTAGACGCTTTTTGGTAGATTCTTTAGGGTTTTCTAAGTAGAGTATCATGTCATCTGCAAACAGCAAGAGCTTGACTTCTTCCTTTCCTATCTGGATTCCCTTGATATCTTTTTCTTGCCTGATTGCAATAGCAAGTACTTCCAGTACTATGTTGAAGAGGAGTGGTGAGAGCAGACAGCCTTGTCTTGTACCAGAATTTAGAGGAAAGGCTCTTAGTTTTTCTCCATTGAGGATAATATTTGCCACTGGCTTGTGGTAGATGGCCTTAACTATATTGAGAAAGGTTCCTTCCATTCCCATCTTGCTGAGAGTTTTGATCAAGAATGGGTGTTGGACCTTATCAAATGCTTTCTCTGCATCTATTGATTTGGTCATGTGATGTTTATTTTTCTTGTTGTTGATGTTGTGTATTATGTTGATAGATTTATGGATGTTAAACCATCCTTGCATTCCCGGGATGAAACCTACTTGATCGTAGTGGATGATCTTCTTAATGAGGCATTGAATCCTATTTGCCAGGATTTTGTTGAGGATCTTTGAATCTGTGTTCATCAGTGATATTGGTCTGTAAATTTCTTTTTTGGTAGCATCTCTGTCTGGTTTAGGTATCAAGGTGATGTTGGCTTTATAAAAGCTATTTGGAAGTGTTCCTGTTTTTTTGATTTCATGAAAGAGTCTTGCCAGGATTGGTAGTAGTTCCTCTTGGAAAGTTTGAAAGAATTCATTAGTGAATCCATCTGGGCCTAGGGTTTTGTTGTGGGGCAGATATTTGATTACCGTTTTAATTTCATCAATAGTGATGGGGGTGTTTAAATACATTACATCCTCTTCATTCAACCGTGGAAGATTATGAGTCCAAGAATTGATCCATTCCTTCTAGATCCTCATTTTTAGTGGCATAAAATTTCTCAAAGTAGTTTCTGATTACCCTTTGAATCTCTGCCATATCAGTAGTAATCTCTCCTTTTTCATTCCTAAATATGAGTTATCAAGTTTCTCTATCTCTCTTTCTTTGTTAGTTTTGCTAGTGGTCTATCAATCTTGTATATTTTTTGAAAAACCAACTTCTGCTTTTGTTGATCTTTCAGATTGTTTTTTGGGTTTCCACTTCCTTGATTTCTGCTCTCAGCTTTGTTATTTCCTTCTGTCTCCCTATTTTTGGTTCCATTTGTTGAGCACTTTCTAATTCTATGAGTTGAGTCATTAAGCTATTCAGGTAGGCCCCTTCTTCCTTCCTGATGTGTGCTTGCAAAGCTATAAATTTTCCTCTCAGTACGGTTTTTCATGTGTCCCATAAGTTCTGATTGTGACTTTATTATCCTTTGTTTCCAGGAAAGTTTTGATTTCCTCTTTGATTTCATCTCTGACCCTCTGGTTATTCAGTATGAGGCTGTTTAACTTCCAAGTCTTAAAGTTTTTCTTCTGTGTCCCTTTGGAATTTACATATAATTTCAGAGCCTTGTGGTCAGCAAAGGAAGCCTGCAAAATTTCTATCTTCTTGATATTTTGAAGGTATGTTTTATGTGCTAGCATGTAGTCTATCCTGGAGAATGTCCCATGTACATTGGAGAAAAATGTGTATCCAGGTTTCTAATTATGGAGTGTCCTATATCTATATCTATATCTATCTATATCTATCTATCTATCTATCTATATCTATATCTATCTATCTATCTATATCTATCTATCTATCTATCTATCTATCTATCTATCTATCTATCTATCTATCTATCTATATCTATCTATCTATCTATCTATCTATCTATCTATATACTAGGCCTCTTTCTTCCATTTCTCTTCTCAGGTCTAGTATATTCTTGTTGGGTTTCAGTCTGGTTGACCTATCCAGTATTGACAAAGCCATATTGAGGTCCCCCACAATTATTGTGTTGTTATTGATCTTATTTTTCAGATTTGTCAACAATTGTATGAAATATTTTGCTGGCCCCTGATTTGGTGCATATATGTTTAGGAGAGTGATTTCTTCCTGCTGTACGTATCCCTTTATTAATACAAAAATGTCCATCTTTGTCCCTTACAACTTTCCTGCTGAATATAATGTTTGCATCATCTGATATTAGTATGGCCACTCCAGCTTTTGTATGGGTGTTGTTTTCTTGGATAATTTTCCTCCAGTCTTTTATTTTGAGTCGATGTTTTTTCTGACTATTCAGGTGTGTTTCTTGTAGGCAACACAAGGTTGGATTGAGTTTTTTGATCCATTTAGCCACTCTGTGTCTCTTAACTGGTGCATTTAGTCCATTGACATTTAGAGAAAGAATTGTCCTGGAATTTAATGACATCTTTATATTGAAATTTGGTGTGTCTTTTGGTCAGTCCTGTCTTAAATTAGGTCTTTCAGTTTTTCTCTTAAGACTGGTTTTGAGTCTGTAAAGTTTCTGAGCTGTTGTTTGTCTGTGAAACCATGTATTTTTCCGTCAAACCTGAAAGTGAGTTTTGCTGGGTATAGTATTCTAGGTGAAGCATTTATTTCATTGAGTTTTGTCACTATGTCCCACTGCTGCTTTCTGGCCTTGTGTGTTTCTGGTGACAGGTCTGCTGTAAATCTCAAGAATGTTCCCTTGAATGTAATTTCCCTTTTTGATCTTTTTTGATCTTGCTGCTTCCAGAATTCTGTCTCTCTCTGTGAGATTCATCATTGAGACTAGGATGTGTCTTGGGGTATTTTTTCTGGGGTCTCTTTTGGTTGGTACTCTTTAGGCATGCAGAATTTGATCGCATATATTCGTTAGCTCTGGAAGTTTCTCTTTAATGATGTTCTTGACCATTGTTTCTTCCTGGAAATTTTCTTCCTGGGATTCTGGGACTCCAATGATTCTTAAGTTGTTTCTGTTGAGCTTACCATAGACTTCTATTTTTATCTGTTCCCATTATTTGACTAATTTTTCCATTGTCTGTTCATTTGCTTTAAGTTTTTTTTCCAATCTCTCCCACTGTATGGAGTTTTTATTTATCTCATCTTCCACAGCACCAATTCTATTCTTAGCTTCTCTTAGCCTGTTGGAGAGCGTATCCATTTTGTCATTCAATTCGTTTACTGAGTTTTTCAAGCCTGTTATTTGACCTGTTATTTCAGTTTGAAGTTTTGTGATTTATGTCTTTAGATTTTCTTGGTTCTTATTAGTGTTCTGTTCATCTTGATCCATGGTTTCTCTGAGTTCTTGAGCATCTTTCATATTTCTTGTCTAAACTCCTTATCTGAGAGATTGATTAGTTGGTTGGCCATTTTCTGGTCATCAGAATTGTCATATTCATTCTCTATGTCTGATGCTGGTGGGTCCACTTGCCTCCAAGGAAGGGGAGCTCTTCGTGGATGAAGTCTCACAAGGATCAAATCTTGGGCCCCAGCACGCAGCAGAGAAGACAGTCTGGGGAGAAATTCTGGGCTTCAGTGATCCAGCTCAGTTCTTAGTGTGATTTTTTCTTCTTGTTGCAGTGACGTTCTTTCCTTAGAAAGAGCGCACGGCCATGTAGCGAAGCAGAGCAACTGTGCTCTTCTAGAGCCTCTGGGAGAGCGAATTTTCTGGGCCCTTTTCGGCCCACTCCCAAGTGGTTCAGGAGACAGGACAGGAGACAAACACACAGGCAGCACTCACAGTTTCTCAATGAGTATTAAGAGTTTAATGATTTTGGACATATTGGTTACTAAAAAATTAATTGCAAGTGTGTAAGAAAAATTATGGAAAATAGGAGCTTCTGAACATTATTATGCATAATTAATTATATGAATCTAAGATAAAGACAGAGCACACCTTTATCTCACTATGGTGTACTAATGTGAGCTTTCCATACACTATAGACCATCTTGGCTTTATTTCTACTCAGGGCAATATGCTTATAACATTTTTATGGTTGAGGACTTATAGAGGTTAGAATTCATTTTATATGCTATTTGCTCTTCAAGAATCAATTTAATTCTTTTAAGGGTAATACTCACTCCACTGAGAATATTCAAATGTTTTCATACTACCTTTCCTTTCTCTTAATAGGCATGAAATTTCTACAAATCAAATACATTTACTAAGATAAAGTTAAATAAATTAGGAGTATCCTGTGTCTTAAGCCAATCTTGAGATTTATAATTATTCTTACAATATTTTTTATTCTCACATTTTTCCCAGAAATCCTTTCCATTCTTCAATGCACACCAAAAGAAATAATTTAAAAAAATTTTGTTTGGTTTTTGGGTCACAGCTGGTGGCTCTCATGGGTTACTCCTGGCTCTACACTCAGAAATCCTTCCTGGCAGGCTAAGGGGACCATATGGAGTGCCAGGGATTGAACCTGGGTCTGTCCCAGGTTGTCCGTGTGCAAAGCAAACACCCTACCACTGTGCTATTGCTCTGGCCCCTCTAAATTATTTCTTTTATTTTTGTTTGTTTTTTTTGGGGGGCCACACCAATTTGATGCTCAGGGGTTACTCCTGGCTAAGCACTCAGAAATCGCCCCTGGCTTGGGGAGACCATATGGGACACCAGAGGATCAAACCACAGTCCTTCCTTGGCTAGCGCTTGCAAGGCAGACACCTTAACTCTAGTGCCACCTCTCCGGTACTATTTCTTTCGGCGTACTTATTTTTAACTATCCATAAAGCAAAGCTCTCTTTAAATGTATCACTGCGAAGCTTAAAATATGATAAAAAAAAGTTCTATTTTTGTACACTGTATGATGGAAACGCAATCATCAACAACTTTGTAACTGTATATCTCACAGTAATTCAATTAAAAATTTATTTATAAGATAAAATTGTAAAATAAAATTTTAATCAAGTTTTATCCCTAAAATACCAGATGATATTATTTATATGGGATATTTAGAATAACTGTATGAAGGATTGTAATGGTTTGAATGAGTTTTGATAAAAAAAAAAACTTTTAGCCCAGAGTATAGTGAAAAGAAAGAAAGAAACTGAGTATAGGAGCAGAAAGATAGATATAAAATAAATAGAAATATAGTGCCAATGGAACTCAGATTCATTGGTGGTGTTAATAAAGGATAGAACCAAATATCCAAGGCAGAGTCAACGACAATGCAATCATGAGGCCCAAACTTAAACAACCAAGCTTAAAATGTGTGTGTGTGTGTGTGTGTGTGTTATAATGGCAGGCTGGGGCCAGAGGCAGGTAATGAACTCTGGAACATTGGTGAAGGGATGTTGACTCTAGTAGTGGGTTTGGTGCTGAAACATTCTATGTCTTAAACCCAACCATGAATAACTTTGTAAATCACAATGCTTTAAATAAAATTAAAAGTAGTTCTTGTTGACTGAACAGAATTTCTCCTGGGACTATAAAGAAAGACCTTGGGGTCGTACAACCAACATGCCCAGAGCCTGTAGTTGGTCTATGACATTTCATATGCTTCATGAATGAAGACACCCTGTGTCTCTTAGGCCAAGGAAATTTTCTTTCTTATTTTTCCAAAATTTTTTCTGCCTATGCAAAAAACAAAGAAACAAACAAAGCAACAAAACTTGACACCTCTACCCCCTTCTTTTATTTTTTATTTCTCTTTTAATTTTAGTCATAGCTTCTACATAGGGGCTACCTCCTTTTTCATAGAACCTTAGAAGTTGAATCATTATGTTCAATATCTATGTCTTTCTGCAAATTGAGAAAAGAAAAAAAACAGTGGTTAGGGCCTAGAGGCCAAGTGGTCACAAGAGCACTGAGTAAAAAAAAAAAAAAATAACAATTGTCAGATCTAAATACCTAAGCCAAAGTCAAAGTCAATGACAATAGAATCAAGAGACCCAAACTATAACAAGCTAAATACAAAATGGACCTGTTACACTAATAGTTCAGTGGATATAAGGGATGCATGCTGGGAACTCTGGTGGAAAGAGGTCAGCACTGGTGGTTGGAATGGCCCTAATTTACTGTCACTATATGCCTGAAATACAACTGTGAAAGATTTGTAATTCACAATGGTCTCAACAAAATTTAAAAACAAATCAATTGTAGTTCTATTCTTGTCTTGGGGCTAGTTATATCTGAGTTTGAAGCATAATACCTTCATTTTACATATACATAAATTTATTCATGATAAAATAAACCCAAAATAGTGTGTTCTTGTCTACTATTTCTTATAAAATTTTAGAGAAAATAAATAAAAATTACATAAAGCATCTAGTATATTCTAGAATGCATTAAATGGTAAATATTTAAATGAGCTTATTTTCTACATGTTTCATGATTCATTCCATAAGTTTCCTTGGAGTGTTTGTTATTCAATTTAGTGCAAAGACCATGACAAAACTTTCTCCAATTTGCCATTTTATTGAAAATAATAAACGATTTAAATTTTGGGCAGGTATGCTTTTTACACCATAAAAATAAGTTTCTATATAGTTTTCTGTGAGGAAAATGTGTTACTGCCAATCAGCTATTAGATAGTTTAAATATGATTAATGATACAAATTTAGATGCTTGGCATTGAATTTACTTTATAGAATGTGCAAAGAATTTAAATACTTCCTTTTCATTATTATGGACACTAGGAATGCTATTCTTAATTTTAATCAATTATAATCTCAACTTCAGTATGTCACTAGCTATACTGAGATACAAAGATTTTATTATACTTCTTTTTTTTTCCCATCACCAGTGTCCCAAGTGTCCCTCCTCCCCACCCCACACTGGCCTGTACTCTAGACAGGCTTTCTTCTTCCCATATTCAGTACACATTTTGTTATGATGGTTCTCAGTGTAACTATTTCTGTGACTGCACTCATCACTCTCTGTGGTGAGCTTCGTGTCTTGAGCTGGACCTTCCAGTCCTCCTCCATTTTGTCTCATTACACAAATGTCTTTTATTTTTCTCAAAACCCATAGATGAGTGAGATCATTCTGTTTATTTCTCTCCCTCTGACTTATTTCACTCAGCATAATAGATTCCATATACATTTATGTATAGGAAAATTTCATGATTTCATCTCTTCATATATTTCTTTTTTTTTAATAATTTTTTATCAAAGAGGATTGATTACAAATCTTTCACAGTAATATTTTAGGTACATTGTGACAAAAATCAACTATATTTTTCTCTTCAAGCTCAGTACAAATATATAGTTGAAACCCAGATGACCTGGAATAACTAAACCAACTTATTGTTATTGGGGATATTAAAATGATAAGCAAAAGGCTTCCTAAAAACAAAAGTCCAGGCCTAGATAGATTCTCAAGTGAATGTTTTCATACCTTTAAAAAGGACCTAATACCAATCCTTTTCAGGATCTTCCAGGAAACTGAAGAAATAGAAACACTTTTAAACACTTTCTATGAAGCTAATATTATTATGATACCAAAAGCAGATTTAGAAGGCACAAAATAAAAAAAATTACAGGCATATATCCTTGATGAACAGAGATACAAAGTTTCTAAATAAAATCCTAGCAAATTGCATCCAACTATTTATCAAGAAAATCATACACCATGACACCAATGATAAGTGGAATCTTCTCAGAGATGTAAGGATAATTTAACATATGCAAGTCAATCAATATAATACAGCATATCAATAAAAGAAAAAATAAAATCATATAGTAATAGCAATAGATGCTATTTGACAAGGTCCAGTATATTCATAAAAAAATCTCATACTATATGGTTATTGAAGAAATTTTCTTCAATATAGTCAAAGCCATTTGCCACAAGCCCACGGCAAAAAATATTCAATGAGGATAAACTAGAAACCTATCTGCTAATATCTGGCATAAAACAAACTTGCCTGGGGAAAGGAGGAAAAAAAAACAAACTTGCCTACATTCACCACTTCTCTTCAATATACTTCTGAATGTACTTGCCATAGTAAATAAAAAAGAAAAAGACATAAAAGGCATCCTGATAGGAAGTGAAGAAGTCAAGCTTTCATTGTTTGTAGGTGACATGATATTGTATCCAGAAAATCCTAAAACATCTACCAAAATAATCTAGAAACAATAGACTTATATAGTAAAGTGGTGGGCTACAAAATTAATATTAAAAAATCCATGGGTTTTCTATATTGGTAATAATAAAAAAGAAGAAAGGGATATTCAAAAACATCCTTAACAATTATATCTAAGAAAATCAAGTACCTTGGAATGTGATTATTTTTAATATTTCTTTTTAAAGAGATGAAAGAAGTGGATCAAACACTCTTGATATTCATTCAGAACAATAAATTTCCATTAATAGCCAAAGTAATACTTGTGAAAAATAAGATTACCAATTAATCTTTGATAAATCAGCAAGAAGTATGAAGTGGAGCAAGAAAAGCCTTTTCAACAAATGTTTAAAATACTGGCCAGCTACATGAATAAAAATGAACACAGAACTCTTAAATTATGTTCAAAAATGTCAAATCAAAATAGATTAAAAAAATATCAGACTTAAAACTATAAGATACATAGAGGATAAAATAAGCAAAAAAAACTCCATAATATTAAAGTTAAAGGATTCTTCAAGATTGAAACACCAGTTGCCATGTAAGTGGAAGCAAAGATAAACAAATGAGATTAAACTAAAAAGCATCTTCATGTGGGCACTTGGGTACACCGATGATTCTTATGTTGTTTCTGTTGAACTTATCTCATAGTTCCATTGTTATTTGTTGGTTTTTTAATTGCTTTATTTAATCATGGTTACAAATTTATTCGTTGTTAGATCTCAGTCATAGAATGTACACCATCCCTCTCCAGTGTACCCTTCCCACCACAGTATCCCCTATTTGCCTCCCATCCCCACCTATCTCTGGAGCAGACATTTTGTTTCTCTCTCAGCCATTCAATCTCTCTATCTCTCTTTCCCGGCTATGACAATTTGGTTAATGGAGGAATTCTGTGTTACTCTTTCCCCTTTCAGTACCAAGTTTTTGTTCAGAATGATCAATTTCAAATATCATTTTTATAATAGACACTCTCTACTCTAACTGCACTCAATGCTCTTTGTAGTAAGCTTTCATTGGCTGGACCTCCTGACCTATGTCTCTATTGTCTTCAGATATTATTTCCATATTATCTCGTATTTTTCTTATAACCACAATGAATATTATTCTGTCTATACCTTGGCCTCTGAATTATTTAACTCAGCATAATAATGATATCCATATTCATCCATGTATAAGTAAATTTCATGACTTCATTTTTCCTAATGGCTGCATAGTATTCCATTGTGTAGATATACCACAGTGTTTGTAGTCAATCATCTGCTGTTAGGCATCTAGGTTGTTTCCAGATTCTGGAAATTGTAAATAATTCTGCACTAAACATAGGAGTGAAATGGGCATTTTTCTATTGTGCTGTGTATTTATTTATTTATTTGGTTTTTGGTGATGCTCCTGGTGATGCTCAGGGGCTATGCCTAGCTCTGTGCTCAGAAATCACAATTGGCTGGCTCAGAGATTCATATTAAATGCTGGAGATTTAACTTGGGTCTGCCGCATGCAAAGCAAATGCCCTACCAGCTGTGCTATTGCTCTGGCCCATGTGTTGTGTTTTTGTGTTTCTAAGTTATATCTCTAAGAGTAGTATTGCCAGAGCATATAAGAGCTCAAGATCTAGTTGTTTTTTTTTTTATGAATATCCATATTGTTTTTCAAAAAGGCTGGACCAATCTGCATTCCCACATTCAGTAAGAGTCCCTTTCTCCCCACATCCACTCCAGCACTGGTTGTTCTCATTCTTTGTAATGTGTGACTGTTTCTCATTGCTGTTTTGATTTGCATCTCCCTGATGATTAGTGATGTGTAGCATTTTTTTCTGGTGCCTTTTAGCCTTCTTATTTCTTCTTTAAGGAAATGCTTGTTCATTTTTACTCTCCATTTTTGATGAGGATAGATGTTTTATGTATTTTTTCCATCATCTTCTCCTTTCTATTTGAACTATTTATGTTGTATGGAGGTTATATGCTGCTCATTTTCCAGCTCACTGATTATGTGCTCAGTAGCTGTTACTCTACTGGTGAGACCTTCCAGTGAGTTTTTTCATTCACCTACCAACTCTTCTGTTTCTGTTATTTCTGTTTGAAATCTTCTCATTTCTACTCTCATATCCTTTTGAACATATTGACTGCCCCTTTCATAGTTTCTTTGAGTTCTTAAAACATCCTTAATATTTCCTCTCTAAAGTCCTTATTAGATAGGCTTTATAGGTGACTGGTATTGTTTGGATCTTCAGAACTACCTGCTTCATTCACTAAGTCTGGAAGGACTCTACATTGTTTACTCATTGTAACTTTTGCACTTTAATCATGTTTATTATGTGATGTGTAGCAGCTCACTGAATTAAAGAAATGTGCAGCCACAGAGTAGCTGTGATTATCTTTTGGGGCCACTGACCTAGATAGCACTCAGTGCTTCCTGGCACATGAAACTTCCTGGTCTGTTATTTTTGTTTGTTTGTTTTACAGTTGTTGCCTGATCTTGTTTGTCACAAAAGGTTCTTAAAACTCTTTCAACTCTAAACGGTAGCTTTGAGGTTAGTGGAATCTAGATTAGAAGTTTTTTTAATTGAGTATTATGAGTATCTCTGTTCATTTTTTCTTTGCTAGTAAGATATTATATGGAAGGAGTTTTTGTGATGTTTATGTTGTTCCTTGTTTTAATTTTCAATTAGCAATAATTGCACCTCGGATAAACCTCATTGGCTATGATATTGCCACTGAGCAAAGCTTTCCCTTGTTTTAAAGGGTTTTATTATATCTCTTGCTTCTTTAAATAGTGTGTCACTGTCTTGGTTTTGCCATCTTGATTACTGTATGTTTTTGGTACTCTTTGGCCCCCTTCAATCTGTTCAGGAGCCTCTCTCTAGATCAAGAAAGTTCTCAGTTATTATTTATTTCACCATTCATTCTTACATTCTTTTCCATTAATTTACTTCTTTATTTTGTCACATCGTTATCAACAATGGCCATTGCATCAAAAATTGGTTAAACCTCTTATTGATGCCGCATGAAACTTTATTTGAGCTTTTTTTTTTTGGCCAGGACTGTTCTGTATTTTATAGCAGGTGAATTCCTTTGTTTCCCAACTGTACATAAATATTTGTGGGTGCTGTCATTTAAGCTCCAGATTCCCTACTACCTACCTTCTGATCTGTTGTTATATTTCATTATGAAGTTCTACTTCATAATCTGTTAACCTAACAATTTCTGTGCCCTTAAGATGATTCTTCAGGGTAATGGGGATGAATATCTAATATACTTCCTAACATAGATTTATTATGGAAGTATTAGAGTGAAGATAGTAAAACCAATGAGTGTTGAGTGGAATTGAAGATGTCATGGTGCAGAAGGTCACAGCGCAGGAGTAATGGGGTAAAAATTGGTTCCAGTAAATTTTTCTAAAATCCTTCTTAAAAGTGTGTTCTCATTTTTCAGATTACATTATTTCTCTATTCAGTTAAAATTCAATTCTAAAATCAGCTTCAATATTGAGCATTTATATTTTTATGCATTGCAGCTGAAACGAATACAGTAAAAACAGGTAAATAATATGTACTACTGTAAAAAGTAAAGCTACTTTACTTATGCACACAACAGATGATGCTCAGGGATTGCTCCTGACTTTACACTCCAGAATTACTCATGTTGGTTCTCTGGGAATCACAAGGTATGACAGCAATAGAATCAGTTGAAGTTGCCTTCTTTTCTAAATAATGCTTTCTTTTTCTACTCAAGAAAAAATTTGAGTTAGCATGAAGTTATTTGATGTGCTAATTTTCACAAGTAATATTTGTGCTTTAACTGATTAGCAAATTTTGTCCCGTGTCCTCAATTTGGGACTTATCAAAGAAACTACTTTCCATATATTCTGAGAATATCAATAATTTATAATTTGGAGATGAATGATAATATTAAAAGTAAGGTAAGGGGCCGGAGAGATAGCATGGAGGTAAGGCGTTTGCCTTTCATGCGGGAGGTCATCAGTTCGAATCCCCGTGTCCCATATGGTCCCCCGGGCCTGCCAGGAGCAATTTCTGAGCCTGGAGCCAAGGAATAACCCCTGAGCACTGCCGGGAGTGACCCAAAAACCACACACACACACACACACAAAAGTAAGGTAAGGATATTCTGGCCACTCTAAGTGATACCTTATGTTTATCTTAATATGGCCTATCATTTTAATTCGAGAGTTTGAATTTATATTATATTAGTTCCAGTAAAACTATGTTTTCATAGCTATTTGGCTAATAAGAGAGAAATATGCATAGTTCATTGTAAGTGGTTAAAAATAGTAAATTATGAGATTTCACTAAATGAGAATCAAATAGCTACTATGCCTGACCAAAGTTTCTGCAGCAGTAAGACTGAGAAGTTATAGCAGAACGCAGGTATCAGACATAGAACTATAGGTGTAAATTAAATTTAGGAAAATAGTTATATTTTAGTATTATTAAATTATCCATTTTTTAAACTTTCACACATTTTCCTTTATTGAAGCATTTTTCTTTCTTTTTCATTGAAACCATTGTGGTTTACAAAGTCCTTTATTGTTGAGTTTCAGACATACAATATATCAGGGCCAATCCACCACTATTTTCGACCTCCCACCACCAATATTCCCAAACTGTGTCCCATACCACCACCCTTTTCCCTAGCCTGCCAGTATAATAGGCCCATTTAAAATCTAAATGATTAGAGTTTGGGTCTCTTGATTCCATTGTTGTTGAGTTTGGCTTGAATATTTAGTTCTGGCCTTTAAAAAAAATTATAATAAACATTTTGCTTTGCTATGAGTTAAGAGCAGAAGGATCTATGACTTTTTTTTCCTGCCCCCCCATCTATGACTTATTTTATAGGCTTATTATTCTTATTCTTTTATTTCTCTTTGGCCACTGCCAGGATTAAGTCAGGCTTATTGCTAGCTGTGTGCTCAGGGATCACAACTGACAGTACTTGGGGAGCATATGTGAATGTTGTGTAGAAAACATGATCAGTCACATGCAATCCAATCACCTAAACCCCTGTATAATTTCTATAGCACAATTGTATTAATTTAAGTAACATCTTAACAATAATTTTAGTTAACATTTTAGACCATATTTGCATAGCAGATTTGTTTGGTTTTCACTGCACATCCCTCAAAAATTAAGAGCCATAATTCATAGGAAATTTTAGTTGCCTTAGAATTTATCTTCCAAATATTTGACTTGGCATTTGCAAAATTTGTGTGCATTGTGTGCTGTCCATCAAACTCACCACAGGTAACTGAGGAAAGAAGTGTTAATATCTTCTCCTGTGAAGGATGCCTAAACCATCTTCTTAAATGAAATAGAAAATTCTTCATTTAAAAACTATACAATTTTAAAAATGATTTGTTTACCAAGGAAAGTATCATTAGTCTCATGAAGATAGTTTAACATTTTAACTTTATTTCAACAGATATATTTTATTTATTTTCTTGTCATGGCTGTGAGCAGTAACCATAATGTCATAAATATGAAAACATGGTATACGGATTTATAGACACCAAAATTATTACCAAAGTAATAGGTAGATGTTCTATGAACATTAGTCAAATTTAGGGACAGAGAGACAGTACTGCAGGTAGGGCATTTATCTTGTTTGTGGCCCACCCTAGTTCAATCCCCAGCAGGCCATATGATCCCCTAAGGCAGTCAGGAATAATTAGTGAGTACAGGACCAGTAGTAAACACTGAGCTCTGCTGATGTGTCCCCCAAATAACAAAAAGAAAATTAGTCAAATTCAGAGTCACAACATGAAACATTTCATTTATCCTCTTTCTGTATCCAATTAATTCTAAGATTGCCTGTTGAATATTTATATTGCTTGTTCACCTTTTTAAAAATTACTTTATTTAAATACTGTGGCTACAAGATTGCTCATAATACAGTTATTTTCCACAGTTACAAAGTTTTTTATAATTTTCAATCATACAATATACAACACCCCTCATCAGTGCATATTTCCCACCACTAGTGTCCCCTGTTTTTCTCATGCCCTCCTCCCATTCCCTCTCCCCTGCGTGCCTCCAGGGTAGACATTTTTTGTCCCTATTATCTTTCAATATTGTCAATGAAGAGGTATCATGCATAACACTTTATCTGCTTTCAACACCCAGTTCTTGTCAATGATCATTTACAATATCACTGTCATTGTGGTCTCCTTTCTACATTAATTACACTCCCCTATTTGTTTGTTCACTTTTTAAATATGCCTTCAGAATAGGAGTGTTTTAGGTTTTCTAAGGTTGTTGTGATTATCTTTTTAACCAGTATTCCTCACAACAATGTATTTTTTATATTCTTCTGAGTGAAGCCTAAATGAAAAACTTTATCATGTTCTTATCCTCCAATGTAGCTTCTTCATATCTGATAAAACACAATTTTCTTAATAGATCCCAAGTCCTACTTCTACTACTCCACCCATTTAATCTCCAGTCACACTCTCATTTCTTATTCTAAACCTCTATCTATATTGCAAATTTATCCCCTCACATTGTCTTTTTTCATTGTTCCCTGTGCAATATAGTCTTTGACTTTTCAGATTACAACTTAAATTTAATACCCTCTGAGAAGTAAGTCCCTACAATTTAAACAAAGTCCCATCTTGACACTTAGATTGTTATCACAAGTAGTAAACCTAAGTATTATACCATCAGTATCTTAAATTCTCTCTATCATAAAATTCACCATATTATATTTCTCTCTTTAATCATCCATATTATTGATAGAAAAATAACTTTTATAAGTTATTCATAGTAAATATGTGCAATAAAAATAAGTTAGAGATCTTTTGAATGACTTTTTTAAGTCTTGGGGTAAATAGCCCAAAGTGGAAATGCTATATTTTGCAGCTCAATTTTAAATTAACTGAGAATTCTTCATACAATTTTACACAAAAGGGTTGAACCAGACCACATTTCCATCAGCAGTGGATGCAAGTTTCTGTTTCATCACATACATGCCAGCATAAATTGTTCCTACTATTTTTACATACACCATTTTTACTGGTGTGAGATGATATCTCACTGGTGTCTTGATTTGTTTTTCCCTAATGATAAGTTAAAAACATTAATCCATAAGAATATGTGTACATCATTGTTTATTGCTGCACTTAATATAATAGCTAAGATACAAAACCAAGCTTGGTGCCCAACCACAGATGAATGTATTATGAAGATGTGGTCCATATTACACAATGAAAAAATATGCAGTTGCAAGGAAAAAGTAAATCAGGCAACTTGCTGCAACCTTGCTGGAAGTAGCTAAGTTATATTCAGTGAAGTAATGCAGGAGAGAGGATGATTATCTGTGATATGTAGATTAACTCGATGTGGACACATAATGTAAAAATTAATGTCTAGATCACCCTTGACCGCAGTAGTGTCTAGGGAGGAGAGAAGAAAGGAAATCAAGAAGGAAAGGAAGAAGTTGAGAAAGGTAAATAATGGGGGAACAAGGGTCGAGGCTTCAGTTTTATTACCTATTCATTCAAATCAAATGTACCAATACTGAAAACTTGAGATCGAAGCTTCAACCACTGAACTTTGTGATGTATGTGCCAAGGTGGTGGGCAGAAACTGAAGAGAGTAAACAGGTTGGGTGATCATGAACTATGGAAACACTGGCAGTGGTATTGGTTTAGAAATATTATTTGCTCAAAACTCAACTATCAATGACTTTGCAAAACATGATTTATTAATTAAATTAAAAAAATAAAAATACCGTAGGAATTGTACTTTAAAATGCAATTGTAGGTTCAACTTGGACACACATATGTGTTGAATTTTTCAACAAAGCTTATTTATTGAACAGACTATTCATAGAGTTAAGTGCACAAGTATTAGTAAGCATGGTAGTGAATTTTCATGCTATTTTCATACATTGAATTCCCAGATTAGAAATATCTGTCTCTGAAGTAAGATCTTTGTACTCTGCAAATTTCTACCATCATCCAACATTCCAAGGTGACCAATATAATTTTTTACCCTTAATAATGTATTCAATTGTATTTATTAATGTATTCAAACAGTCAATGCCCTTAAAGGTTTAATCTTGAAGCCACAGAAATAGTATAACAGATAAAGTGCTTTCTGTACATGCAGCTGACCTGCATTCAATCTTGACACATCTTATGGCTTCCCATGAACTCCTCATTAGGAATCAAGAATGATTCCCAAGTACATAAGTTATGGACCATCCCCTAAAATAAAATACACACAGACACACACAGACACACAGACACACATACACACACAAAAGTATTTGTACAACATGCAACATCTGTTTCTAGATATGATCAATATATATGTGATATTCCTTTTAGCTGTATACTGTTTACTTTAGTATAGTAAGTAGAAATTGTCAGTATTTTTTCAATGTTAATATTGATAAGTATTTGTATTAATTCTAAATTTCAATTATGTTGAAAATGTTAGTACTAATACTCTATCTTGGTCAGCATAGGATCACATTTTTCTTTCATGTAACCCAAGAGTAAAATGTTTGCCAACAGAAAATATGCAAATTTTAGGTTTGTATAGAATATTGAGGTTTTATTATGAATTAAAAGTTAATAAAGAAGGATAGTACAAGTATTCATAAACATATGAAAATGAGGTCAGCACACTTAGTGAAATTATCTGGGTTTATTTAGGGATTTTAATCTATTGGTCAACTTTGGTTTAATTAAACCTATTGGTTTAATTTTATTTGCTTAAATTTTTTTGTGTGTTTTTGGGGCCACACCTGGCAGCTCTCAGGGGTTACTGCTGGCTCTGTTCTCAGAAATTACTCCTGGCTTGAATGACCATATGGGATGATGGGGATCAAACCCCCATCTGTCCTGGGTCAGCTGCGTGCAAGGCAAACACCCTATCGCTGTGCTACCATTCCAGCCCCTGATTTATTTTTCTTGTCAGAAAAATATTTAAGAATTTAGTTGTTTGCTAACTATATTTTTATTCTATGGCAAATTTCCTTCAGAGCCTAGTGGTTTTGCTGTAGGATATGTTGTCTCAAACAATTGATGAAGGTCTTGATTCTTTGAGCAGTCTGATTCATGTTTCTGGCTGAGTCATTATTTAAATGACAGTTAAGCTTTCAATCACATAAATGAGCCAATTTGCAATTATAACACTAAGTCTCAGTCATCCAAGGACTCCAAAACTGGCCTTTTGATGACTAAAGTGGAGCAGAAATAATATGGAGAATTTCAAAAACTAAATCATTAGGAGTCAGTGTAGTGTAAATCTTGGTCTGCATCTCTTGGACTTATTTCCCAAAAAACAAATGCCAGCATGTAAACTAAAACAACATCATATTAACTTTTCACAACCCACAGAGAGATTTGAAAATCACACTGATTGTCATGACCTAGTTTCTAAAGGCCCGCATTTTGCTTTATTTGATTCACTAAAAGTGATTCAGTAACCCAGTATATGTCAATTATGAGAAATAAATTAGTTTTCTCTTGAAAGGAGCACTAAAAGAAGCTATTGCAATTTTTAATTGGGCAATTAACTAGTAAACCTAATAAGTTTGACAGAGTGGTAGCAGATTGGCATTGAAAGTTTGGAAATGGAGTATTTATTTAAGAAATAATACATAGTTAAATATAAAAGATGGCCTTATGTCTTTCATCTCAGTGTAAGAACATAGAGTTTTAAATGATATAGATTAATAATAATTTAAAATAAAAAATTTAATGTTGTATTCAGTTTTAAATTTTTCTTTTTTTTCCCACATACTATTAATCTACATTGATAAGCATTTATGTGCAAAATATCTATTTCAATAGACAAAATAAAATTCTACATGATAGGCAAAATATATTAGTTTAATTAGGAGTGTATTTTTCTCTACTATTAATAAAATAAGTGATTTCTCAAAGCCAATGAAATCTGTAACTATATGTGATAGAATTTATTATTTGGCAAAAATTCTTCATAACTGCTTATCTAAATATAGTTTTTATTTGTATATCCAAATAGGTTCTTTCTTTGTGGATGTTATGACTTAATTTGGTCATTAGATAGTAACAGATGTGAGGCAAAGCAAAGGCCTTAAAGAGTGCATGCATGTTTCCTCCTGTTTTCTTACACCACTGTCATTGTAATGAGAACATGAGTCTTACCCTGCTGAAGCTGCGTGAAAAGTGAAGCACAAATTTCCCTTAAGGCCCAACTAGCAGCTAACAATAAAATTTACTAGCAAGCAAGTGAATTCCAGTTCATATTAAAAGTCTCAGATTTAATTCATTGCTGAACTATAATTGTGAACCATTCACATTTATTTATTGCTCTATAACAACAAAAAATTGCATTTCTGTTGCATTATTATGGAGAATGCATTGTCATGTTAAAGTATTAAATTTCAATTAAATCGCATAGCTGCAATATTTGGGTCTCAGCATATAATGAAAGGTATTATGGATCTTGGCATATCTTGGGGCCTCACGGCCAGAAATGAGCATGGCTTCTGGAATCCCAACACTGCTAGGGAGGCTCTTTTTCAAATATATCAGACAATCTAGTAGACATTATCTATGAAAATATGATTATTATGCCTGACTTCCTATATAGTACTACTGAACAACATAAAAAGATATAGAAACACATTCTTCAATTCCTCATTTAAAGTTCTAATCTGCTAAGTGTGAACTGAATCTCGATGAATCTATTTTATTATATTTTATTTTATTTCAAAATCTTAGTGATCCTGATGCTAGTGGGTATCAGAACCCCAAGACTTAGGGAACAAGATCCGGGATAAATCTAAGATGAAATAGCAAAATTAGAATATTAGAATAAAGAATTAAGAAATGGAGGTGGGTATAAAAGAAGAGTAGGATCGATGAGGGATGGCAAGTTTCATGAAACAAGGCAATGTTAAATACACTGCAAAATAATAAAGAAAACAGAAGACTATAAAATCTAACGCATAAACCTCAGATTTAGAAGTTTGGGTGCACTATGTCTCAGGACTCAGAAATGGTTTTACCTGTTTCAAACTATTACCTGTTAATTCACATTTTTTATGCAGATTCCATTAATAGAATTAATTCATGGTTGAACTATTTTCTTATTCACCCAGCGTCTAGTGAGCGACTTGCTTTAATACATAGTGTATTTTTAGTAATACTCACTGGTCTCATTCCCGACTGAAGTTATTTACTTGAATCTTACTTTAATGTAAAAATTTGTATGGGTATGAGCTATACATGTCTGTTTACATTTTTATACAACCCTTACAGTGTTGAAATATTGCCTATTTTTATATTTTGTTATCAAGACACATGGCCATAGCATAGGCATGCTTTATACCTTATTCCATAATATTAAGCCTATAATAAATTTTTTTCTGAAAATAAAATTTCAATTTTAGGTAAATTGAAAAAGCAGTTTTGGGTAATGGTAAGATATTTATTTCTTTATAATATATTTTTGTTTTTATTCATAAAAAGGACAAAACACAGTCCTATCTACTCCCTTGAAAATGATAAAAGTAACTAAAATAAATATTTATCAGTAACAAATAAAACTATAGTCACCTTTCCTAAAATACAAAGCAAACATGTGTATATAAAGTTTAATTAAAAAATCATGAATCTTAAAGCAGAGGGTACACTGATTATTAGTTTGACAGAGTTTTTCATTGATGGTCCTACTTAAATTGCACAATAGTATGAGGAAATGAAAAAGCCTAAATCGTCAGTATAAGAGATTTTAATCCACCTACTGCTACCACAAATTAAAAACTAAGCAAAATACTTCCAAAATCTGTTTTGTTATTATCTTTCAGAACCATTTCATGCAAAAATCTAATCAGTATTGCAGTATTGCTCTTTACTAACATACAGTCTAAAATAAAGACAAGCATGCATTTGGCAAATAATTTAGTGTTCTTAATTATAGAAAAATGCCCAACATGGGTCAAGTTACCAAAAGAAACTCCAGAGTGATAACAATGAAAGCACAAACATTTGTACATAGGACTTACAGAATATTCATTTCCCTTAAATATGAAGAGATTTTGTTTAATTTTCAAATAGGTCATTTTTTAAAATCTGTTAATATCTTAAGATTACTGACATACTTCCATTGGAAAATCCATTTCACATATTTTGGAAAACTTTCATTTTATAACAAGAAATGTAAAGTAATGAAATACATATATATATTTTGTAATAAAAATTCTAAACATTTACACAGATATATAGTACAAAAATGTACAAATAAAATAAATGGGGATAAAGTAGTAATAGATCTTTTATCCTTATAAATATTTCCTATGAACCTATAAGGTTCCTTTCTATAAAGATAAACTAATTGGCTAGCAAGTGTGTGCTAATAATATAAGGTTAACCTCTTAAATCCTAGGCATTGCACTTTTCATCAGCCAGTTACTAGTTTATATTGATTTTTTTCACATCCATGCCCAAACACATTTCCATGCACTCCATGAATATGAAGAAACGTGCATCGTTCTTTCATGAGTCAGAAAAATCAGAAGCTCGAACAGGAGAGACAATTGAATATTATTTGTCCCCATTTGACCTTCCAGCTTTGCACAATCATCAACATACCTTCAAAAACATTGATTTGGTATTTTAAGTGAGTTCTCATTATTGCATTTAATTGTGAAATGGATTTAAATTAAAATTTAAAATTAAAGAATACTGTGTTTTTTTTCTATCAATAGATACTTTCTTGATCCCACACCTTCTATGAAGACATATTTTCCACAAAATACCCAAAATAAAACATAGCAAAATATTCTGACAATTGTTATTCACTTAATTGCCTTAACTTCAAAAAGACAGCCACTTCTCAATAAAAACTTAAAAAATGTAAGCACTATACTTTTCAAAATTTATATATATCCACATATGAATATATTTGGTGATATGATACTCTAGGTAGGAATTTGTTTTAAGGATTTAAATGCATAATGAATACATATATGAAATTATAACAGAGTAGAATAAAAGTGTTAAAACTTTGATAGGGTAACATAATATTAGAAAGCTAACTAAAAATTTTTACTGGTTCTGAAAATGAAATACCTAGAAAATTACTTTGAAATTAAAAACACTGATAGTAAACGTCTGAAATTTAGTTTTCAATACCCCAAAATCCATCAGAATAGTCACAAAATTATACTGATAATTGAATTTGCATTAAAAATTTTATACTTTTTTCTTTCAAAAAAATGCAATTGTCATGAATGACAAGTCATTTGGAAAGCACACAAGACCTTAAACAGAGAGGATAGTACTAGACTGTGTTACTGTTAACATTTACCACATAATATCAACATTTCAACCTCTATTATAATTCACAACTTACTAATTTGAAGCACCTGTGTATGGCGATTTTACTTTCACTCTACTACAACCTATAGAATTGAACATTTTAGCTTGTTCCTTTAGATTACATCATGCAACTGTCACAGAATCAGGTTAAACGGTTTATAAGGCATATTGGAACGAGTTAAATAATTTTGTATTCATTTAAAAGTTTATTCTTTTGAATAAATGAGTTCCCGAATGCCTCAATCATTATGCTTGGATAATTAAAGCAGAATTTATTTGGCTTATGATGTAGCCTCAAGAGTTGGAAAGATTTGTAGTCTTCACAGGGATGAAGTTGTCCTCTGAGCTGGATTGAGAACTGTAGTTATAACATCACATTCAGAATTTCAGATAGAAAATGATGCCAAGGAAAGGCAGAAGTAAGCCAAGAATACTTTTTGATAAGGTGGATGCACCTACAAAATAAAACAAAACAAAGCACAAAACAGATTGTTTTATTAAATAATCATAATGACAAATTTGACTGTTTTGAGGAAGATTGGGTTATAGAGTCCTAAAATCAAAGTGGTTTCTTTAAAAATAAAAATAACAACAAAAACTAGCACAGTTTTTTTATTCCTTAAATATTTTTTAGGGGGGGTCTCACCTGGCAGTACTCAGGGGTTACTTCCAGCTTTATGCTCAGAAATCGATCCTGGCAGGCTCAGGGGATCATATGGGATGCCGGGATTCGAACCACCAACCTTCTACATACAAGGCATACGCCTTACCCCCATGCTATCTCTCCAGCCCCAGTTTCTTTATTCTTTAGTGATTTAAAATTTTCAATTTATCAAGGATTTTTAAATGTCATAGAATGTGGACTATTTAAACACCATGTTCTCATAAAAAGGTCACAAATATTTGTCCACTTTAAGCCTATAAACCCACAATCTTAAATTTCTATCAGAAGAACAAGAAACATATAAAACCTCATAAAGAATTTGGTAAAAGTAAGAATGTTTCACAGGGTTAATAACATAATTGTATATTGTAATTTTGTCTGCATTATCTCTCCATCTTTACATTTTTTATACATGAGATACGTTTTACAAAGATGGGAAAAATATAATTTTGATACTAGCAAATCACTTACCAAAATTGTTAGGGACTATGATTACAAGTTTTTAATTTTTTATTACAATATCATGAATTACAAAATTGTTCATAATAAATTGTTTCACACGATGCTTCACACCAATCCTATGACTTTCCCTCCAGCAATATTCCAAGTTTCTTTTCTACCCACATTCAGACACTCTTCTTATTCTCACATTGTTCCTCTGGAACTCGGTCCATAGTTTTCTAGTATGCAATTTATTTCTTTTCAGGCCAGCTAGATCCAGGAGCTCCCATACCAGACATCTGTCCTCTAATGGGTCCAGATATTGAAACTCTATTTAAAGAGTAGAGATTTACTGCTGATAAATCTCAGATATCACAACTTAAGAGGCATTTTTCAAAATAGGTGATTTTGATTCCCTTCCCTCTGGCTAGGACAGCAACCTCACACATGACCTCTGCCATATCATTGTTCAGATCCACAGCTCCTGAAGCATGCACATGCAGCCAAACAACAGCCCTTCCATATTTCACACTAATCTCAAAACTGTAGCAGCACAGTGAACCTGATGGGGAAGACACATAGGATTTCACCAAGTGCAGTGATCAAAAACAATAACTCAGATGTTTCACCAACCCCAAGTTGCTAAGTAAATCTTCAATGACTTTAGTGACACCATTTTAAGGGTGCTTACTTAGTTTTATGCAGCTCACCTTCCAGCTCACTAATTCTGTACTCAACAGCTGTTACTCTGCAGGTGAGGCCTTCCAGAGTGATTTTTCATTTCACCTACCAAGTTTTTTATTTCTGTCATTATTTTGAGACTTTCTCATTTCTGCTCTTATATCCTCTTGATTCCTATTGTCTGCCTATTCCATAATTTATTTCAGTTCTTTGTATCACCTCCCCATTTCTTCTCTAAATTCCTTATCAGTGAGGTTATGTAGTTTGCTAATATTTTTTAAATACTCAGCTTCTATCTTCATTTACTTGCTTTTGTGAGGTTCTGTGCTGCCTTCCCATTGTGACCTTTGATTTTTTTTAATGTGTTGTAGTGGGACTCCTTTGCTAGAAAAAATGTGAGGCCCCAAAAAGAGGCAGCACCTCAGGGGTTACTTCTGGCTCTGTGCTCAGAAATCACACCGAGTAGATATAGGGTACCATATTAGGATCAAACTTATGTCTGCTGCACATAAGACAAACATCCTACCCACTGTGCTACCACTCTGGCCCATATTTAAATTTTAATTAAATTTTTTTAAAAAATTTAAATTTAAATTTTTTTAAAAAAATTAAAAACAAATTTTTTTAAAAAATTAGATTTTTTCTAGCATAACACCTCCATCAACAGAAAATATTGTAAAAATCCTTAAAATTAGGAAACAGACAATTATAGACTTTTGGGATAAATTGAACAGGAACAACATAAAATAATAGGGGTTCCATAGACAGGAAGAAAACACCTATGAAAAAGAAATGCTCAAAGAATCAATACTGAGAAGTTCTCAGAACTGA
The DNA here is from genome assembly GCF_024139225.1 of Suncus etruscus. NCBI lineage: Eukaryota > Metazoa > Chordata > Mammalia > Eulipotyphla > Soricidae > Suncus > Suncus etruscus. The sequence continues at coordinate 12,280,703 of NC_064858.1, read as the reverse complement.
AGAATGCAATTGCCCACATACTGAACACCAGCAGAGAGACAAAATAAAAACACCCTAATGCACATTCTAGTCACAATGATGTAAACCACAGACAGAGATGGAATATTGAAAGAAGCAAACTTTTTCGAGGATGCAAATGATAATGAAGACACAAATTCTCAGCAAAAGCAGTACTGAGAGGAAAATTTATAGCTTTGTAAGCACACATGGACTAAATGAACTAGTTAAGAGAAACAGAGTGGCTAAATGAATCAAAAAGATGAATCCGACCTTCTGCTGCCTACAAGAAACACACCTGAATAGTCAGAACCAAAATAAACTCAAAATCAAAGGCTAAAGGAAAATCGTCAAAGCAAACAACACCCTTAAAAAAGACAGAGTGGCCAAACTTTAGACTCAGAAAAGTTGTAAGGCACAAAGATGGACACTTCGTACTAATCAAGGGATAATGCAAAAGGAAGAAATACAATACTAAACATAAACACACTCATGAGAGACCAGCAAAATATCTGACAAAAATTACTGACAAATTTAAAAGATGATATCAATAATAACACAATAATTGTGGGAGACCTCAACACAGCCCTGTCAACACTTGATAGGTCAACCAGACGAAAACCCAAAAAAATATACTAGCCCTGGGGCAGGGTGAGGAGGTAAAAAAAAAATACTAGCCCTGAAAAGAGAAATGGAAGAAAGAGGCCTAATATATATATGACACTCCATCCCCAGAAACCTGGATACACATTCTTCTCCAATGTACATGGGTCCTACTCCAGGATAGGCCACAGGCTCACACATAAAACATAGCACCATAAAATCAAGTGGATAGAAAAATTGCACTCTACTTTCACTGACCGCAAGGCTCTGAAATTAGATGTGAACTACAAAAGGACAGAGAAGAAGAACTTTAACAACTGAAAATTAAACAGCCTAATACTGAACAACCAGTGGGTCTGAGATGAAATCAAGGAGGAAATCAAAATTTTCCAGGATAATGAAGACACAAATTATAAAAATCTATAGGACACAGCAAAAGCGGTACTGAGAGGAAAATTTATAGCTTTGCAAGCACACATCAGGAAGGAAGATGGGGCATACCTGAATAGTTTAATGATGTAGCTTATAAAATTAAAAAATTATCAACAAAAGGACCCAAAAATAGGGAGACAGAAGGAAATAACAAAGTTGAGAGCAGAAATCAATGAAGTGGACACCCAAAAAATGATCCAAAAGATCAACAAAAGCAGAAGTTGGTTCTTTGAAAAAATGAACACGATTGATAGACCACTGGCAAAACTCACAAAGAAAAAGAAACTTGATAACCTGTATTAGAAACGAAAAGAGGGAGATTACTACAGATATTGCAGAGATTCAAAGGGTAATCAGAGACTACTTTGAGAAACTATGCCATGAAACCTGAGAACCTAGAAGAAATGGATAAATTCTTGGAATTTATAAATTCTTATAACCTTCCACAGTTGAATAAGGAGGATATAGCATATCTAAACACCCCCATCACTATTGAGGAAATTAAAATGGTAATAAAATGTCCGCCCCCAAACAAAAGCCAGGCCCAGATGGATTCACTAATGAATTCTTCCAAACCTTAAAGAGGAACTACTACCAATCCTGGCCAGGTTTCATAAATTTGAAATACCGGGAACACTTCCAAATAGTTTCTATGAAGCTAACATCTCCTTGATACCAAAACCAGACAGAGTTGCTGCCAAAAAAGAAAATTACAGATGAATATCCCTGGTAAACACAGATGCAAAGATCCTCAACAAAATCCTGGCAAATAGGATCCAATGCCTTATCAAGAAGATCATTTACTACGATCAAGTAGGTTTCATCCCAGGAAAGCAAGGATAGTTCAACATCTGTTAATTTATCAACATAATATGCAACATCAACAACAAGAAAAATAAAAACGACATGATCATATCAATAGATGCAGAGAAAGAATTTGATAAGGTCCAACACCCATTCTTGATAAAAAGTGTCAACAAGATGGAAATGAAAGGAACCTTTCTCAATATAGTTAAGGCCATCTACCACAAACCAATGGCAAATATTATCCTCAATGGAGAAAACTAAAAGCCTTTCCTCTAAATTCTGGTACAAGACAAGGTTGTCTTCTCTCACCACCCCTATTCAACATAGTACCGGAAGTACTATGCTATACTTGCTATAGCGATTAGACAAGAAAAAGATATCAAGGGCATACAGATAAAAAAGTAAGAAGTCGGGGCCGGGCGGTGGCGCTGGAGGTAAGGTGCCTGCCTTGCCTGCGCTAGCCTAGGACGGACCGCGGTTCAATCCCCCGGCGTCCCATATGGTCCCCCAAGCCAGGAGCAACTTCTGAGCACATAGCCAGGAGTAACCCCTGAGTGTCACCAGGTGTGGCCCAAAAACCAAAAAAAAAAAAAAAAAAAGTAAGAAGTCAAGCTCTCACTGTTTGCAGATGACATGATAATATATTTAGAGAACCCTGAAGACACTACCAGAAAGCTTCTAGAAATAATAGACTCATATAGCAGTGCGGCAGGCTACAAAATTAACACATTATATACCAATAATGATAGAGAAGAAATGGACATTAAGAAAACAACCCCATTCACATTAGTGTCACACAAACTCAAATATCTTGGCATCAATTTGACTAAAGACATGAAGGACCTATACAAAGAAATCCTGCTTCAAGAAATAAGAGAAGACACACAGAAATGGAAACACATATCCTGATCATGGATGGCAGGATTAATATCATGAAAATGGCAATACTCCCCAAAGCATTGTACAGATTTAATGTAATCCCTTTAAAGATACCCATAAAATTCTTCAAAGAAGTGGATCAAACACTTCTGAAATTCATCTGGAACAATAAACACCCACGAATAGCAAAACAGTCATTCGGAAAAAGAACATGAGAGGCATCACTTTCCCCAATTTTAAACTGTATTACAAAGCAATGGTTATCAAAACAGCATGGTATTGGAATAAAGACAGACCCTCAGATCAGTGGAATAGGCTTGAGTACTCAGAGAATGTTCCCAGACATATAACCACCTAGTTTTTGATAAAGGAGCAAGAAATCCAAAATGGAGCAAGGAAAGCCTCTTCAACAAGTGGTGTTGGCACAACTGGTTATCCATTTGCAAAAGAAAGTTAACTCAGACCCCCAGCTAACACCATGTACAAAGGTAAAACCAAATGGATTAAAGACCTTGATATCAGACCTGATACCATAAGGTATACAGAACAACACGTAGGTAAAACACTCCATGACATTGTGACTAAAGGCATCTTTAAGGAGGAAACAGCACTCTCCAAACAAGTGGAAGCTGAGATAAACATGGGGATACAGTAAGATGAGAAGCTTCTGCACCTCAAAGGATATAGAGCCTAGGATATAAAAGCCACCATTGAATGGGAAAAATTATTCATTCAATACCCATCAGGTAAGGGGCTAATATCCAAGATATACAAGTTACTGACAGAATTTAACAGGAAAAAATCTAACCCCATCAATAAGTGGAAAAAAAATGAACAATTTCTCAAAGAAGAAATACAAATGGCCAAAAGGCACATGAAAAAATGCTTCACATCACTAATCATCAGGGAGATGCAAATCAAAACAACTATGAGTTGCCATTAGAGACTGGCACACATCACAAAAAATAAGAACAAATAGTGCTGGTGGGGATGTGGAGAGAAAGGAACTCTCATTCACTGCCTGTGGAAGTGGCATCTAGTCCAGCCTTTATGGAAAACAATATGGAGATTCCTCATAAAACTGGAAATTAAACTCCCATATGATCCAGGTATACCACTCCTAGGGTTTTACCCTAGGAACACAAAAATAAAATTCAAAAATTCCTTCCTCACACCAATATTCATTGCAGCGCTATTTAAATAGTCAGACTTTGGAAACAATCAAAATGCCCTTTGACAGATGAATGGCTAAAGAAAGTATAGTACATGTATACAATGGAATATTATGCAGCCATCAGGAGAGATGAAGTCATGAAATTGTCCTATACATGGATGCACATGGAATCTATTATGCTGAGTGAAATAAGTCAGAGGGAGAGAGATAGATACTGAATAGTTTCACTTATCTATGGGTTTTAAGAAAAATAAAAGACGTTTTTGTAATAATTCTCAGAGACAATAGAGATGAGGGCTGGAAGGTCCAGCTCACGATATGAAGCTCACCACAAAGGGTGATGAGTTCAGTTAGAGAAATAACGACACTGACAACTAACATAACAATGAGAATGAATGAGGGAAGTAGAAAGCCTGTCTCAAATACAATGGGGCAAGGAGAGGGTAGGGTTGTGGGAGATTTGGGACACTGGTGATGGGAATGTTGCACTGGTGAAGGGGGATGTTCTTTATATGACATAAACCCACCTACAATGATGTTTGTAATCAAGTCGTATAGAAAAATTGTTACAAAAGCAAAATTCTCCAATGCTATCAGTGTTCCTTAGTTACTTTGAACCTTTACTTGTAAACAGAGCAGCAAGGGCTACCACTAAATCCAACCTTCATTAAATTATGACCCGATTCTGCTCAGACCCCACCTTGGGCAGAAGATCCTCGTCAGTTTATCATTCAGCTATGCAAGAACTCTGTCCTGCTAGATCACACACTTACATAGTTCCACCTCCCACTGTGAGCCCACAGTAGTTTTCGTGGTTCTCATATCTCTCTAAATATTAGAAAGTGAGACTTGAATTTAGGAAAAAGTATTACAAAGCAGAAGAGGCAAAGAACAATACAGATATAAGCAATGGTAAATCTATTACTGTTCAGACCCTCTAGAATTCAAATCTCCACCCTCAGCAATCATGAAGTGTTGTTTTGATATAAATTAATGAGTCCTAGTGCTTGTGTGGCGATGGTGAGGCCTTTCTGGGCTCGACCCGGCTCCCACAGCCCCTACTGTATGGTGGGTCTGAAGGTTGCAGGGTGAGGGCAGTGAGATTCACAAAGCAGTCAGATGAAGTTCCAGGAGTCAGCCAGCTTTATTCCACAGTCCCTACCGCCATACACACCTCCTCACAAGGCCTCTTACACTAAGCCTTATCTTAACAGCTACTTCTCTATTCCTTCTGGCTCTCTCGGCCTCAAGTCTCTCTTTCAGCTGCTTTTTCCAGGCTTCCTAACTGTTGCTGCTTCTTTGATGATGCTCAATTGCTAATGCTGAATCTGATGCTGAATTGGTGATACTGAACGCTGAGTCTCTGATGATGATGCCTCTCCTACACTTCTCTCTCTAATTCTCCTTCTTAACCCCTCTCTCTTCCCCCATGCAGACTCCTCTACCCGCCCATTCCAGGTGTGTGCAATTCTGATCATTCAGGTAGGATAAATAAGAAGTTGGAGGAGGGAATACTGATGATAAAGCACAAAAAATTATGAAAAATAAGTGAAAAAATTTAGCTGCCTCAACAAAAGGGGTCAGAATTACAGATAAATCATCCAGTTTGCCAGATTGCACATTACTGCCTGAGGATAACAAAAACATGAAAAATATATAAATAATATGAAATATGAAAAATGTACTGGACGATAAACTCATGTAACTTAGAAAAATAATTCAGGGAAAATGAAAGAATTAATTGAAATAATAATGAAGGGATTAAAGAATAGAATCACAGGCCACAACAGCTTCATAGAAGAAGCCTAAACACAAATCAGTGCTCTTGAAGAAAAAGCATAAAATGTCAAGAAAAGAGATGAAATATATAGAAAACAAACTTTAATGAAGAAATTGTAAGGTATTTAATGGACAAGAAGAAGAAATAATCAGGAAAGAATTCTGGAATAAATATCAGAAAGAAGAAAGCCTTGTTGAGGAGATAAGACCTAGGTGTTAAGAGAGCCTCTAGATATTAAGGTTTGCACTCCTATGTTCCCTCAGTTATGCAGTTATGCAAATGCATGCAGATAATGCAAGTTTGATCTTCATCACTAAATATGGTCTCATAACCCACTAGGAGTATTTCCTGAGTATTGCTTTATATGGCACAACAACAACAACAAAAAAATCTCTAAGTGAGTAGCACCAAGATGTTATAATCAAAATTGCAAGAACCAAAGAGAGTCACAGAATTTTCAAGGCAGCAAGAAAGAAGCAAATTCTCAAATATAAGGTACATAACATAAAATTTTCTGAAGATATCTAATAATCATATAAAGATAATGAGACACAATTTCATACCAGAGGGAATATATGTATATACATTATTTCATATATATACCACTTAATATAACATAAAACATTATATTAAATATATTGAAATATGTCATTTCATATAATATAATATGAAAACAAAAATATTGGCGGGGCTGTTGTGAAAAAGGATTTTACTGCTGCTGGGAATGTCACCTGGTAGAGCTTCTTTGGAAATCATATGGAGATTTATTTTAAAAAGTTAAGAATGATGCTCTCATTTGACCCAGCTTTCCAATTTCTAGGTATCAACTTCCAAAATACTAAACAATAATTTGAAACAATATGCATATAATACATATATATATATAAAATTTACACAATCCTTAGTATCATAACCAGGATATAAAAGCAACCAAATGTTTATTATTAAAAATGGACAAAGATATTGTAGTGTGGTGTATATATATATATAGATATAGATATAGATATATATACACACAAAATGAAATACAGTGCATTCATCAGAAAAAATTTAAATCATACAGTTCCTGACATCGTATATGGAAAAGAAAGCTGAATGAAATAAATCAGAGGCAGATAAACATATAATATAATCTCACTCATCTATGCTATAAAACATATATCAAGAATATGGCCAAATTAATTGATACTCAACCTTACAATGAGAATCCAAACCTGAGAGTGTCAGATTCGGTTAACTGGAAGGAGGTCGAATAAATAGGTTGACTAGAAGTAACATACATGAGGTATCCTGAGCCTATGGATGATGCTAAGGAAGGTAACAGTATACATATGATCATAACTATAAATTAAAAAACAATGGAGAATGGGTAAGAGAAAAGGGACACTGAATTTTAACTGATAGGGATAGGAGGAAGGATCATTGGCAATTTGGTGATAAGTCTGTGTAGTAACACTCTATATCACTATAAAAAACTTGAACATCATAATAAAATTATAATAAAATGTTTAAGAAAATATGAGAAAACTCCAAATTTGTGTTATGTTAAAAATTATGGCATATGCATATATACATATATTTGTATTTTTTATAATTAAACTCTAAGGATATGAAATCCTGCAGTTTACTTCAATGTGAATGAAACTAAAGGACATCTTGCTAAGAAAATTCAAAGGAAGCAGGGCATATAAGAAATTATTTCAATTACGTAAAGTTTAAAGCAACATATAAGGGAATTAAAATGGCCAATGACAGACCCTGGGAGTCAGCCTATAGAACTTAGTTTGCTAAGTGTGAGGTTGGACATAGAAACAATGATGGAGGTCTATCCCATCCTAGGTATAGTGTAGTAATATTGTAGCGTTGATGCATTATCAGTAGTATTAAAAATCATGTTTAATAGAAAAGCTGCTTCTCATAAACTATTCAATTTTATTTAATTTTAATTCAGTACATATATATAATATATCATGTATACATTTTGAGAACAAAGTACCACAATCTAACAATGTAATAAATTCTAGGAATTCAAAGGAAAAATAAAAAATATTTAGATTAAGTTGATGTAGACTGAAAAGAGTAAAGTATTTCATTAGCAGTATTTATTTCACCCTGGTTTGATCCTTACCACCACATCTGGTCCCCTGAGCATAGCCCGAAGTTAGCCCTGACCACTGCTGTCATGGTCCCCAAAATAAACAATCATATCAAATGAAGCAATATAAGAAACAAACTTTGCTGAAGTCTAGGGTAGACATGATAAAGGGAAGAGTACAATTTTCACTTTAAATTTTTGAATATATATTTTATAAAACAAGGAAAAGAGTATTAGAAGATTATTAATATGAGTACAGTGCATTTCCTTTTCACATTAGAAAAGGAAGGTAATAAAGGACTAGATAGTACAGCAGGTAAGGCACTTGCATTGAATGTAGCTGGATTGGGTTCACACCCTAGAAACAAGTGATACACTAAACACAGAGCCAGGAGTCCTGAGCACAATGGTAGGACCCAAAAACCACAAAAATAAATAAATAAAATAAATAAAAGGCAAAATATAAAAAGAATTTAGGGCCCGGAGAGATAGCACAGCGGTGTTTGCCTTGCAAGCAGCCAATCCAGGACCAAAGGTGGTTGGTTCAAATCCCGGTGTCCCATATGGTCCCCTGTGCCTGCCAGGAGCTATTTCTGAGCGGACAGCCAGGAGTCACCCCTGAGCACTGCCGGGTGTGACCCAAAAACCAAAAAAAAAAAAAAAAAAAAAAAAAAAAAAAAAAAAAAAAGAATTTAGTGGTCTAGTGCTAAGTATCTCTCTATGCCCAGGATCACTTCTGGTAAGACAGAGAGGCCCAGGTCTGTTGGAGACATGCAAGCAAGTACCTGTTACTATTTTTAAAAATATTTACAAAATTTACTTTTCTTTGCTGCAAGGAGAATAACAGTAAATTTCAGAGCATCACACACATATTTCAAATGTACTCAGTGAAAAAGTGAAATTGATGTGACGATTAGTCCTATCTAAGATTCACTAACTATAGACACCTAAAAAAGCGTATGAATTGGAAAGAGTTCAAGGAGTTGAACACATGCCTGTTCAACTTCCATTTATGGCTGGGCTATTGATGAACTTGGATATGGCTCCTTTCTATAAAACTTTTAAAATGAAAAATACAAAATATAAGTATATAATGGATGACTTTTAATGACTGGCTTACCTGAAATTTTGACTTGAGACACAACTCCATCTCCTCCATCACTGTGTGCACGAACCTCTACAACATATTGACCATCCCTGGGGATCGGAACTTCGATGGAGTGTTTAGGAGTTGAATACAGTTTGCCATCATGCTGGCCATCAGGTCTATAAAGAACCTTAAAAAGTTTTAAAAAAGCATATTTAATATAGTGATAAAATAACCCAATGAATTGACATTAAAACCAGAATTAGATAACTTTTGTTAATCAAATAATTGAGAATACTTTACTCTAGAAATATATGGCATGATGTTATTATTATATTTTTTTTGAATCTCAACGAATTGTGCTCAGGATTTATTTCTGGCTCTGTGTTCAGAGATTACTCCTGGTGTTGTCCTGATATCATATGTTGTATCAGGAACCTGACCCAGGTTGGGCATATTTGCAAGGCATTAGTCATTGTACTCTCTCTCCAGATTCTCAGCAGTAGGTTGTTAAATGTGCAATGGACTATAAAATCAATATGTGGTTTAATTTACAAATGATTTATGGCTAAAAATGTTAATTATTATGTAAGCCTCTAGAAAGACCTATTTTTTGGCCAGAGGGAGATCTTTTTCCATTCCTTATATATAAAAAATGATGGCCATAATAATTTACAAAAAGAAAAACAATAAGATTTAATGCAACGATTGACTGTACCTTTCATAAGAAAAGTACTCTGAAACTTGTGATGTTATTTAAAAATAAAACCACCGTAGAACTGATTTCAGAACTGAAGTCAATCCTCTCAAAACTGGTTGCCATTTTATAAGTTAACTTTGTGATTTATTCTAAATACTGTGCAGGCCTTTCACATTATTTACAGAATAACCACAGGACTACATTCTATTTTTTCAATTTGTTTCTTTGTTCATATACCAACTCTAGTTATTTCCTCCACTGAAATCTTGAGACCTTAAAGTCATACATGAGAGTTTGTATAAACTTTTCTAAAGTTCTCTGAATATTAATAGTTGATTCAATTCTGAGTTAAGTATGTTTAAAATAGCCTCTTGAGTATTTTCCATAAGATCTTAAGTTGTCTATGCTCAAATCCCTCAAATTATTAGTCCTCTGTGTAATGTTAGCTTTATGAAATTTATTTCTTAAAATAGAACTTTTTATTTATTACAAATATAGGGCACACAAAGGAGTAAGAGAAGTCTTAAAAATGCTCCTGCAAAATCTGATTAGCCACGTGCAGTAGAGACTGGATGGATATCTAACATCATGAATAAAAATTAACTCAAAATAGATTAAGTATTTAGACCCAACTGTATCAATACGTGGAGGAAACATGTTCAAATCCCTATATGATAATGAGCTTCAGGTCTCAACTCCGTGACAAGAAAACAAAAGCAAGCATAAATAAAAGACATCAAATTTAAAAGCTTTTCCTACTTTGTGCTCGGATGTTTAGATATTGTGCTAGCTATTTATATTTTTAGACATTATTAGCACTGTGTTATGTAAGTGATATGGGGATATATTTTTCTACTCAATAAATTGTTTTTCAGATTCAGTGACAGGTTTGTTTTTTCACCCCTGGCAGGGATGGGGAGTTCACACCTGGAGGTATTCAGGCTTACTCCTGTCTCTGCTTACCCCTGCAGGGATCGTTCCTGGCAGGTTTCGTGGGCCATCTGTGGTGTTGGGAATCAAATCTGAGTTGGGGAGTTGTACTTCTGGACTTTCAATTATATTGTATAAGTATAAGACACTTGCTTAAAGCCCAAGCATAAAACTTTCATAATTTTGATGACTGCCATCTGAGACTGTAGCTTAACCTTGAGGAGCAAAATGCCTCCCATCTTATTTTTCTGAGGGATTTCTTAAGTTATTGGGGGAAGTTTTGAGGTTCCAAACAAATTTTAGTATGATTTGTTCCTTTCATAGAGTGCCCTTAGAATTTTAATAGAAATTGCATTAAATCTGTATAGTATGTGAGATAGGTTATCAATTCAGCCTTACTATTTCTTCCTAATTATAAGCATAAAATCCCTTTACATTTTTGTATGAATTTTCTTTTCATAATTTGTAGTTTATAAAATATGCATCTTCTATGTATATTTATAATTGACTCTTATATTTGAATGCATTTAAAAAGTCAGATCTTTAACATTTTTTTCATTGCTTTCATATCAATGCTTTCCATGTCATTTTTTACATATTGCTTTCATGTGCTTTTCAATATTCATTTTGTAAACTTTCAGTATATATTGTACTTGCATTCAGCCAAACAGGTTTAATCCTCATATGGTTCCCTGTGCCCTGTCAGGAGTCATTCCTAGTGCAGATCCAGTAAGAAGCTCTGAGCCCAACCAAGTGTGGCCCAAGAAACAAGACAAACAAAAAAGAGTGCTTCAAGGATTTCTTCTAGTATCATTTTCAAACGTCATAGAATTAAAGGCTTATTACAACTAAACTTTCTTTTAAAGTACTATAGACTTTAAAAACATTTTTTATTTAAAACATTATTATTTACAAAGGTATCCATAGCTGAATTTTAGACATACGTTTTAGCACCAATCCCATCAACAGTGTTAACCTTCCTCTACCAATGTTCTGGGAGTCCATCCCATACCACCACCAGACTGCATCATAACAGGCTGCTTTTAAAGTTACTTATTAAAGTCTAGGTCTCATGATTTCATTGTTTTGACTCCTTGGCTTGGATATTTAGTTCTGTCCACCACCAGTGTACCTCAAACCCTTTAGCCCCTGTCCTTCAATATTTTACCTGTCTTTTTCTTCCTCCATTCAGTTTCTTTCCTTTTACTCACCATATTCTCGGGCAGAGTGTTCTCAATATGCTCCATTAAAATCATTGCATTCCTACATGTATTATTCAGAACACAACATATAAGTGGTATCAACATGTATTTATCTTCTTTCTTCTTCTGGCATACATCATTTAACAGAATATCTTCCACATTGCAGTATATTTGCATGATTGCATTATTCTTTACAGTTATGTAGTATTCTATTGTATATGTGTATACATCCTCATGATCCCCTCATCTGTCGTTGGACATCTAGGTTGACTCCAAATATTAATTTACTGACTGCTACAATGAACAATGGTGTTCATATGCACTTTTGAGTGAGTGTTTCTCTCTAATGGAGATACTCAAAAGCGGAATTGCTGGGTCATATGTCAACTCAATACTGTGTTTACTGAGAAACCTTTATACTCTTTTCCATTGGGGCATAAACAGAAAGCATTCACACCAGCAGTGAATAAGAATTACTTTTTCACCATATCTTCACCAATACAGACTGTTCCTAGTATTTTAGTATGTGCCATTCTCACTGGATTAAGATAAAATCTAATGTCCTCTTGATTTCAATTTCCCTAATGATAACAGATGATGAGAATTTTTCATTTGCCTTTTGGTAATATGTTATTCTTTCTCAGATGTATCTGTTCATTTCCCTCTTTCCATTATTGATGGGTTTTTTAGGTTTTGGGATTTAACCTTTGTGAGCACTTTGTATATTCTAGATTTCAATCCTTTATCTCATGTTTTAAATACAAATATTTTCCCACTCATTTTAGCGATTTTTTAGTTTAAGCTCAGGCTTCATTTGTCATACAGAATGTAGTCACATTTGCTCAATTTTGATTCTGTAGCCTTTGCCATTGGTTTCATTTCATTGAAGATTTATATGAAGTTTAGATCTTGAAGTATTCTGCCTATATTTTCCTTGAATACTTCATAGATTCAGGTCTGATCTCAAGGTCTTTGTCCACTTTGAGTTGACTTTTGTGTAAGATATGGGTCCAGCTTTAATTTTTTACATGTGGATTGTCCTAATACCATTTATTTAAAAATTAGTTTTTAGTTCATTTAATGTTCTTGGTTCCTTTAACAAAAAAATTAATTGAGCATATATTTGAGGGTTTGTCTATTCTAATCTATTGATCAGAAGGCTGCCTTTGTTCTAATACCATGCTGTTTTGATCACTATGGCTTTCTAGTACAACTTCAAGTTAGGTTAGGTAATAAGATGTCTCCCAGCTTCTTGTTCTTAAGTATGGTTTTGGCAACGTGGAATCTTTTCTAGTTTCTTAAAAACTTTATAATTAACTGTTTTTAAGTCCTTGAAGGATGTATGTAAATTTGGATAGGGCTTACACTGAATAGGTAAGATAGGTATTTGGATAACATTGATATTTCTCACCCATTAGTATTAGGTCTTCTTCAATATCTTCTTAGTAGTTTGAAGTTTTTGTGACATAGGTCTCTCAGCAATATTGTCAAGTTGATTCCTAGGTTGTAGTTGATGGTTTTTTACACTATATTAAATAAGATAAACTCTTTGATATCTTCTCCTCTGAATCATTATTTGTATAAAGAAATGTAACTTATTTTTGTGTATTGTCTTTGTAGCTGGCCACTTTACTATATAGCATTATTGTTTGTAGGAGCTTTTTAAGGACTCTTTAGGGTCTCTTCTATTTATTATGCTATCCAGGTTGCTATGCCTTTCTCCACCTCAGCAATAGTAAGTCACCTCACCTTTTATCATATGCTTATTAGATAAATGACTTTATTCTCTCTTAGGACTGGATAAGTAACATAAAGGGCAGGGTACTTTCATTGCATGTGTTTAACCTTGATTTCTTTGCACTGTATATGTTTCCCCAAGAACTGCCAGAAATGGTTCTAAACATAGAGCCAGAAATAAACTCTGAATAATGCATGGTGCTTCCCTCCTCCCCCCGAAACAACAATAAACCTTTCTCAGCAGTAGCCTAGTTAACACTGTCATAAAAAGTTTTCAGCTTTCATCCTTTCTAGATTTCCACTTGCCTTTCCCTCTAAACTTTATTTTTGTCTTTTAATTTATAGTGACAGGTAACTGAACACTCTTTTAATGGAGGGCATTGTAAACTTATTAATTAGCACAGTTTAATATAATTATTTTTAGGGAATAGAGCGATAGAGTTGCTAAAATAAAAACTTATTGTAACAGCGTATAAACAAAAAAACAGACCATCATATATCTACAGCACTTTACTTTTGTTTTTATGTTTGGGTTTTGGGCCACACACGGTGGCACTTAGGGGATACTTCTGGTTCTGAGCTCAGAAATCGCTCCTGGCTCAGGGGACCACATGGGATGCCAGGAGTCGAACCCACATCAGTACTGGGTCACATGCAAGGCAAATGTCCTACCACTGTGCTACCAGTGCGGCCTAAACATTTAATTCATTTGTGGTCAAAGTTTGTGGTGTTGAGGCAGGACAGTAGCAATGTCATGGATGTTTCTGGGCTGAAGCATTCCTGATTAAATATATAACCCGGACTCCCACTTTGGGCCTTAGTCATCAGATTCCCCTGCCTACACTTTCAAGTCATCTGCTTTATTTAGCAATATTTTCTCATCTAGTCTCCTATCTTTGAGGACCCCTGCCTAAAACTAGAGGAGGAGTCGAGAGACAGAGAGAAGGAGGGGAATCGAAGAGTGCAGCACACATCCTATGCATGCATACTGCAACCCAGGACAAGTTGGCTGCTAAGCAGAAAAGGCAGCAGTGGCAAAATGACTTGGCAGGCCTGATAAATATTCTTGGAGGGCCTCATGTGGCCTGTGGGCCATAATTTGCAGACCCCTATTCTAAAAAATTACCAGACACTATGCCTGCACAGAAGTCTCAGTATCTGGCTGTTCCTTGGTGCAGGCATCCTTAAGTGTTTTTTTTCCCACTTTCAGACTGATATGTATCTTTGTTTATGTGTCTCTACTGCTCTTCTACTCTGTCTTCATGTATAACTTCCCTTTTGATCTACTTTGTATAACTAGTTATGTAGGTCTAGTCATGTAGTGTAGGGAGTCCCTTTAAGAATAGGCAGAAAATACAGGGCTGAAATGCAGGGCCTTGTGACAGGCACAGAACAAAGTTATAAAAGCAGGCAGATTTGAGAATTGAATGTTAACCATTTAAGATTTAAGGACAACAAACACAGAGTTATTCCTGGCTCTGTGCTCAGAAATCACTCCTGGCTCGGGGGACCTTATGGGATGCCTTCTTGGGTCAATCGCATGCAAGGCAAATACCCTACTACTGTGCTACCATTTCAGCCCAATAATGATATTTTAAAATATAAACTGTAGAGAAGTGCAGTTTGATAGAGCACTTGCCTTTCATACAAAACATCAGATTAATTTCTGAGCACCACATATGGTCACCCAAGTACCACCAGGGTTGAACCCAGCGTACAGGCTCTTTATTAAATCCTAAATGGTGCTTAATGTAGTCCTTAAGCAAAAACAAACAAACAAACAAACAAAAACAGAAAATATTCTTTGATAGCTCCTTTTGACTTTAGTTTAGAAAGAGTATTCTTTTTTGTTGTTTTTGTTTGGAGGCCATACCTAATAGTGTTCAAGTGATGTTTTGTACTCAGCTGTTATCCCAAGTGCCTTGGGGTCACAGGGTGCTTAAACCATGAAGTCTATTTTTAGCTCATTGATCTATCTGCCCAGACCCTAAACTTGGTATTATTATGATTTCTTTATTTATACTAATAATTCTCCTATGTGTGGGTACTTTATTTGAGGGCCACTTATGGTTGTGCTCAGAGTTTACTCCTGGCTCTATACTCAGGATCACTCCTTGTGGGGTTCAGGGGACCTGTTAAAGTTTTAGAGATCTAACTAGAAATGGCTAAACACTAGGCACTTGTATTAACTTATGTATTATCTCTCCAGTCCTCTTTTGAAACAACTAGGTAATTGATATCATAATGTCATATAACTACAATACAGCTAAAAAGAAAAACATGAGTGATTTTTATTAATATTATAAAATCTAAACATTAGTCATTCTACAATGATTGTTCCTTCTCCAATTTTTTTTTGTTTTGTTTTGGGGTCACACGTGGCAGTGCTCAGGGTTACTCTTGGCTTTATGCTCAGAAATCGCTCCTGGCAGGCTCGGGGGACCATATGGGATGCTAGGATTTGAACAATCATCCTTCTGCATGCAAGGCAAATGCCCTACCTCCATGCTATCTCTCCGGCCCCCCTTCTCTAAATTTTTAAAATGTAAATTTAGATCATTGATTTGGATTTTTTTCTACAAAAAATGAAATTTTCATGGTCATCTTTTATATACCTTATATCCTGTTACAGTAGATTCATTTGACAGTGCAACCACATGATCCCAGGTAATTATGTAGCTTGAACCAGATCTTATAGAACTGATGATCCTTGGTGGCTGGCTGGGAGCTGTGAACAATAATAACAATCACGTGACAGTTATCATGGTTTACATAAATTCTATAAATTGAAACACATCAGGAATTATAATAGTGATAATGTAAAAACAACCAATTTTGATGAATGAGCTGTGTACTAAGCACCCTGCACTCATGGTTATGTAAGAGCACTTCCTGTCATATAGGGTAGTTCACGTAACCTTTATTTTTACTCTATTCCCATCATTCTCCACTTGGATTTATTTCTCTACCAATCTTTTTACTTTTTTTTTCCTGCCAGTCTTTTTAAGCTATTTTCAAGAACGACAATAACCTACCTCTACAGGCTCAAATTTTTCCCCAAAAATAACGTCATTATACTCCATAGAATAGACCTACATATTTCTTGAAATTTATTTATTTTTTCAAATTCATGATCTCTTACTCTGAATTTCCTTTCTATCTCTCAGGTTGTTCTTTTCTACTAGTCACTTTTTACTTGCCCAATTATAAAAGTAGGACCATCTAAAAACTTGTTTTATTTTGACAAAAATGAATTGAAAATATATAACACTTTAAAAAATAATACTATAAATATCACTCATTTCTACCTTAAAATCTTCACATCATACTTAAAAACAGCTCATGATTATTGACCTTTAACTATACAGTATTTCATATTTTAAATTCTATACTGTTCCTCTGCTTCATCCATGCCTTGGTTTCATTTGCCTTATTAAATTTGTGTGATAAACTTTCTTATATCTTAAGAAACGGCACTAAATACGTTCTTTGTCTGAAACAAGTCTCTCTGTCCACTTAGAAATAAGGTTATTATTATTAATATTACTCATATTATACCTCTTGTAGCATCTTAAAAAAGTGTCTTCTGATACTATTTACTTATTTTTCAGTTATTTGTCCCTTGATATGACCAGATACATTTGTACTCTCATCTAAATAGTGTGGTGAGTACTTCTGATGAATAAATACCAGAAAAAAAGAATATGTGTTCATTTTACACATTTGAAAACTTTGGTTTTAAGTATGAGATTATGGTCACACATTATCCAATATCTAATAATGAAGTTTTGTTCCTAATTGTGATTTATTTAAGAATTTATGTTATTCTTAGTGAATTTCAGAAATGTTTAAAACAGGGGCTGGCCAGGTGGCGCTAGAGGTAAGGTGTCTGCCTTGCAAACACTAGCCAAGGAAGGACTGCGGTTCAATTCCCCTGCTTCCCATGTGGTCCCCCTAAGCCAGGGGCAATTTCTGAGCGCTTAGCTAGGAGTAACCCCTGAGCATCAAACGGGTGTGGCCCGAAAAACCAAAAAAAGAAATATTTAAAACAAAAACAATCATTCTATTAAATTTCTTTGAGCCCTGTATGTAATTTTTCTTCTTTACATTAAGTTTGGGTTCAAAAAGTAAATATTAAAGAGAAGTTAAGAATATAAATGTAACCAAAATTTTTAACAAGTTAAAGGGCCTTGATATATAAACTATGAGAAAATATAATATTATAGAAAAATATTTAAATCACAATACTTATTACATTTGTATTGAGTAGTGAAAAAGTTTTATAAATAAGAACATAGAAAATAAACATAATTTTAATTTACAAAATTCATAAATTTAAATTTATAGTGAATTTTATTAATTTAGTGCATTTCTATCAAGCATTTAAAATAGAATTGATGCAAAACAATTATTTATTGATGAAAATTTCAGAAGAACCTTTACCAAGGGAGCTAACAATAATTTTGTCATTATATAACAAAACACTGAAACCATTTTCTATACTTTTTTAATTATAGAAGTTTTAAAAAACATCTTTTGTAATTTTAAAGAATAAAATTGAATACCATATCTGCTCAAACTGCTATGTAACGCATTTCTCTCAAATATAACTGGCATGATTAAAACATCAATAGATTTAACACATCTCTAATAAAAAATACTGAGACTTACGTGCTTTCTTGGTGAAAGTTTCGAGCATTTCACTGGGGGGCCCACACCCTGCACTATTGCAAGCTCGAACTTCAACAAAGTATTGAGTGTCTGGGAGAAGGTTCTCCAGTCTGGCTGAGTACTCTTGGCTGGTAACTTGAACTCTGTGCGCAGCCACTTCTTTGTCATGGGCAGCCCAATATCTAATCTGTAAAGAATCAAGTTAGACAATATTTTGTTAGGATTTGGAAAATTCTGTTTTTGAATGATCTTTCACTGGAGTCTGGAACCACTGACATTGAAAATGTTCACATAATCAAAATATACTTATTGTAATTTATAATTCCATCAGTCTTAGACTATGATAATGCATACAATGTAGATATGATAGGAGATGTTGAAGGCAAAAAGTTACCTCATTGCTAATAATAGTGCTCTATTGGCAGAAAAGCAAAAAAAAAAAAATAGTATCCTGTATAAATTTATCTTTAAAATAAAAATCAGTCTTTAAAAGTATTTTAAAAATGATATGTGTATGTATCCTTTTAAGGATAATTTCTAATCTGTTGTGAAAAAGTGAAGCAGTTTGACAACTCCATTCTAAAAGTTTATTGAATTATCTTCTTCAAAACTAATACACAAAAGATAAAGAAATATTACACCTAAAAATGCTGTTAGGTAGGTACCTTTAGGTAAATTATTGTTGGTTTGATACATAAAAGATTATTATTTCATTTCTTAAATAAAAGCAGTTGATTGTCCAGAAATCTATAATCAAATCTAATGTTTATATTTAAAATAATTGTCATAATTACATTTATATTTTACATGTTTTAGATATCTGTATAATAAAAAATTTTATTTTTATAGTTAAGAAATGTCTAGGAAAATATCTAATATAGAGGAAAAATACTGATAAAATTCTTAATATAATCCTGAACTTTTGATTTATATTTGAAAAAATTTTTTAAAAATGTAACTTAACAAAAGTTTTTTTTGTTTTTTGTTTTTGTTTTTGTTTTTCGGGCCACACCTATTTGATGCTCAGGGGTTACTCCTGGCTAAGCACTCAGAAATTGCTCCTGGCTTGGGGGGACTATATGGGACGCTGGGGGAATCGAACCACGGTCGCCATCTTTCTTTGGCTAGCGCTTGCAAGGCAGATACCTTACCTCTAGTGCCACCTAGCCGGCCCCTTAACAAAAGTTTTGACTCAGCCAATTCACTATTGATTTTTTCCAAATATTCATAGAGGACCTGCTACCCATGCTTTTCAAACTCTTCTCAAGAGATAGAAGAAAAATGAATCTCACGAAATTTTATGAGAGTGACCTTATCTTGATACATAAAGATGACAGAGACATTACTAACAAATAGAAATTACAGGTCAACATTCCCAATGAGTATATGTAGGGCAAAATATCCTCAATAAAATAATTGTGAATCTATCACAACACTATGATGATAAGAGTGATAATAATGCAAGTAAGGCATTTGTCTTATAAGCAGCTGACACAAATCCATTCTCAGTAACACATATGGTCCCTCAAGCCTCACCAAGAGTGATCTCTGTGTGCGGAGTCAGGAGTAAACCCTGAGCACTAGCAGGTATGACCCAATAAAACCCCCAAATATAGAGTATGTTAAAAGTATTAGATATTATGACAAAGTGGCATTCATTCCAGGGATGCAACAATGTTTCAATAAATAGAAAATACAAAAAAATACATTAATTCATTAATAGATGCAGGCATCAATAAAAAAGAGAAACATGATGCAGAGATGTCATTGATATAGAGAAAGCTTCTGAGAAGATGCAATATCAATTCATGGTGAAAATCTTCAGCAAAGTAGGTGTTGAGGGAATTTATATCTATTGTAAAGGACTTAAGGAATAAACTCACAGTAAATATGAACAAAAATTGGAGGAGATTAAAAGCCTTTTTTATAAGATAATGCACAAGAAAAGGGTGTCAATTTTCACAGAAGTATTTTAACACAGTCCTTCCCACATCAATTAGGATAGAAAGAGAAGTTAATAGATTTAAAATTGGTAAAGGAGAACTCAAACTATTTCTACTTGAAGATGGTAATATTATATATAGAAAACCCTAAGACTCCAATTAAAAACTAAAACAAAATATACAATAAAGCAGCAAGCTACAAATTTTTGCAGTAAAAACTCCATCTCATATGTAAACAATGATAAAGAAAAGGAAGGATTTCATGAAAGTTCTATTCTTTCCTAAAAATTAATATATTTAGGAATTCACTTTACAAAAGAGATAAAAGCCCTATTCACTGGAAGTTATATATCATTTTTGAAAAAAATACAAAATAAGACATAGTAGCCTCTGACAGAAAAGGTCCAGTTCTTCAACCCAATCTTAACAAACTATCAAGCCAACAAATGTTTCAGACACAGAGGCTCTGAAGTACTTGGTCATAAGATTCTATGCAACACCTTAAAATCTTCATATTAGTGCCAGTCCAGTCGTACCACAGAAACCTTGATGAGAAATTTCCATAGAAAGCTACCAAGCACTGTGAGCCTTAATAATAACACTTAACTAGAAGACTTAACTAGAACCAAACACAGTTGGATAAATACTTAGACTAGACACTGACTTTAGTAACACCCTGGAGAAACCTAACAATTATTTCAAATTGACCCTTACTGATCTAAGTTTGGATAATTATATTTGCCATTGTGTCATAACAAGAATATGAAGTAAAATTATCTGTTTATGCTATAATAGTGGGTGGGAAATTGGGAACATTGGTGATGATAATTCTGGTAATGGGATTGGTGTTTAAAAATTTAATTCCTGGGGCCAGCAAGGTGGCACTAGAGGTAAGGTGTCTGCTTTGCAAGTGCTAGCCAAGGAAGGATCGTGATTCAATCCCCCAGAGTCCCATATGGTCCCCCCAAGCCAGGGGCAATTTCTGGGCACTTAGCCAGGAGTAACCCCTGAGCATCAAACTGGTGTGGCTCGAAAAACCAAAGAAAAAAAAATTGATTCCTGAAACAGCTGTACTATTAACAACTTGATAAATCAAGATATTATAATGAAAAGTTTAAAGAAAAAAATAAGATACAAGGAAATAGAACAATATCGTGTATATGAAAATATAAAATAAATATTAGAATGAGCTTTTTGTTGTTTTTGTTTTTGGACACACCTGGTGGCTCTCAGAAGTGACTCCTGGCTCTGCACTCAGAAATCGCCCATGGCAGCCTTGGGGGACCATATGGGAGGCCAGAAATCAAACCTGGGTCTGTCCCTGGTCAGCCATATGTATGGCAAATGCCCTACCATTGTGCTATCACTCCGGCCCCTAAAACGAGCATCTTATGAATCAAGAAACAAAATACATCCACTTATAACTTACAGTAAGCATATAAAAGCAAATAAAATAAAACAAAACAAAAGGTAGGCACAGGCTCAAAGCAAAATATGGGAAACTATCATACCATACAATGAAAAACAAAAATTAGCTAGTAAAGTCATAATTTTATTAGACAAAATTGCATTCATCTAAAGAAAGAAAGTAAAGAGCAGGAATGGACACTACTTATTGATCCAGGGAATAATAGGCCAAGAATCAAAATCTCTAATCAACATATGTACCAAATTTGGGTCAGCAAGGTTTGTAAGGTCTTTGCTTATAAATTTACAGAAAAGTATGGACATAAATGATAGTAATGGCATATTTCAACACATACCACTGTAATTAGTAAATAGAACCACAAAAGAGAAAATCATTAAAGATACAAGAGCACAAAATGAGGAACTGAAAATGCTGGGGTTGATGGATTTATACAAATATCACATTTAGGACTCAAGTTTAACTTAAAAAAATTCATAAACATAAAATCATACCAAGCATCCAATCAGACCACAATGTCATGGGGACAGAATTAATTATAGGAAGATGTGAAGAAACTCTTAACACTTGGAGACTTAACAACATACAGCTATATAACAGTTATGTGAAGAAGGAAATCAAGAAGGAAATAAAATATTCCTTGAGACAAATAATAACAAAGAAGAAAGTTTTATTTTAGCTAATGGTTCACCTACATTCAAGATTCTGCAGAACATCTGCTATATATTAGGTAATTAGCTTACAAATAACACTTACATTATATACAGAATAAGACTGTCATAAAAGTCAGTAGGATACAGAACATAAAGAGATACAAGTGATGGGAAAGCAGGTAGGTGCTTTCATTTAGCCAAATCCTAGCATCCCATATGGTTACCTGTGTTCTATCAGGTGTGATTCCTGAGTGCAGAGCCAGAAGAAGGCCCTGATTATAACTGGGGGTGGCCCCAAAACAAAAAACCAAACCAAAACCATATAAGTATTCAATTACATACAAAATAAATGACCAGAATAAATGTACTTCAATGAATACAAACTTTTAACTTACCTGATAGCTTTCCACTATTTTTTCAATAACATGTTCCCAGTGAACAGATATCTCAGAGGACGATAAAACTTTGGTTCCTACTTCTGTTGGGGCTTCACTGGGGGCTGTAATTTAAAGAGAACATTGTATTCATATATAAGAAACATGTAAATACTCAAACATAATTTCACAAAATTATATTGCTATTTTTCATATATTTCTTAATCTGCTTAAGAAATAGTTTGTTAACATGAATTTAATCAAATGAATTAAGAACATCAATGATATTATCAAAAAGAGTGCTTAGTATTTATTATAGAAAATGTTTAATGACTTTTTATTGGGGGGTGTTGGATCATATCCGCTGTGCTTAGGCATTACTCTTGTCTTTGCATTCAGAAATGACTCCTGATAGGTTCTGGCGACCATATGGGTTGCTAGGAATTGAACCTGGTTAGGCCG
This sequence comes from Suncus etruscus, assembly GCF_024139225.1. Taxonomy (NCBI): domain Eukaryota; kingdom Metazoa; phylum Chordata; class Mammalia; order Eulipotyphla; family Soricidae; genus Suncus; species Suncus etruscus. The sequence continues at coordinate 12,257,751 of NC_064858.1, read as the reverse complement.
TGTGCAAGGAAAATGTCCTACCGATAGTACTATTGCAACTGTCACTACATGATTTTTTTTAAAAAAAATTCAATTTTTCTCTTTCTACTTATATGGGCTAAAGATAAACAATACTTACTCATTTATGTCTTAGTTAACCAGAAATGATTCTTAAAAACAAGTTGTGACATCACTGTACTTGGGTTTAGGAAATCCTTAATATTTTCTTAAAAATAACTTTGTTTTTGTTTATTTGGGAGGAGAGCCCAGCAGTACTCAAGACACACTCCTGGTTTTGTTCTCAGAAATCACTTCTGACAGTGCTCAGGAGACTATATGTGATGCCATGGATAAAACAGGGGTAGCCATTTGAAAAGCTCAAAAAATCCGTTACAAAGTATTATCTTTCAACTCGGCAACACATCAAATGTGCATCAAAAAGGCCTCTGTTGGTGTGAAAAAAAGACCTCTGTTCATTCAGAAACTAATTTTTTGGAGTGTACTTTGCCCCGACCCATCAGCCATGCCCAGATGTACATCTCCCAAAGAGCAGAGCCCCCAACCTTGCCAGCAGAGTGTGGCACATCAACAGACTGTGGCCTCGCACTTCTCCTAGTTAATGAACCCAAGCACAACATATAGAAAATACCACACTAAAAGAGTAAAAATAGGGTAACATCAATGATATTATCAAAAAGAATGCTTAGTATTTATTATAGAAAATATTTAATGACTTTTTATTGGAGGGTGTTGGATCATATTCGCTGTGCTTAGGCATTACTCTTGTCTTTGCATTCAGAAATGACTCCTGATAGGTTCCGGTGACCATATGGGTTGCTAGGAATAGGGTAACAATGCAGGTCTTCCCCATGCTTAGAGAATGAAGATAGCAGAGTTCTGATGATCTGAAAAGTACCAACTACCTATTTTGCTTCTCAAATAAGGACTTTAGAGAAGTATGGAGCATATTTATAGAATTCAAAGAAAGCATAGAACAAAATCAACAAATCACAAATAAATATCAAAAGGAGATAAAAGTAGAAATGAGAAAACTGAAAACTTTTGTAGGCGAATGAAAACCTCTCAAAAAAACAAGAAAACAAAAACCTCTCCAATAGGGTAACAACTGTTGAGGACAGAATCAGAAAGCTGGAAGATGAGAGGCATAAAAACTTTATACAACAGAAATGATAGGAAAACAGCCTTAAAACAATCTATCAGACAATGGAAAATATCCTCAAATACTTTAAACAAATGAAAATAGAAGTCTTTGATAAATTTAACAGAAACAATATGAAAATCACTGGAGTCACAGAGACTCAGGAAGAAAATTCCCATGAAGCATCAACAGTCAAGGACATCATTGCAGAGAAACTTGCAGAGTTTAAAAGTGCATGAAAATAAATCTTGCATGTCCAAAGAGTATCAGATTAAAGTTTCAAAGAAAGACACCTCAAGACACATCCTAGTCATATTGATAAATTCCACAGATAGGGATAGAATACTGAGAGGGAAGACAATTTGGTGATGGGAATTCCACTGATTCAATGTTAATATGTACCTAAAATATTACTGTGAATGATATGTAAGATACTATGATTAAAGTAAAAATTATAAAAAAGAGAAATAACATCCAAAGGAGCACTCTTAAGATTTACAGCAGATCTGTCACAAGAAACCCTCAAGACATGAAGGCAGTATATATATATGGGATATAGTGACAAAACTCTAGAAAATGAATGTATTACCAAGAGTACTTCACCAAGTTAGTCTTATTTTCAGGTCTGAAGGAAGGATACTTAGCTTCATGGAAAAACATTAGCCTGGAAATTTTACAGACTCCAAATAAGATTCAAAACCAATCTGTTTTAACAAACTCAAAAACGGTTGGGCCCGGAGAGATAGCACAGTGGTGTTTGCCTTGCAAGCAGCTGATGCAGGGCCAAAGGTGGTTGGTTCGAATCCCGGTGTCCCATATGGTTCCCCCGTGCCTGCCAGGAGCTATTTCTGAGCAGACAGCCAGGAGTAACCCCTGAGCACTGCCGGGTGTGGCCCAAAAACCAAAAAAACAAAAAACAAAACAAAAACAAAAACAAAAACGGATCCATTGCTGTTGAGCAAATTAAAATGGTAATCAAAAGTTTTCCCAAAAACAATACTCTTGACCCAGATGGATTCACTAATGATTTTTTTTCAAAACTTTCAAGAGGACCTTTCTGTTTCTGAAAAAAACAGAAACAATCATAAATAAATTTATGAAGCCAACATCACCCTGATATGAAAAGCTGAAAGAGATGACACAAAAAAGAGAACTACAGACCAATATTCCTGATGAACACAGATGCGAAGATTCTCAACAAATTGTTAGCAAATAGTATCCAATGCCTTATCAATAATAAAGTCATACAACTTGACCATAATTGCACTTCATTCCATAATTGCAAGGATGGTTTAACATATACAAGTCAATAAATATAATAATCTATATCAATAAAAGAAAAACTAAAAACCATATGATCATATCAATAGATGTAGAGAAAGCATTTGATAAGGTCTAACACCCACTCATAATGAAAACTCAAAACAAGATGGGAATGGAAGGAACTTTTCTTAATATTATAAGGTCATTTACCAAAAGCCCATAGCCAATAATATTCTCAATGGAAATAAACTAAAAGCCTTTTCTCTAAAATCTGGCACAAGACAAGGCTACCCCCCTCACCACTCCTATGCAACATAATATGGAAGTACATGTCATAGCATGTCAGCAAGAAAAAGACATCAAGTATATTCAATAGGAAATGAAGAAGGCACGAGCTCAGTTTGCATATTATATGATAGTATATCTGGAAAACTCTAAAGACTCTACCAAAAAGCTTCTAGAAACAATAGAGTTGTATAGCAAAGTGGCAAGCTAAAAAATTAACACAAAAATCAATGGCCTTCTTATACACAAATAATAATAGAGAATAAATAGACATTAAAAAATCCCAGGGCCAGAGAGATAGCATGGAGGTAGGGCATTTGCCTTGCATGCAGAAGGACGATGGTTCGAATCCCAGCATCCCATATGGTCCTCCGAGCCTGAAAGGAGCAATTTCTGAGTGTAGAGCCAGAAGTAACCCCTTAGCGTCTCCAGATATGACCCAAATACCAAAATAAATAAATAAATAAATAAATAAATAAATAAATAAATAAATAAATAAATAAATAAATAAATATCCCTTTCACAATAGTACCACAAAACTCAAATACCTTCCAGCCAAATTAGCTGAAGAGGTGAAAGACCTATACAAAGAAAACTACAGAACTCTGCCTACAAAAATAAAAGAGGACACAAATAAATGGAAACATGTACCCTGTTCATGAATTGGGAGGATTAATATAATTAAAATGACAATACTCTCCAGAGCAGTGGTCCTCAAACTATGGCCCACGGGCCACATATTGTATTTGTATCTGTTTTGTTTCTTCATTGCAAAATAAGATATATGCAGTGTGCATAAGAATTCGTTCATAAGTTTTGTTTTTATTATAGTCAGACCCTCCAATGGTCTGAGGGACAGTGAACTGGCCCCCTGTTTAAAAAGTTTGAGGACCCCTGCTCCAGAGGATTGTACATACAGATTTATTGCAATCCCTCTAAGCAATGACATTCTTCAAAGAATGGATCAAACACTCCTGCAAGAGTACCCAAGAATAGCTAAAGCAACCCTTAGAAAAAAGAAAGATGGGAGGTATCATTTCCCCCACTTTAAATTTTATTACAAAGCAACAGTGATTAAAACAGCATGGTACTGGAATAAAGAGAGGCCCTCAGATCAATTGAATAGACTTGAATATTCAGAGAATGACCCAGACATACAATCAATTACTCTTTGACAAAGAGACAAGAAATGCAAAATGGAGCAAGGAAAGCTTCTTCAATAAGTTGTGCTGGGACAACTGGTCAGCCATATGCAAAATAGTAAACTCAGACCCTTATCTAACACCATGCACAAAGGTCAAATCAAAATGGATTAAAGACCTTGATATCAGAGCCAAAACTAAAAGGTATATAGAAGAAAATGTAGGCATAACACTCCATGACATTGAAACTAAAGGTATCTTCAAGGAGAAAACACCAGTGTTCAAGCATGCAGAAACAAAGGCAAGCAAATGGGAGTACACTAAAATGAGAAGCCTGTGCATTTCAAAGGAAACAATGAATAGAATACAAAGGCCACCTATGGAATGGGAGAAAAGTATTCACCCAATACCTATCAGATAAGGGGCTAATATAGATGATATACAAGGGGGGCCGGGCGGTGGCGCTGGAGGTAAGGTGCCTGCCTTACCTGCGCTAGCCTAGGAGACGGACCGCGGTTTGATCCCCCGGCGTCCCATATGGTCCCCCAAGCCAGGAGCGACTTCTGAGCGCATAGCCAGGAGTAACCCCTGAGCGTTACCGGGTGTGGCCCAAAAACCAAAAAAAAAAAAAAAAAAAAAAAAAAGATGATATACAAGGTACTATGAGAAATTAACAAGAAAATAATCTAACCCTATCAAAAAAAATGAGGAGGAGAAATGAACAGATACTACCTCAAAGAAGAAATACGGATACCAAATGGCATTTAAAAAAATGCTCCACTATTCATCAGGGAGATGCAACTCAAAACAACGGTGAGGTAGGTATCATCTCATGACACAGAGACTGACATACATCACAACCAGGCAACCAGTTTGCATGATCGTGAGGAGAAAGGAGAAGACATGTTAGGTTACATCGTATTTTACCTAAAACAAAGATCATCTCTGGTTCCTTTGTATGTTTGTTTGTTTACAACTTGAATTCAACCCAAACAGAGATTGTCTTACTTGTAAACCTTGGTTGGACTGGCACAGGATAGTCTGAGCTATCTTTCCTTACACTATCCTTAGTGCCTCCCCCCAGGGGTGGTCTCTGTACTCAATAAAAATGGCAGTACTAGCAGGCAGTGTGGTGAATATATGAGGTAGAAGATGGCCAGACTATATGTGTTTCACCCTTAGCCTGGTTTGGATTATTTCATGTGTGACCCTGATTCAGATCCATTGACCTGCAGTTGGAAACACAGCACATGGGGTGATTTTACAAAGACATGTTGAAGAATGAGCCAAAAGTATATATTTTTAGAGAACTAATATAAGTGAGTGAGCTAGCAGCATTTGTCCTCTAAGAGTTCAGAAAAAACCTTCATAAAGTTTCAATCTTTTAAACACATCCCTTGATACTTTTCAAACATATGAAAAGAGAAAGTAATTACCATAATTCTTGTACCATAAAAAGTTCTCCCCCCCTCCCCCAAAAACGTGTCTGAATGGAGCAAATGCCACCTAGAGCTGAAGCCTGAGTGCAGGGGAGGAGAGCATCTAAAAACTATGTGCATATTATGGTCAGGTGTGTCTTATAGAGCAAAAAATACAGTAACCTAAGCACAAATATTACAGGTCAAAAGAAAATGGAACTCCTATTTAATTTTACTTAATGATATGAATAGAGATTATAAGATTTGTTTATTTAATTTGAAAGTATATAATTAAAATAATATATAATTATAAAATAATTATATTTAATCTTAAAATATGATGCAAGATTTTTTTAAGCAAAAGAAGTATCTGTGGTTTTTATCATCTTTCCCAAAATGATCTACAACACAAGTCATTTGTTCCAAGAAAAAAATTAAATTTTTTGTACTCATTTTTCCATTTTATTCCTTTAAAATAAAAGGAATTCCTGCAATTCTTCAATTCCTTTAGATAAAATTCAACACCTATTTTAATGACAATATGTTACATAAGAACTAAGGAACCAAATTTTGTGTTACATAGTGCAATATGCAAAATAAATCAGTATACATTAACAAATATATATAGCAAAGGCGATTTTATAAATGGAGAGGTATAATGTGATCTAAGTAAAGAGTTTCTAATGGCAAAATTATAATTCAAAAACCAGGAACAGAGGTATGAAAAGAAGAATTTCAGAGGAAATTTTTTAACTCCTGTGGCTATGATCTAGTAAAACAATAAAAAACATCAGTGGAAATATTGACACTTTTAATAAGCATTTTCATTTAGAAAAGGCATAGAATTAATAATAAGTAAAATCTTAAAGACAGGAAACAAAATAAGTACCAGTGAATTTTTCCTCACTATGTAATTTTGTTGCTGTTGTTGTTTTTTTACCTACCATCCTGTGCCGAATTAATTACTGCAGTAAGGCTGTAAGGCCCATCTCCTTTGTTGTTGAAAGCTTTAACTTTGACTTGAAATGCAGAAGAAGGTCGCATAGTTTCATCTTTATGGACATATCTCCCAGAGTCTGGATTAGTAACTGTGACTTTCTTCCATTCGTCACCATCAAATGGTTTAAATGCCACGATATAGCCAAAATTGTTGCCATAGTGGTATTCCCTTGACAGAGGCTAAACAAAAATGATAAATACTTTTTAGTAATATAACATAATATAGAAATTACACACAAATAACAATTCTGATATGAATGTTAATTGTATTAAAATTATATTGAGTTCATAAATTAGTGGTGCTGATTGTTTAGGGCAAAAACATGCACAAATTCTTGATGAGTTTATCTACAAAGTTTGCTGTTAATCGAATATCCTAGGAACTTCCATTTTTGTTTGCTTTTTGTTTGGCACCACAACCAGCTGTGCTCAGTGGTTATTCTTAGCTCTGTACTCAGAAATTATGCCTGGCAGTGCTCAGGAGGCATTTTGGCATAGCAGGAATCAAACCTGAGTCTGCTGAAGGCAAGGTAAGTGCCCTGCTCACTGTTCTATCTCTCAAGCTCAAGGGTTACTTCTGGCTCTGTGCTCAGAAATTACTCCTACAGGCTGGGGTCAGGATCATAATGGATGCCAATATTGAAGCTGTAAGGCAAATGCAAATGCCCCACCTTCTGTAATATTGCTTCGGTCTACACATTAGATTATTTGTTTGTTTGTTTTTTTCAATTTTTAATGCTTTTCTATAGAACAAAAGGCCCACTCCTTCACTCTGTTGGGGTAAAAATGACCTACTTAATTATTTCTCTGATTGCAAATTATTCATTTCAATATAATTTTCACAATGTTACTGCCTTACATTATTGACTGTTTTTTCTTTTGTACACTGCCATGACCTAATACTAGATGCTCATATATGCAATTTATTAATATATGCACTTGGTTAATACTTACAGCCCATGTTATGGTCAATTCTCTGTTGCTCCCACCCCCTCCTCCTACATCTGATGGTGCAACATTAGGTGCTAAAAAAAGATAAACAAAATAGTAAAAAAATAAGGCTATGCAGTTTTAATTTATGTTTGAGTTCTCATTAACTACAGAAACAAGTTATTTTATGTAGTACAGACATATTATCACAAAACCCACTCGATTGTAATAGCAACGCCTCACACCAGCTATGCATGTTTTTTCTGAGATAAAATGTATTATGTACATAGAAATGTGTCAGCTTCCTAAAACAAACATCACTGAAGCAATTTTGCCTCCTTATCTTTCTTTTCTTCTGCAATCTTATAATATTTGTTAAAAGATTAACACAATTATTGGGAAAAATATTTCACAGACTTTTGCATGTTTTGGGTCCAGTACTGACAATTTTCAGGGGCTACTTCTAACTCTACATTCAGGAATCACTCCTGATGGTTCTCTGGGGATCACATGGATCATACCTGGATAGGATGTGTACAAAGCTAAACCCTTCAATCTACTGCTATTATTAGTTTCATACTTTGGTCTAAAAATAAGTGGTAAGAAATAATATTTTAACAGATCTTTTTACTTTACATGAAAATATTAGGACTCGGGGCCGGAGAGATAGCATGGAGGTAAGGTGTTTGCCTTTCATGCAGGAGGTCATCAGTTCGAATCCCGGCGTCCCATATGGTCCCCCGTGCCTGCCAGGAGCAATTTCTGAGCGTGAAGCCAGGAATAACCCCTGAGCACTGCCGGGTGTGACCCAAAAAAACCACAAAAAAAAAAAAAAGAAAATATTAGGACTCTTATATTGTTCCTTTTGCTCTAACAGCTGGTAAATCTTATATAGGACTTTTCCCTTTTAGTGACTTATCACCTATCACTTATCACTTCTCATTTCATCCTTCAATATTCATTCTCTCAACTGGGCTCTTTTCTATTATCACTCCATCCTCAAAAGTTATTTTATGTTACACTTCTCTTCTTTTTAATATTATATAGTCACCAAACTGCCAAGAATTAACATATGACTTTTTAAATTTTTACATCACTTCCAATAATATATAATCTATTTCCATTTTGTATATAATTAAACTCAGATATAAATCACATAGTTGTTTCTCGCTACCAACTTGTCAAGTAATTTCTTTCTCTTTTCTTTTATTTGGGGGTGGTGGTGCATATCTAGCTGTGCTCACTGTCTGCTCTTGAATTTGGTACTCAGGTATCACTCCAAGTGGGCTCAAAGACCATATGAGTGACAGAGATCAAACTCAAGTTACTCACAAGCTAAGCCAGCCACCCTCTCCATACTTCAATAGGTATACAAATCAAGGAATGTATTTTATATATATTTTATATATTTAATATGATACAATAATTGTATTAAATTTGTACCTTCTTAAAATTTTAAATTGACTTTAGTGGATTACCAAGTTGGAGTTGTACATTTGTATTCATTTCTCTTAATTGTAGACATGCAAATTATTTGATGATTGATTGCAATGAAGTTGCAGATGAAAATAGATTTGTGTGTGTACACACACATATATATATGGAAACATTCGTATTTGCTGGTGTATAAGATGACCCTTCAACCCATGGAAAACTTCCTAAAAGTCTTAAAAGTAAGTTACTTCTTAAAAGTAAGAGGGGTGCGGATCACTCGTCCCTGAAGCTGGAACAAGTTTCAGCATGCCGTATACCAGCATATAATATGACTCCCAACTTTTAGAAAGTTTTTCATGGGTTGAAGGGTCGTTTTATACACCGGCAAATACGGTACATATGTGTATATATGGGTATATACACAAGTATATATTTGCCTTTCCTCGTTGAGAAATTAAAGAAAATCATGACATAATTCTAAGTAATTAGAATTATTTATATGACATTAATTTGAGAAATAAGCACTTAAATACTCTGCACTAATATTCAATCCTACAAGAACAGTAACTCCGATGAAGTAGGTCACATATAAGTCCTCTTGATTTAGTCATACTCTAACTCATAACTCTAACTATTTCTCAATACTTGTATGAGTCTGAATTACAGTTTAATGCCTTAAAGTTGGAATGGTTCGATTCAAGAATGACTACCCTGCTTCATATTATTTGTTGTTGTTTTGGGCCACAGTCAACAGTTAGCTCAGGATTACTCCTAGACTTTGCACTCAGGGATCACTTTCTGCAGTACTTTGGGAAATAAGCAGTATCAGGGATCAAACCTATGTCAAGAGCCTGGAAGGCAAAAGACCACCCTGCTATATATCCTCCAGCCTCCAACTCCTGCTTTGTAAAGATACTATGGGCTTATATGCTCGTTTTCCAATCTTTCTTTCAAAGTCTGTAAATTCAAGTTCATTTTCTATAGGTTAAAAAAAGGTTGGCTTTTTTTTTTTCTGATTTATCCAGCAATGATGTCATTCTCAATGGGAAAATTGAGTCCATTTACTTCTAGAGAAACTATTGATGTGAAGGAGTTTATTATTTGTCTATGAGAACCATTGTCTTTGTATGTGTTTAGTTCTTTGGTTTTTGTTTGTTTGTTTGTTTGTGGTTTTGTTTTTGTTTTTGGGCCACACCCAGAGATGCTCAGGGGTTACTCCTGGCTATGCACTCATAAATCCTCGTGGCTTGAAGGACCGTATGGGACTCCGGGAATCAAACCCAGGTCCTTACTGGGTCAGCCACGTGCCAGGCAAACGACCTGCTGCTGTGCTCTCGCTCCCACCCCTGCTCATCTCTTTTTTTGTTTTGCTTGTTGTTTGTTTGGACCACACCCATGGACGTTAATGGCTATGTGATCAGAAATCGCTCCTGGCTTGGGGAACCATATGGGACGCTGGAGTATCCAACCCGTCCTAGGCTAGCATTTACTGAGTTTTGCTTCCAATGACTTCCCCAATTCAGTAAATACTGAAGAATTATTGCTTCAGCTCCATAAGATTATTCAGAGCATTCAGACAATTCTTACTTCCATCCTTGGCCAACATCAAACTGTTCTAAGAAATCTGGTCTCTATGTGTAAAAAAGGCAAGTTATTTCACATGTTCTTTATTCCTAATGTGTTGTTTTTGCTAACGGAGTTCTAAATGATAAGTACTCTGAGTAATCTTACCCAATTCTCCCATTCACAATATCATTTTAGTGCTTAATGGCCTTATTAATTTCTGGGAGCCAGCCATTTTACCTTATAAAAATTTGCTACTTGAGTTAAGTGAAGGTAGCTAGGTCATAAGCTAGGGAGCTGGTATCTGCAAAAGTGTAGCAAGAACTTCGGAACTCATAGTGGGAGGGTATGAGGAGTGAGAGCAGAGCAGGTATCCTGTGGCAAGTGGAAGTGGAATATGGATGGGATCTGTGTCCAAGAGGTGAGCCAGAGTAATCAGTGGCTACCTGCAACTAACGCAGTGTGAGAGATAAATGGAAGTAGAGTATGTATTAAAGAAGCAAGCGGGATCTGGAACCTCAAGTCTTTTAATGGTTTGTTGGTTTGAAATGTTGAAAACTAAAGATATAGAACATGTACATAACCTAGTATTATCTACCTCATGACAAAAAATAAATTCAAAATATGCATTCCAACCATATTCATTCATTCCAACACTAATTATAATACTCAAGATCTTGAAACAACCTTAATTCATCAAAAAATGAATGGATTAAGAAAATATATGAGATACACTATTCAATTATTTATGAAGATGAAATTTGTTTTTAAATACAATTTTAGGTACTGGAATATGTCATGTTAAGCAAAGGAAACTAAAAGAAGGAGAAATATCAGATGATCTTATTCAATCCTCTTAATGCTTAAGATTTAGAAAATAAATGGTGAAAAATCTTTACATTTGAAAGAAAAATTATGAAAAATTAAAGAACTTATGTAAAAACAAAGGAGTTAAAGAAATACTGGAAAATCTTAACAGCTTGGACAAAGCTGAAAATCAAAGTCTTTGAAGCAAGGTACACAACTCTTGTTGAGTTTCTGATAATACCAGAAGGAACAATCTCAACATCATATGAACTCCAAAGAAAAAGAAAGGGTAAAATAGAACAAAAACTATTGGAAGAAATGATAAAACTTCTCCCTTTTGATTCAGAAGGCCCAAAAAACATCATTTATGTAAACTTTAATATAATAACACAAAATATACTATAATCCAAATATCAAAATTGGATAGCTATAACTGTTACAGCTCTCTCTTTCTCTCTCTACCCCTCTCTCTTTATTTATATAAATTATTTTTATGTACAGATACAGAACTGGATAGAGATACAAAACTGGATCCATATCTCATATCAAATATAAAAGTTATTGCAAAGTTGATAAAATACTTTGAGTCAGATTTCATAAAATATGTTAAGGAAAGCATGTTAGAACACCCCTCAAAGGAACCTTTAAATAATTGATTCCATGAATAAAAATAATGGAAATAAATTTTATATGAACTAAAATGCATAAATATTATATTTATAAATATTGACAAGCATTATGTTAAAATTCTTGCAACTAAACACTGAAATAGTACTGTATTCAGAATTCACTTTTGTTTCAATAAGTTTATTTTACATACCTGCACCATCTGTTTTTATTCTGCTTGATGGTATACTGGGTTCTCCTATACCCAACGTATTGATTGCTAGTACCCTAAATTCATACTCCATCCATGGGATTAAATCCACTGCTTTTGCTGCTTCCATGTTTCCTTCAATAATTGGAGGATCTAAACATATGAACATTAAATAGAGAATATTGAGAGATCACTTTTATAGCTCCTCTTTTTTATTATTAGTATTTTGCAGATTAACATGAAGTTACTTCTTTACAAGCAGTCAGCCTATAGAGATAACTTAATGTCACAGATAAATATTTGGAAAATTCCAACAAAATGAACTAAAATTAGGCATGCAGAAGGAATACTCAAACTGAGAGCAGAAAATAATGAACTAGACACACACACAATAGAAAAGATCAATGAAAGCAAAAGTTGGTTCTTTGAAAAAACATTAGCAAGACCCACAAAGAAAGAGCAAGAGAGAAACTTATTAAATCAAATTTGAAATGAAAATGGTGTGGTCACTACAGATACTACAGAAAATCAAAAGGCAATCAGAGATTACTTTGAGAATGTTTAAGCCAATAAAATAAGAGAACCTGGAAGAAATGAATAAATTCTTGGACTCCTATAACATCCAAAGTTGAACCAAGATAGTATGGCATATCTAAACATACCTATCACTATTAAGAAAATTGAAAGGGTATTCAAAAGACTTTCCAAAAACAAAAGAAAAGGTCGGAATGGATTCAGTAATGAATTCTTTCAAAACTCTAAAGAAGATCTACTGCCAATTCTTTTAAAATTTTCCATGAAATTGAAGAAACAAAAATACTCCCAAATAATGTTTATGAAGCTAACATCACAGTGAAATCAAACACAGAGACACCACCAAAAGAGAATTACATTCCAATTTCCAAAAACTCAAATATCTTTAACAAAATGCTAGCAAATAGAATCCAGTTTATCAAGAAAGTCATACACCTTGACAAAGAAAGATTCATTCTAGAGATGCAATGGTGATTTAACATTTGAACATCAATTAATATAATATATTATATCAATAAAAGAAAATAGAAAATCATATGATCATATCAAAATGCACAGAAATCATTTTGCAAGATCCAACACACTTTTATGATAAAAACTTTCAACAAGATGGAAATTAAAGGAAATTTTCTCAATCTAGTCAATGGCATTTACCATAAGCCATGGCAAATATACTCAATGGGTAAAATCCTAAAGCTTTTCCTTGGTATAAGACAAGATGGCTCTTTCTCACCAATTCTATTCAATAATTACCATAGCAATTAGGAAAGGAAAAGATACCAGGAGTATCCAGATAGTAAAAGAAGAAATCAAGCTCTTACTGTTTGCAGATGACATTATCCTATATTTATAAAATCCTAATAAATCTACCAAAAAATCTTCTATAAATAATAGTTTATATAATACAATGGACGATTACAAAATTACCCTGCAAAAATACATTACTTTCAATATACAAATAATGAAAGAGAGAAAAAACAAAAAAGAATCCCATTAACAATTGTGCCTTAAAAAAATCAAGTACCATAAAGTCAACTTAACAAGAGTTAAAATATCTATGAAAAGAAAACTACAAAACACTACTTCAGGAATAAAAGGAGCACAAGGAAGTTGGGATCCTTGCTCATGGATTGGGATAATTTACATCATTAAAATGGCAATACTTCCCAAAGCATTGTACAGATTTAATGCAATCTCTATAAGAACACCCATGACAAATTTCAAAGAAATGGGTCAAACATTTTTGATTCATTTGGAACAATAAACACTCACAAATAACTAAAAAAAATCTATGGAAATAAAATGGGAGGTATCACATTATCGAATTTTCTACCGTACTATAGAGCAATAAATATTAAAAAATATGGCATTGAAAAAGACAAACCCTCAAATTAATGGAACAAATCTGGATATTCTGAGACAAATGCACAGATATACAATCTGTGATAAAGGGGTAAGAACTACAAAAAGAATCAAGAAAATCTCTAAAACAAATGGTGCTGGGAAAACTCATCATCCACTTGCAAAAAGTGAACTCAGCTGTCTTTAGCAAAATTCAAATCAAAATTAATTAAAGGCCTTAATATAAGACCTGAAACTATAAGATACTAGGAGAAAACATAGGAAGAATACTCCACAACATTGAATCTAAAGACATCTTCAAAGATAAAACACCACTGGTCAATCAAGTGGAAGCAAAGCTAGACAGATGGGACTATATTAAACTCAGAAGCTTCTGCGCTTCAAAGGAAAACTGGTGAAGGATAGTTAGCACTTATGGTGCTAAAATACTATATGTCTAAAGCTAAACTATCAATAATTTTGAAAATCATATTTTAAAATATTTTTAAATAAAAAATTTAAATAGAGCTACCAGAAGATCTAGCTATTTTATTTTATTTTATTATATTTTATTGGTTTTTGCTTCACACCTGGCGGTGCTCAGGGGTCACTCCTGGCTCTGTATTCAGATGTCATTCCTGACAGGGACCATATGGGATGCTGGGATTTGAACTAGGGTCCATCCTGTGTTGGCCAAGTGCAAGGCAAGCACCTTATTGCTTGTGCTATTGCTCTGGCCCATAGATCTAACAATTTTAATTCTCAGTTTCTTTCTTCAGACACAAACACACTAAGTGGAGAAAGAGCATGTCTACCCATCTTCATAGTAGGATTATTTATAACTAAAAACAGTACACGAGGCTCCAAATAATTGAGTGGATAAAGAAGATGCACAATAAAATACTATTCTGCTATCAGAAAAAAACAGTATCTTGCCTTTGGCTACAGCATGGCGAAAACTGGAGAATTCTGTGCTTAATAAAATAGCCTATAACAAAAATAAACAATCTGACTATATGTGCCATGTAAAGCAATGAAAATAAAATATTATAAACTGGCCTGAAGTTACATGTGAAGAGAGGTGGCATAGGCAAAGGGCTCTAATGGACTGTGGTGACTGAATATTGAATATTGAAACCTTGGCAGTTGGTGTGGTAACATTGAATCTCTAAACACAATCTTTTATACTCTTTAAACCAAATGTTATCTCAATATAAAATAAATTCTGCTGCCACACTGATGTAATAGGAAGGGTGTTGTGTTAGATGGAGAAAGGGAATCAGGATGTGCTGGCAAAGGTAAGCAGGACTATAGTGAATGGTATGGTACGAGAGCATTGTACCCAGAAAACTATAATTGTTATCATATTGTAAATCATAGCACTTGACTTACAAAAAAATGACAAGTAAATTTAAAATAAGACTTTAAAATTTGAGGCCAGAGCAATAACACGCATTACATGTAGATGAGTCAAGTTTAATACTCTACATCTCATGTGTTCCACTGATTCCACCAGAAGTGATCTCTTAGGGCAGAGACACTAGTAATTCATTAGCATTGTGAAGTGTGATCCCCAAACCAAAAAAATTTTAAAAAAGAAACTTAAAATTCATATAAGGTAAGATTATGTTTAAAATATTAATAAGATTAGGTGCTTAAATTAATATTTGTTTGTTTGTTTTTGGTTTTTGGGCCACACCCGGTGATGCTCAGGGGTTACTCCTGGCTATGCTCTAAGAAGTCGCTCCTGGCTTGGAGGACCATATGGGACGCCCGGGGATCAAACCGCGATCTGTCCTAGGCTAGCACTGGCGAGGCAGACACCTTACCTCTAGCGCCACGGCGCCAATCCCTAAATTAATATTTGTAATAAGTACTGTATTTATAATATGCACAACTATAGTAATGTAATTAAAAAAATGATTACAAATAAAAAGCTATTAATTACATTTACTAACAAAATTAAGACTTCTCATTGATTTCTTCAAATCAAAATGATTCAAATCAGTTGTTTAAAAGATACAAAATACAGTGGTAGAGGAACTTCTAAATTTTTTCCCACTATATCTTTAATATTTAAGTGTCCTCTAGTTTTCTTCACAACTACAGAAAACTGAGATATATAGTACTGAATATTTCAGGGCAACATTCTACTTTTAAAAAATTGATTTCAAGATATGCATACAGTGACAAGACAAATATAACTCACCTGTTTTTGCATCTTTCCAGTCATCTGAAAGAATTGTCTTCGTCTGGATAGTGTATTTAGATATAGGGCTATGATTATCCGAACCACGGCTCCAAGTAAGGGCCACAGAAGTGGCTCTGATATCTTCTATCCTTAGACCACCAGGGGGACCAGGAGGGCCTGAAATAAAAATTTGAGTAATGAATTAACAAATCCTAAAATAAATTAGAACACATTAGAATGAATAACTCTCCTCCTTCCAGTTAAAGAACATCTAGATATATGTATGTGTTACCATAGTCTTTCAATACAAACTGTTAGAAGTGATGGTAATAGTATTGATGGTTGGACTAAGTGATTGCATGATGATTGTTTACTAACTCTGCACTCAGGGATCACTCCTGGTAGGGCTCACAGAACTATATGTGTTGTCAGGATTGAAACTAGGCTGCCTACATGTAAGTTTACTGTACTGTCTTCTTGCACTGATAATTATTTTTAAAGAATAACCATGGGACCGTGGGCCTTTTGAATATTATTCGGGGTCATCCTCAACAACAGTAAATATAAAATAAATGTCTGTCTTTTAAACATGGAGTTAGTATCCAGAATATATTTAATAATACTATTTTACTCATAAAATGTAATTTGTATTAACAGAAACAAAATTAATGAGTGTGTGAATCAGTGATGTTAGCTAGACATGAGAGCAGTCCGACATTTTATTTGTGCCAATCTCAAAAAATAGAAATTTTTATATTGTCATAGATAAGCTATTTCACTTGGAGTATAATGTTCTAGGGCTATGTATAAATGATATACATATCACTTTGAATCACATATTCCATATTATTTATACTGACAGGAAAAACAATTGTTAAAAAAGATTTTTATTGTTTCATAACTCAATATAAATATTATTTATTTATCTTTTATAAACAGAGCACTGTGCCAAGAAATAGGCTTATCTTTGATTTTTCCTAAAAGCTCTATTTTGAAATGGGTAAAATGGATCAGAAAGAAAATAACTATAACTGAAAGCAGTAAAAACCATGATAAATGTATTTATACTTTAAATCAAAATTCTTGCTTTTTAAAGTGAGAAACAAAAGTCTTAGAGGACAAAGTGCTTAAAATGCTAAAGTTATTTTTTGATAATGATTACTTAAGTTTTTCATTAATAGAATAGAATGTCTGTTCAAACAGACATCTTAAAAATGACATCATTTGTTTTGTATTAGGAAGAATTCTATTTCTAGTTAAGTTAGACCAATTGTCCATAAATAAAAGTGTTAAAAATCAACAACTTTAGTAAAGTAGCATCTTTATCTTGTCATATTTAATAGAGCTGGACTAAATAAGACATTTTTTATTTTATCTGAAAATAAATACCTTCTTATTATTTATCAATTAGATACCTAACCTACATGACTATTGTTTTTTCTGTGATTTTTGGGGATTTCAGAGGTATAGACAACCAAAAATTTCAGTAATGTCCTCACATTTTATCACACTGCGGGTGTATATACAGATCCACACAAATACATTAATTTTATATTAAAATAATACACAAACATCATATTCATGATAATACATTTTATTATTTGGGGGTATATAACTTAAATAGAATAAATCATTTCATAAATATGCATTCTATAAATTGCTAAACATGTGCTGTTAGTATTACAAAACAATAAAAACATATTTGATAATAAATCTTAATATCTATATATCCAAGCCAAATTCAACAACAATGTAAACATGAGTGCCAAATTTTAACAATCAAAACTTAAAATGGGCCTGTTATGCTGGCAGGCTGGGAGTTAGGGGGGGCGGTGCATTGTGGGAATACTGATGGTGGGAGGTCCACACTGATGGTGATTGGCCCTGATATGTCTGAAACCCAACTATGAAGAAGTTTATAAATCACAATTATTTCAATAAAATATGTTTAAAAAGAGAAAAGTGATAAGGTAAGCTAGCTAGGGTCCTTCCCATTAGTGAGGCAGGTATTTTGTAGGACAGTCCTAAGACATGTGCCTTGATGAGGAAGTCACAGAACCCAAAATTGAACAGCCATGCAGCAACCCTGTGGAGAGTTTAGTAACAATAGGGTGACTCCTTTTCAACCAAAATGAAAAAATAACACCTCAATGTTAGACTACAGGGTGGAGAGAGAGTACATAACATACTGAGAATGTAACTTGCTACTGACTTCTCTATTTAGTATTCAGCACTGCATAGTCTCCTCAAAGTATTATGTAACCCTGCGGTGACCACTAATTACCACCAGGGGGCACTGCCACTGTTCACTGAGCACTGGCTCAGGCAAAGTAAATAGTATAGCACAAATGAGTGTGCCCAACCCCTTGCTCTAAAAAAATAAAATCTCAAAAGGCTGCCCATGAGCCACAGCCACTGCCATGTCTGACCACTGGCCAGTGCCAAAGAGGTTCATTTCATTCTTGAAAGAGAAGCAAACCCGGCTACAAAATCTCAAGGATACCCCTGTCTCACAGCTGATCACACTGGGGTCACTCAGAAAAGGGGCAGGGCAAATTCCCCACCATGCTTAAACCTCAGCAGCTCCTCACACACCCCACAAGTATAGGCATGCCAATGACCCAGTCTCACCATTTTACCTCTAATCTCTGCAAAGATCCCTAATGGTTTCAAACTGCAAGTATGCTTGTTTTGTGACTGAGATCTCTGGGACTCTTTAGGGTCAAGATGGGCTGCCTCCCCGTGTCTCTGTACTTCCAAAAGTCACAACACTCACACACATATAATCCACAGACACTGCAATAACAGCTCATTGGCACAGCTCTATATTCGAAGTGTCCTGGACCCCATTACTACACACTTGGTCATGCAACTCATCTATATTGCTCATACTGATATCCTAGTAAAAATGCACCAAATTAAATGTGAAATTCTCATATGATGATGATGATGATAATAATAATAATAATAATAATAATAATAAAATCTCAACAAACAAAAGCAATAGCAGGATGCCCAAATAGCAAGAAAGAGCTTTGACAATGGCAAAATTACATCCCATTTTGAGATATGACAAGTTACTCTTAATGAAGTGTTTTTTTTTATTTCCTTATTACCATTTAGTTGTAACAAGCAATATTAAGTAAAGTATTTGTACCTGCTGAAGGACAGGTTTGGGGAGATGTGGGAATCTTGGGACAATGGTGGAGGGAATGTTATACTGGTGATGGGATTGATATTAGAACATTGACTGCTAAAAATCATGGGTAGCTTTGTAAATACACATAAATAGGAAATCCAAATACTCCTACACACAGACACACACAGATACACACACACACACACACACATATCTGGGGGTGGCCGTGTAGGCTCCCTTTCATTGCATGGATGGCTCACAGGAATGTTTGAATGAGCAGGTTTTCATTCCCATTTCCTAACATTGAACCATCAGTTGTTGAAAAACTGGCAAGAGGCACCTTCATCAAGTGAGCACTGCTTGGGAGGTTCCAAGTGCAAAAATCATAAATAAAAGCAGGAATTTTAGGAAGTACAATAAGAAAATGGTACTAACAACTTTCCATTGGAGACCTTCCTTGCTGAGACAATAAAGCACAACTGTATATTTTGGAAGAAATTAGCAAAACTAATACACTGATATTTAAAATTTTTAATTTTAAAACTCAAGTGAAGATAAACACATCACCAGTTTACATATCCACAATCAATATATTCTCTAGTTTTCTTTTATGCATTGTTTAATCATTTTATAGCTACATAAAATGTA
Source organism: Suncus etruscus (assembly GCF_024139225.1). NCBI lineage: Eukaryota > Metazoa > Chordata > Mammalia > Eulipotyphla > Soricidae > Suncus > Suncus etruscus. The sequence continues at coordinate 12,238,102 of NC_064858.1, read as the reverse complement.
TAAGCTATATACTGTTATCATTATGCAAACATTAATAACAGAGAAAACCAGAAATACATCTATAGCAATGTAAATCTTCTTAGTACTATAGTAATATTTAAAGAAGAGTTTAGGTATTTGAGGAAAAATATTTTGACAGTTATTCTAATAAGTAATCAAATCAGATGGAAGATATGAGAAAGGAACCATCAGGATTAAATAGAAGCAGAGTACTTACTCATGACTGTATCATCATTTCGTTCAGTACTAATTCTTCCTTTTTTAAAATATAATATTTTAAGCACCATGGTTGCAAAATTGTTCATAGTTGGGTTTCAGCCATAGAATGTAAACCCCTATTCAGCAGTGCACCTTTACCATAACTAATGTCCCCTTTTCCCTCCCTCCCTCCCTTAAAACCCTAGCCTTTCTCTAGGCAGGCATTTCTTCTCTCAATTTCTGTCTCTTTCCTTTCTGACCCCGTGGTTTGCAGTATTGTTAATGGGTGCCATAAATATAACTTATCCACTTACAGCACCCAGTTCTTGTGCAGTGTGATGATCACTTTCAACTACCATTGTCATAACAATTCCTACTCTAAACTAGCTGCACTTACAGTTCTTTGTGGCAAGTTTCCTAACACGGTCTGGTCCACCTAATACTCATGTCTATGTCTTCAGAGATTATTTCTATCATGTCTTTTATGTTCCTTATATCCCTCAAATGAGAGAGATTATTCTGTCTATTCCCCTCTGTAACTCATTTCGCTCAGCAAAATAATCTCCATATCCATCAATGTATAAGCACATTTCATGACTTCATCTTCCTGACGGTTGTATAGTATTCCATGATATAGATCTACCACTCTTTATTTAGCCAAATATTTAGTGCATTTGTTCATGTTATTTTTGGAAATATGTATTTCTTCTTTGAGGAGATGTCTGTTCATTTCTTCTCCCCATTTTTGGATGAGGTGAGATGATTATTTCTCATTAATTTTGTTCAGTACCTTGTATATCTTAGATATTATTAAACCCTTATCTGCTATTTATTGGGTGAATAGTTTCTCCCATTCCATGGGTAGCTTTTGTGTCCTTGTCTCTGTTTCTTTGAAGTTCAGAAGCTTCTGATTTTTAGTCCCATTTCTTTATCTTTACTTCCACTTGCAATAAAAATACTGTTTTCTCCTTGAAGATGCCTTTAGTTTCAATGTTATGGACTGTTTTGCCTACGTTTTCATCAATGTAGTTTCAGGTCTGATATCAGGTCTTTAATCCATTTTGATTTGATCTTTGTACAGGATGTTAAAGAGAAGTCACAGGGCTGGTGAGGTGGCGCTAGAGGTAAGGTGTCTGCCTTGCAAGTGCTAGCCAAGGAAGGACCGCATTTCTATCCCCCGGCGTCCCATATGGTCCCCCCAAGCCAGGGGCAATTTCTGAGTGCTCAGCCAGGAGTAACCCCTGAGCATCAAACGAGTGTGGCCCAAAAATAAAAAAAAGAAAAGAAAAAAGAAGACAAAGAGAGGTCTGGGCTAACTTTTTGCATATAGTCAACCAGTTATCCCAACATCAATAGTGGAAAGGCTTTCCTTCCTACACTTTTATTACTTGCCCCTTTAACAGATATTAACTAATTGCATGTCTAGGGTTCAGTCTCTGAATAATCAAGTCTATTCCACTGATGTGAGGGTCTGTCTTTATTCCAATACAATGCCGTTTTAATGACTATTGGATTGCAATACAATCAAAAGTTAGGGAAAGTGATGCCTCCCATCTTTTTCCCCAAGGATTACTTTAGCTGATCATGGGCATTATTTGTTCCATATAAATTTCAGAAGTGCTTGATATACTTTTTTAAAAAATATTATTGGTACTATTAAAGGGACTGCATTAAATCTGTACAGAACTTTGGGAAGTGTTGTCATTTTAATTACATTAATCCTCTCAATCCATGAGCAGAGAATATGTCTCCGTTTCCTTGTGACCTCTTATTTTTTGAAGCAGTATTTTGTAATTTTCTTTATATGAGTCTTTCAACTCTATAATTAAGTTGACTTCAAGTTACTTGATATTCTGAGGCACAATTTAAATGTCTCTTTCTTCTCTATCATTATCTATGTATAGAGAATTCATGGATCTTTGCATGTAAATATTGTAGCATATCACTTTACTATACAAACTATTGGTTCTTGCTTTTTCATAGATTTTCTAAAACTGCTATCACGTTAACTGCTCACAGTGAGAGTTTAAAATTTTCCCTTCCTATTTGGATGCCCTTGATATTTTTTCTTTCCTGATTCTATGGATGTACTTCATTATATTGAAGTGGTAAGAGGGGGCCAACTTATTTTGTGTTAGATCACAAAGAAAATGTTTTTTTTTTTCCCACTGAGTATAATATTTGCCATGGGCTTGTTTTAATGGCTTTGAAATATTGAGAAAAGTTCCTTCCATTCTCATCTTGTTGAGAGGTTTTCATCATGTATGGGTGTTGGATCTTGTCAAATGCTTTCTCAGCATTCATTAATATGATTTATATTTTCCTTTTGTAGATATAGCGTATGTGTATTATGTACTTTCATATGTTAAAACTCCCTTGCAGCTATAGAATAAATCCTAGTTGGTCATGGTCATTCTTTATGAACCATTAGATTCTATTTGTTAATATTTTGTTTATGACCCTTGCTTCTGTATTCATCAAGGGTATTGATATGTAGTTCTATTTTTATTTTGTGGCTTCTGTTTTGGTTATCAGAGTGATGTTAGTTTCACAGAAACTATTTGAAAGTGTTTCTCTTCAGTTTCCAGGACGACTTTGAAAAGTATTGGCAGCAAGATACTCTTTAAAGGTTTGAAAGAATTCACTACTGAATCCATCTGGGCCTGAGCTATTTTGGGGAAGCTTGTTGATTACCATTTCAATGTTCTCAATATGATAGGTCTGTTCAGATATTCCAAATCATCTTGACTTGACCATTGGAGGTTATAGGAGTCCACAATTTATTCAATTCATCCAAGTTCTCTTATTTGGTGGCATTATGTTTTTCAAAGTAATTACTCTGATTACACTTTGAATTTCTTTAGTATCTGTAGTGACTTCCCCTTTTTCATTTCTAATTCAGTTTATTAGTTTCTGTCTCTCTTTCTTTGTAAGTGTTGCTAATAGTTTAACATTCTCATTTATGTTTTCATTGATGTTTTGGATTGTCTTATGGGTTTCCACTTCATTAAATTTTGCTCTAAGCTTTATCATTTCCTTCTTTTTGTCTATTTTGGTTCATTCTTGGATACTTTTCTAATTTTTTAAGCTGTGCTACTAAATTATTTAGTAGCCTATTTGTCCTTCTGTATGAATAATTGTGAAGCTATAAATTTTCTTATTAATACCACATTTGCAGGGTCCCACAAATTCTGATAACCTGTGTCTTCTCATTTAATTCTAGGAGTTTTTGTATTCCTCTCTGACCCACTGTTCATTCAGGTTTGTTTTTTTTTGTTTTGTTTTGTTTTGTTTTTTGGATTTTGGGCCACACCCGGCAGTGCTCAAGGGTTACTCCTGGCTGTCTGCTCAGAAATAGCTCCTGGCAGGCACGGGGGACCATATGGGACATCGGGATTCGAACCAACCACCTTTGGTCCTGGATCAGCTGCTTGCAAGGCAAACGCCGCTGCGCTATCTCTCCGGGCCCTGTTCATTCAGTTTTGAGTTGTTTCGTTTCCAGGTGTTTAAGTTATTTCTCCATGTCTATTTGTAAGTCACTTCTATTTTCAGTGCATCATGATCTAAAAAGATAGTTTATATAATTGCTATCCTCTTGATGTCATGGAGTATAATTTATGGCCCATTATGTGGTCTATCTTGGTCTATTGTGACTTTATACTGGAAAAGAATGTGTTTCTAGATTTCTGGGGTTGAGAGCTATACACAAAGCCCTCTCTACCATTTCTACCTTCAGAGTCCATAATCCTTGCTAAGTTTTAGTCTGGTTGACCTATCAAGGAGGGACATGACAGTGTTGACATCTCCACTATTACTGTGCTGCTATTGATTCTTTCATCAAGTGTATCAGTAATTGTTTTGAATATTTTGCTCCTCATTGAATGCATATATGTTTAGGAGTGTGATTTCTTCCTCCTGAGCATATCTCTTGATTATTAATTAATATCCACCTCTGTTTTAATCTACTTAAGACACTCTTTGTCTCTTAACTGGTGCAATTAATCAATTGTCATTGAGAGAGATGATTGTAATGGGATTGATTTTTTTTTGTAGGAGTTTGGTGTGTTTGTCGAGTTTGCCTTGCCTTAAAGTATACTCATTTCTTCTTTTAAAATAGGTTTTGTTTATAGTTTATGAGCTGTCGTTTATTCATAATACTGTGTATTCTTCCTTCAAACCTTAATGCAAATGAAAGTTAAGTATTCTTGGCAAAGCATTCATATTGTTGAATTTTGTTATTATATCCCACCACAGCCTTCAGGGCTTGACAGTTACTTGTGATCAATCTGCTGGAAATTGTAAGGATGCTTTTTTGTATGCAATTTTTCTTTTTGATAGTGCTGCTTTCATTATTCTATGAAATATGTGGGTTTTATCATTGTGGTTAGTATGTGCCATGGAGTGCTTTTCTTGAGGTCTTTTTAGCTGGTACTCTTTGGATATCTACGATGTGTTACATACAATAACTAGCTTTGGAAACTTCTCCATCTTCTCCATCTTGATATCCTTGACATCAATTCTTTGTTTTGGTTTCTTCCTGGGTCTCTTGGACTCCAATGTCTCTTATATTGTTTCTATTGCTTTATCCAGAGTTCTATTGTCTGTCTGCTTTCTTTGAGGATTTTTTGGGGGGGTTGGGGCCATACCTGGCTGCTCTCAGGGGTTACTCCTGGGTCTGAGCTCGAAATTGCTTTGGCAGGTTCTGGGAACCATATGGGATGGCAAGAATTGAACCCAGGTCTGTCCTGAGTCAACAGCATGCAAGGCAAATGCCCTACCACTGTGCTCTCTCTGGCCTCTTCTTTGAGGATTTTTTAAAATTTTTCTGTTCATATATTTTAACACTCTTTTCTAGCTTCTTCTATTGTATTTAGCTAATTTTCCATCTCACTTATTCTGTCCTCTGCAGCTTTTAATCTGCTGGTGAGATTCTCTATTGAGTTTTTCATTTTTGCCTACCAAGCTTTTCAGTCCTTTAATTTCAGTTTGAAGTTTTCTCATTCCTACTTTCATATCTTCTTGAATCTTAGTTGTGATTCATTTGGTTTGTTCCATGCTTCTTTGAGTTCTTTGAACATCCTCCACTTTTTTCCCTCTATAGACCTTATTGGAGAATATAAATATATAAATATAAAGTGGCCATTACTTGTAGAATATTCAGAGCAACCATCTTCATTCTCTAAGCATGGTGGTGTTTTGCGTTGCTTCTCGTTTTTCATCTTTGCAGTGTGTTGTTTTATTACATGTTGTGCTAGGTTTTTTTGACTAGAAGAAATTGAGTGGCTGTGGAGTGTCAGTCATAGTCTCATTTACAGTGTCAGTTTCAATGCATTTATCATGGGGTCAGGAAACACTTGGTGTGTCTTCTGGTCTCTATCTAACAGTGTCTAGTTGCAGGGACGGGGTCATGCTCAGTAGGCATAGAATTTCTTCAACCTCGCATGGGGGCAGAGATTGTCCTAGGATACATAGTTCCAGTGGGCCTTCAGCTGAATAGCTGGTTTGCAACAGAGCCTGCCATACTCATTTCTTTTTTGTTTGTTTGGTTTTGGGTTTTTTCGCTACACTCACACTCAGGTATTACTCCTGACTCTGCACTCAGAAATCTCTCCTGGCAGTTTTTGGGATTCATATAGGATGCCAGGAATTGAACCCAGCTCCATCCCTGGTTGGCCACATACAAAGCAAATGCCCTACTGCTGTGCCATCTCTCCAACCCCCTATACTAATTTCTTAAGTACTAACTTATATGTATTTTCTTGTTCTTTTACCTATTTGCCTTTCTAAAGAATATTAGTAGAAATAAACCCAAAATCTACTTGTTCTTTTAGGAACTATCTTAAATTTATATTAAAAATTATAGTTGATTTTTTTAAAAACAAGTCATTAGTATATTAAAATGATAAAATTCTAGAGGGCAAAGTGATAGTAAGGGAGTTAAGGACTTGTCTTTAATGTAGAATTCCCAGCTTAATATATAGTGCTACAAGGTCCACCAAGTACCACTAATTATTTCACTGGAGGTCTCCATCTTTATCATGGCAATCTAGACAATCTTTGGGATTGTAGTGACTAGGATTTCTGGGGCCCTTTGATTGCACTACAGACCCAATTGGCAGGGGAAGGGCAACCCTGGCTTCTCGATCACTGCTTGGAAGCCCCCAAACTTTACCAACAAAAATTAAAATGCAATGTGTCTGGTTTGAGATAGTTATTTTCATTTTATTTTTTACTTTGTGTAAAATGTTGATATTCTGGAATTGGTAAAAATAGAATCCTAGCATAATGCTCTTTTTTACTTACCATTTCCCTGCTAGTAATTAGAAGTAAAATATTGTGTGGTTCATTTTAGTTTTACTAAAATGACATTTCACACAATCTTAGGAAGGAAAGAAATATCTTGAAAAAAATCATCCTTCATTTGAAAAAAAAAGAAAAAGCTAAATTAATACAACTGAAAGAACATTGATTTCATGATGACAACAAATATATTTTCATATGTTAACTCAAATTATAAGTTCATTCTATTATGGTTTATTCTTTCAATAAAATTAGTTAAGACAACAGCATTTTATATTAGAAAATACACATCTCCATAAGGTGAATCTTGCATTTAAAAATATTAATATAAAGCTGTTAAATATCTTTACCATTTTAAAGCACAAGAATTTTATGGGGCCGGCGCGGTGGCGCGGTTCAATCCCCCGGCGTCCCATATGGTCCCCCAAGCCAGGAGGGACTTCTGAGCGCATAGCCAGGAGTAACCCCTGAGCATCACCGGGTGTGGCCCAAAAAACAATTTTATAATGTCTAATGTGTGTAAGTATGGATTCAGATTTTTCTGTTTTATTTTGGGGAGCACACCCAATGTTGCTCTGGGCTTACTCCTCACTCTGTGATCCAAGATCACTCCTGGCAGCTTGAAGGACCATACATGGTGCTGTGTGCAAGGTCAACATTCTATCCTCCTATATTATTAATCCAGGACCCTGAATTCAGCTCTTAGCTGGAAATTAGGCTAAAGGGCATAACTAAAATTCTCATTCTTCTTGTTGACACTTGTAAATTTTACCCAAATATTCTCTTACTTTCTTGATCCTAAGCATGCTTTTAGTGTTTTTTTTATCTCATATTTAGGCAGTCCTAGTAATAAATGTCTAATAGAATGTCCACAATTGGCTTGTGCATATCTCCACTATGATATTTACTGATGCATGAATGCCCTCAAATTAGTTTTACATGACATTAACATAAAAATTTTTCTAGACAGTGAGTCTTTGATAATTCCTCATGTGACAACACCTGAGACCTAAAAATGTTATACGTCAAATGAAAATTAAAAAATTGAGCCATTAATATGTGAAACTCTTAATAAATGTAAACTATTAATAATTTTTAAAAACTGTTATCTATAGCTAAGTTATATTTCTATCCCTCACAACTTTTCTCAAACACTTTTCAAATACAGATGAGGATATTATAGCTATTGAATGAGAAAATTCTATTAGCTCTTAGCAATAGGAATATGTTGTGAGAAGTGGACAATATGTAAGACAATATTCTCATCGTGAAATGATAGAGTGCAATTACTTAATATATACTTTATTGAAACTTCCCTCATATACACAACTCACTGTTGACTAAAAACTAGTTAAATGACAGTATCATCCCAATCTTAAACACAGGACTATTTAAGAAAACTACTTGTAAATAAACAGGGGTTTTAAGTATGTCTCTTTTTCTACAGGGAGAAATGGAAAGGTATTTTCAAAAAATAAATTAGATATTTCAAGAAAGTTATATACAATTTGATTATTTTATTTCTGCTCAAGTCCTTACTAAAAAGTGTTAACTCCTCCCCCCCCAAAAAAAAAACAAATTAAAAAGTTAATGGTAGGGCAATAAAGCAATATATGCATGCTATCAATTACCTTATTTGTCTTTACTTAACTTTTTTTACTAAGATAAAATTTTCCCCATACACGTTGTTTTTAATTCTCAAGTCCTGGAATTGTTGCAAAATCCCTCCAAAATCCTTTCTAGCCTTTAGTTATTAACTTCAGATTTTTATTTATCTATTCCAAGGAAGTTTTTTTACAAAAGGTCACTGGAATGATCTCTATAATTCTACATCCTAATTACAAATATTCATTAGTTGATTTGACAATGTATTTCATTACCTGCTTGTGTAAAATAAATATTATCAGTATTATAATTAGTCTTTCTAAAATTATCATAGCTGATTATTAAGATACACAATTTCAGAGAAAAACAGAACACAGGAATACAAATTTTCACTTGATTATTATATGATATATTGCATTGGTTTGCTAGCCATGTTTTAGTTGTTAGTGAAATTATACAACTATATATTTAAATGTATTTCTTCTTAAAGTTTGTTTAGAAGTTTTAAAGGGACAAAATTTTCTAAACTCTAGATGGAGGTAAAGTTTATAAACTACAAAATTCAATCAATTAGTAAAAACTAATATATATTTTTAAAAAGTTTCACATAAATGGTGAATGTCAACGATCACCAGGTTGGAGGGAGGCTCGCACAGACAGGGAGAAAATGATCCACCTTGTTTTTCTCTCCACCTTTTCTGTTTTTACCTGTAAGAGGAAAGATCAAGCTGAAGGGAAAATGAGGATGCCCAATTAGAGGTAGGAAGCTAAGATTTTTATAAACTTACTATGTTCTCTTGATTAATAGATAGTAATAGTGAATTTATGACAACAAAATCATATCCTAAGCACTGAAGATGGGAATAAAAATGAAAGAAGGTTGAAGGAGTAAGTTTGTCTCAATAAAATCTTTCTCAGAGAAAGGGACTGAATTTCTTAAGAATCAAAGTTGTACTGATAGTTCACAGTAAATTTAGAATGGAGATGCTATATGACCCAGGAATTCCAACTTTGGTTATCTATCCCCAAGATTTAAAATCATTCACTCAAAATCACATATGCACCATTATTCATTGCTGCCCTTAGACAATAGCTAAGATATGGAATCAACTGAGGTATCCAACCATAGATTATGAAGAATGTGATATATATATATATATATACTATTGCAGCTGTAATAGTATCATAAAATCATGCAATTTTCAGAAATTTGTTTGGAATTTGAAGGTATCCTGTTGAGTGAAGCAAGCCAGAAAAAAGACAAAACAGAATTATCTCATTTAGATATATAAAAGAACTGGATCAAAAAATGTAGAAGTGGGGGAATGGATGCCTAGATCTTAATGACCCCAGAACATGGGGAGGAAAAGGTCTGAGGGAACAAAATTAAGGTGTGAAGGAATAAGTTGATAAGGGAAATAATGGGGAACAGGGATTGGGAATTCCATTATGTTGGTGATGTGGGAGAATGGATTAGCTATATATTCAGAGTGAAGATTCAACAATACTGAAATCATGATATCTAAGTTGCAATCACTAAATGTTTTAATGTGATGGCCAAGATAACAGGCAGGGTGTAGAGTTGGGAATAGGTGGTGATAGAGTGTGGAAACACTGGTGGTGGAATTGTTGCTGAATTATCATATGACTAACACTCAACTACTAATAATTTTGTAAATAACCACTCTTTAAATAATAAAGTAGTTTTAAAGAAAAACTAACAAAAATTTATAACTGGGCCTCTCACATTCTCCTTAAAAATCCTAAAGTTCTAGATCAGAGAGATAGTAGAGCAGGTTGGATGCTTGCTTTGCATGTGGCTGATTCAGTTCCAATCCTCAGCACTCAATATGGTAGCCCAATCTAAGCAGGAGTGGTCCCTGAGCTCAGAGCCATAAATAACTTCTTGGTGTGGCCCCAAAATGAAATAAGCAAAACCATTTTTATAGCTTCTTTTATTTTACTCAGGGTCAAACATACTTAATATGATGGTTTGTAATTAAGAAAAAAAGCTAAGGATGAATTTAAACAATGACTCAATTTAACCAATGGTTGAAATTGAATGCCATTGGATACTTGTGAGTAAGTAAATGTATTTACTAGCTATGTAAGAATATAGCAACTGTGATCCTTCAAGTTATTTAAACATCAGATGTAAGATCTGGCATACTTTTTTTTATCAGTAACAACCTAAATCAAGAATTGAAGAAGTTCTCATGAATAGTGCAGGCAGTCGAACTCTAGTTGAGGGACCAGAGGGATAATACAGCTAGCTGGTAGGACATGTGGCCAATCAAAGTTTGATCCCTGGCCCCCTTTGTTTTCATTCCATCTGGACTCCTATGCCCTGCTGTGAATGGTTCATGAGCTCAGAGCCAGGAGTAACCCAAGAGTACTGCCAAGTGTGGTCACAAAGCAAGCAAAACAAACAAAACAAAAATAAAAACTCTAGTTCAGAGCCATAAAAAGTAGAGAGCTTTGTCAGATATGTGCTTAATGCGACAAACCATGGAACTATTCCAAAGCACTCACATCAGGAGAGGCTAAATTTGGGTAAGTTTTAATTACTTGCTATAACAATATTGAAAAAAAGAGGCAAGATTATCTCTTCAGCATGCCAAATCTCACTCACTTCTGTCCCAATGCACTTTACAGAGAAGTTGGGCTTCCAACTGGGAAATAAATGAAGCACAGTTAATTTTCTTATCTTTTGTACACAAAATGACAATGAATTAATAATGACTAACACTGAAAGTTAGAAATTACAATAGCAATTTTACTTCATGGGGGAAGGAGGCTCTTAGATTTATAGCAAAATCTGCATTCACTTATTAATAAACTATGCTGTTTAATGTTATAATACAAAAGAATATTATAGCAGGGAGAAAAATATTAATCACCCACTGCAATACCTAGCTAAGGAAATAGTTTAAGTCAAATGCATATAACATTCAGGGATTTCTAGTACATCAATGTGAAATTCTATTTTTAAGTCACCTTCAAAGAAGAAACAGGAAGGGTACTATTTATGATTTTTACCTAGTAGATTTTTTTTGGAATGCCAACTGATATCCTACAGCTTCAGTTTTAACATTTACAATTCAAATCATCTCAGGCATGATGGAAATTAGAGAAATTGCGTATAGGGTTTTGGAAGTACTAAAATCTCTTTACATTCTCCTAAACTCAAAAAAACTTAAAGTTTTTTTAATTTAATTCTCACTTGTTAAGATAGAAAATATTTTGTGACTTCAACCAATTTCCAGGGGCTGATCTGATTAGTTCCACTGGTAGCAAGGATCTGGTGGTGGCAAGAAGCCAGTCCACAAAGTTATCATAAATAATTATACACTCCCAATATTTGTGGCCAAGTCTACAGAAATAAAATATGATATAATTGCTTGGCTTAGTAGAAATGTTATATTGTATTTGGTCATTTTTGTAGTAATGTATACAAGGTGTTTTTGATTAATGAATTAAAAATACTGTGAATTTTTTTATTTCAAATAACCTAAAATTGTATTTAATTACTTAATTTACCTTTAGAGTTTTAGAAAAGAAAATATAATCATTTGTTAAAATAATCATAAAAATAGATACCTAACCCAATAATATATTTTATATTTCTTAATCTGGAGAAGTTAAAGATTTAATAGTAGTGAGAAAAAGCAAATTATGAAGTAAATCTGAGGAACACTGATAATCTGACTAAATAATGTGAGAGATAATATATCTGCTAAATTTATATATAAAATGTACCACTTTTATACATAAATATATATAAAATATATACTATCTCACAGAAATATTTTTAAAAAGCCAAGACAGCTTGAATCATTTTAAATTACATGATTTATACTGATAAACAGAGGAAGATATACAAATTATCTTTCTCATATGTGGGATAAAAAGAAACAGTCATAAAATGCCTGCAAATATAATGCTTCAAATAGAAATTTAAAAAATGTAATTATAAATGATACATGGCTTTTGGAGCTTCTAAGTATTTGTGAAAATCATACAGCCAATATTATGCTTTTAAGCCATATTATGCTTGCTATCTTTACCATAAAATCATGATAAAAGTGCATAAAAAGCAATATGGAAACAAAAATTGCGTTCTCTGTAAGCAAACATAACTGACAGATGTATTGAAAACATTACTGAATTATTTTTCTTTGTTTATTGGCCATGCCCATTGAGATTCAGACTTACACCCACTTCTGCACTCCGTGATCAATCCTGGTGGGCTTATAATATCACATGAGATGCTGAGAATTGCAAGGTAAGAACTTTATCTACTGTACTGTCTCTCTGGCCCCATGATATTTGGAGAACATCAGTATTAGTCCAAATGTGCCTTAACTTGCTTAAAAAAATAAAGATATTTAATGACTAAATTAATGATTTTTGTTATATTTTGCTAAGTTACTTGAAATACATATATCTTTTTTTCTCTTCCATCTTTGTTTAATGGCCACACCAAACAGTGTTGAAGAGTTACATTTGGCTTTGTGCTCAGCAATGATTCTGGAAACCATATGTGGTGGCAAGATGCAAGGCAAGTACTTTAATCTTTAATCTGGTCTAGATACATGACTGTTTACCTTCCCAGGATCAATTTATATGCATAGTAATATGGGAATATGTGTGTGGGTGTATTGGTGTGTGCCTGTTGTTTCTAATATTTATTATTGTTTTAATTTTTTATTTATTTATTATTTATTATTTTATTAGCATTGCCAGACATTAGAAAGGGGAAATAAACAACTCATAGCTATATTCAGCACTTCTAGAAAATATTTGATAGCCTTACTGGGAACCTAACAAAAAAGCTACAAAATATCTTAGAATATTGACTATCTTAGAAACTTTTGAAGGACTACCTGAAGAAGTTTCAAAAATTTACTATATCATTTATGCCTACCTTCTGGGGGATGTCTGTTTTGATATGAGGAAACGGTATAAAGCTGCATAGTAAATGTCACTAATTATATGGCTAGCATATATAAATTCTCTAAGTATAAATTTTTATACTGTATGGACGGGAATATATCACCCCAAGATTAATTCCATATTCTGAATTTTATAAGTGCAGAAACATCATATAACTATTATGAAGAAATCTGAAAGTAAAAATATAACTAATGCATGATATAAATTATTAGAAAATATAAAATAAAAGAAATATTTATATCATCCATGTTTTTTCATCCATATGTTTTAAAAATAAATGTTAATTAATCAGAAATAATATCTTCAAATAAATACATCAAAAATCATCCAGCCAAGGCACTATGTTCTGGAATATGAACTCTAAAAATCCAGAATAGTTAGAAGTAAATACTGAAGTGTTTTCTGTATTTATTTATTTATTTATTTATTTGCTTTTTGGGCCACACCCACTGATGCTCAGGGGTTATTCTTGGCGCTCAGAATCGCTCCTGGCTTGGGGGACCAAATGGGATGCCTGGGGATCGAACTGTAATTCGTTCTAGGTTAGTTGCGTGCAAGGCAAATGTTCTACCACCATTCTGTATTTAAAAAATAATGAACCACTTTATGCTGTTGTTTAAAATATACTTAATAATATTTTGCAGACTCAAAGTATACTGCCCACTTTTTATAAATATTTTTATCTGGGCATATTATCATGATTTATCCAAAAGAAAGTTTTTAATTTGCATTATAGCTTTATATTTGTGTTTTTATTGTGGTACCATAATTTACAATATAATTGAAGTCATTATTGTATAGTTGTAGACTCACAACATTGCTCTCTCTATCAGTGTTTCAAGATTGGTCCACCATTATTCCAAGTTCTTACCTCCCTATACTTACTCCCTATGTTTTAGTTTTATCAGGTTATGTTTGCTTTGTACATTGTATAAAATAAGGAGGATTTGAAAGCAAATTTGTGAATGAAAAATTAATCTTCTAAATTCTGGTGAATATGTTAATAATTCAAGCAGTAAAAATTTCAGTGGATTCAATTGAATAAAGATAGCACATAACATATCTGTTGCTATTGTATTTTGTCTTTAGAAACAAAGTAGAAAAGTGTCGATCACACACACTTTTGTTGCCAGTTAAAGTTTATATTTATATTAAACAATCTAAATATAAATACCTAATATAAGAATATAAGTAGCATACTTTATTTGGAGATAATTTGCCATTTTCATATTCACTTTTTAGCTATCCTATTTCTAAAATATTTTCAAATTTTATGTGCCATATCTTAGTTCTGAAAATCATATTGAGATCATATTAAGAAAATTTAAGGGGCCAGAGCGGTGGCACAAGCAGTAGGACGGACCGTGGTTCGATGCCCTAGTGTCCCATATATCTGGGATGGCACGGGATCAAACCGTGGTCCATCCTAGGTCAGCCTCGTGCAAGGCAAACACCCTACCACTGCACCACGGCTACCTTCAAATTCATTTTTATGGATTCTCTCATCTCCCGAGAGTATTCTTTGAGTTGGGCTAATTGTTCACCCATTGATTGCTTAATTTTGCTATTTAATGATGGTCTTAGAAATGTGCCTATGTTTTTCTTCCTATCAACACCTGCAGTTCACCTCCATAGTTTTGCCATTCTTTGCATTTTGTATGTTGGAATCATTGAATTTAGGTTCCCTATTACTCAAGAAAGTGATCTATTGAACCAATTATTCAAAAGGTGACTACTAGTGCATATTCCTTTCCAAACCATTCAAGATTATTTGAGTATTCAAGAAAATAAAAGAATGTCTACGTGAGTATTGAGGCTTTATACTGCCAGAGAAACAAATGCTAGGGATCATCTCTCTGAAACTAGCAGATATAAACAGAAATGTCTTCATGGGGATGCTATGTATCTATGCAGTTCCGGGTGAGAGGGCAGATGGACCTCAGAAGAGGCGACTATCTGGTCCTAGAGCTTGGGGAAGGGGTGTGGCGGGCTGTGTTGGAACCCTAGCAATACAGATTCAACTTTGGGACTACAAGTCCAGCTCCTTGAATGATGCACCTGGGAAGAGAGGGCAGATGGATGTCAGGCCAGGAGACTTTTAGGCTTTTGGCTGGGAAATGGGAGTGGTGCAGGTGGTGTGGGGGAGTATGGGCATAGAGATTCAGCTCAGATGTCAGGTCCCATGCCTAGGATGACCAAATAGTTACTTTCTATCTGGTATTTAAAGCCCACTAAAGATATTCTTTTTTACTCTCTAGGTTTTAGGGTCATACCTTGCAGTTCTCAGGGCTTATGCCTGACTTTGCACTCAAAGATCACCCTTGGCATGGCTCAGGGGACATAGATGATGATGAGAATCGAACTGATGTTAGCTGCATTCAAGGCAAGTGACTTGCCTGTTGTATTTTCTCTCTTGTCTCTCCCACTGAAGACCCTCTGTAGCTGGTTTAATAATATACTGCTGGATACCAAGTTGCCCCAAAGTTATTAGCTTAAAGCAGCAGTAAACAGAGGCCAGAGTGATAGTACAGTGAGTAGGATGCATGCCTTGCACATGACTGACCCTGTTTCATTTCTGTCATCCCATATGGTTCCAAGTTTGCCAGGAGTGACTCGAATGTAGAGCCAAAGTAACCACTGAGCACTGCGGGATGCACCCCCCAAAAGAAAACAAAGAAAAGCAGTAAATATTATTATCTCACAATTTTAGGGATTGAGAAATTATGAACAGATGTGCTCAGGGGTCACCATGACTATACAAAATAACCAACTGATACTACAGGAGTCCTGTAATCCCAATAATCAGATTGACATTTTTACACATGCTAGACATATATTGTAACATTTGAGTTATTTTCCTGTTCCCTAGATTATATAATTCTTTTGCTTTATTTTTGGTTTTGGGCCACACCTTTCATGGGCAGGGTTTACTCCTGGCACTGCACTTAGGAATCATTCCTGGCAATTCTCAGGGACCAGATGGGATGTCAGAGATTGAGCTCAGATCAGCAACATGCATTTCAAGAGCCTTCTTGAATAATTCTTTCAGACTTTAATTGAATAGTATTAACAGGTTCTTTCATGAAAGACAATAAAGATGTAGACCAGAGCTGCTATTATCTGAATCTTGATTGTGCTTATGGGATATGATCTCTAGGTGACTCATTCCTATGACTAGAAAATTTGTATTATCACCTGCAGGTTTCATTTGCTCAACTAGACTTCTCATCTGATAGTTGAAATGTTGTCCTAATATTACCTGATTTCATACTGATTTCAAACTGATTGAGAACTATAGTCAGTGTTCAGCATTTCTATTGTGCTGACAACAAAGACTGAGTTATTGGATGTGAAAAGTCTAGCAAAATAAAAAAAAAAGAAGTGAGACAGATTTAGAAAGAAATTCCTACAACATTTTTTATCAGTGCATATATAATCAGATTCAAAAATACTGTCTGAAGAAGGTGACTTTTACAGAATAATCTTTTTTGTGTAGGAGGACTAGCAGAAATAGTTACGAAGTAAAAGTCTTAGGGTAACAAAGTCAGTCTCCAAAGTGAAAAACTAAGGCAAACATAACACTATAATTTGAAATTGTTTATGCAAAGTGCTAGAGATATAGTACATTGTGAAGGGTGCTAGCCTTGCATGCAGCAAAACCATTACCCCATAAAGTTTTCTATACCAACACAAATGCAACACCAGGAGTATCCCCTGAGCACCATGAAATATAGTCCCCGCAAAAACAAAAACAAACAAAAAGAGAAATATAGGAACGATATAGTGTGCCACCTTTTGATCTCTGTTATTGAGCATCTTTTGTAAATAAACACTAAAATACTTTAATTTTCACAAGTAAGTATCTACGATTGCTAGATAAAAGACAACATCTAATATCTGAATATTGGAGACAGGTTTTAAGATTTTAGTTTACAAGCCGTATTATCTTATTAGTCCTACTCTACATAAAATGAAGAATAAACTTTGTATTGAAAAGTTCACACATTTTTACATTTTCATTCTTCAAGCATTGTATAATGACACAAAGTTTATTAATTCATCGCAACACATCTAAACTCAATTTAAAATAGTGGCAAAGGGCCAGAGAGATAGTTTAAAGGGCTATAGCACACACTTTGCTTGCTGAAGGCTCAGATTTTAAAGCCCTGACACTGTCATCTCCAAAACACCACCTCTAAAAGTTATCCAGAATTGTAGCTAATCACAAAGGGCACACACCCTGCTTTTCTCAAAATAGAGAATGCCCTAGTTTCCTCTTCTCCCTACCCACCCCTTTTGAGTTGTAAATCCCACCTAGGCTTGATAAGCATTAGATAGGTACTTTGGTCTATTAACTACATTGGTCCTCTCCCTCAGGTGGATTGAGTCTGATCAATAAAGATCATACAGGAAGGACAGTCAGCAGCTCAGTACTCTAGACTGAAAGCCCTCTGATCACTTTCTTTCTCCCTTAAATCTATCATGTTTTTTCCTTAATCTTTATGGTGCCCTGCTTCTGACCCCTTCATCCATGGTTGGATTACTGCAAGTAGAACCTCTACTCCAAGTACCATGCTTAGTGTAGCATTTGAGCACTGCTGAGTGTGGCCCCAAACCAAAATTTAAAACTATAACTGTTAGAAATGTATTGCCTTAGTCAGAAATGAAGTTTCTTCTGTATATATTATTTTATGAATGTTTGCACACATATACTCCTCCATCCATGATTACTAAAGCATGCACTTCTGTGCATATGTAATTGCAAATTTAACAATTTTCATTTGGCTTTAAGCCAGTCTCCTGCAAACAAAGCATGCGCAGCAGCAAGCTGAAGTCTCTTTCTGGTCCATGTGAATGATTTTTTTTTTGCTGTTGTTTTGGCCATAGCCAGTGAGGTTCTATAGACTGGTACCAGGAATTGAATCTTTGGTCATTCATGTGCAAGGCAAGAGCCCTACCTATACAAGTATCTTGTTAGCACTTTATGAATTACTTTTGTTTATTTTTGATCCATACTCCCAAATAAGAAAAGGTTGATAAATATAAATATACTTTAGCTTTTAGTCGACAGAACCAGATTATATTATTAAAATTTTTTTAAATAATAACTATTCCTAACACTATAATTTTATTTAAAGAATTTATTATGAGAGCTAAGGTTACAAGCAGAAATATTTAGTAAAAAGTGTTTTAAGTTTCTAAAAATTATGTGGTTAATATAAACAAAAACAGTTTTGCTTACTACTTTCTGAGGTCAAATACAAGCAACACAATTATTTTTTTCTTGAGAATCAAGAATATAAAAATCTGGACCAGAGTTACCAGAAATTTACCTGTATTTATGCAAATTAAATAACTATACAATTTAATATTAAAATGATGACACTTTTACCTCTCACAACAAGGTCAGCGGAGGCCGAAGAATTGTCCACTATTGTCTGAGCAGTGCATGTATACCTCCCTGCATGTTTGAGCTGAGCATTTCGAATGAGCAGTTCCCCATTGGCATCCAGCTGTAGGCAAAACAGATGTCATTCAAGCTAGTACATTTCCACCAGTGACATAGGATTTTGGGTAAAAGCTGTACATGTTTTTCCCTAATAACATGAACACATTAATTTTATTTTTAGATATGTTTGCCATATGTCTAAAGTTTAAATGTTGGGTATCCATATCTCAACTACATTAAACAAATTACTTAGATTTTCTTAGCTCTTAATATCTTTAACAATTTATTAATAAAATTACCAAAAAAATTTACCTCTACTATTAATTAATTTATTTGATTTTTATTTCTGAGCCATATCTGGTTATGCTCAGCATATATTCCAGGCTGCATTCAGGATAACTTCTAATGGAACTTAAGGGACCGTAATAGATGTAGAAATTAAAATCAAGGTTGGCTACATGCAAGACAATTGTATGCTACTATACTATCTTTCCAGACACTCATTAATCTATTGAAGAGAAATACCAATATGTAAAATTTTAATATTGCTAGTGAGAAAAAAATGAATGTTATATGTATAAGCCAAATTCTTAATTTTATTTGTAATTCTGATTTAATTGTCTAATTTTAAGGTGTGCCATTATTTTTCTATTTTGCTGAAAAAGTTGCAGAAACTATCAAAATAAATAGTACTACTTGTATGATTCTGTTGTTTGCTTTAGCAAAATGTGGACAATATTATAGTTTGTTGCCTGATTTGTTCCTATTTCTGATATCTAAAAAGAGCATATAACACAAATTTTAAAATAAAATATTCTGAAGTATTTTTAAATAATCAGAACCCATCTCAATTCTTAAGAATAGTTAATATTTATTAAAGACTAATCAATAACCAGGTTCTCTTATGTATAATATGCCTAAATATTACTTGAATATCTATGGACATATGTATATACATATATCCCTATATATCTGAGAATAGCCCATGATAGATCTCATATTATACCCATTGAAAAAAGATGAAAATAAAACCTATAAAGCACAAGAATTAGCTTCTTTAGCTATCATGTCACTCATAATTTTGGTTGTGGGAACATGAAACATCCATACTCAATTTCTCCAGAATTTTCTTCTACTAGAAATATTTGAAAACCTTGTTTTTTAAATAGACATATAGCTTTAGTGAGAAACCAACCACTAATTTACTGTCCAAATGATAACTATAGCAGTAATAAAGAATGTAGATTAGGTTAATATTTCATCATAAATAAGGGAATTCCTTATGTGATATAAATTTCAGGCTTTTCCCTAGTTCTATTTGGTGCCATGAATTGCAATACTGTTAATAATAAAGTTGCAGTCATCTGATGTTCCAACACCATACCAACCACCAATTAATTGTCAGTGAACTCCATCTATGTGTCATTTTTCCCTTCCACCACTCTCACCTGCAACCTTGGACAGATTCCTTTCTATACACTGATTTTAAGAGTCTGTTAACAATTTTCAGTTGCTATTTCCTTAAAGTTTTAATGTACCATCTATGAGAAAGGATATTCTGCATTTGTGGCTCTCCATCTGATTTCACTCAGTATACTATCCTCTAATTCTATCCATACTGTGTCAAATTGAATAATTTCAATCTTTCTTCTAACTTAGACACATTCTATTGTGAATATATTCCAGTTTATTTATCTACCCTCTGTTCTTTGGCACTAGAGTTGTTTACAGACCTTGGTTAATGCTGCAATAAACATAAAGGTTTTTTCCCATATCTTGGGGCAAGGCAGTGGGATTGTTAGGTCATGTGGAAGCTAAATTTTTAATTTTGGAGAAAGTCATCAACCAGTTTACATACAAGGTGGACCAGAAGACATCCCCAACAATGGTGGATGTAGGTTCCTTTTCTCCATATCTTCATCAGCACGATTTGATTCTATTTGACTGGATATGTGCCAGTCTCACTGGTTATATTTTCCTGCTCTTTTGTTTTCATTTCCTTGATGTTAAATGATGAGGAGCACTTTTTATTTGTCTGTCAGTCATGTGTCATGTTCTTTTTAAGGATATTATCTGTTCCTCAGTTTTTCACCCAAAGTTTGATAGGATTATTTTGATTTTGTTGTTATAGATGTTATGTTTTGCAACTGTTCAATATTTCTTAGGGTATTAGCTCTTTGTAAGATGTTTGATGAATGAATATATTCTCCCAGTCTATACAGTGCCTTTTAAGGGGGTCTAGTCATATTTTTAAACAGAAGCTTTAAAGATGTAGTCCTATTTGTTTATTCATTCTTTGGCTTGCTTGGCAAGGGCACTAAGTCATTGAAGTTGCCTCTAGAGTCAGTATCATGTTGAATTCTTCCATGGTGTGATTTCTGGTTTTATAGATAATATTGTGGTATATGGTATTTGATCCACTTGAAATAAAACTTTTGCTGACAGTATGAGACAGGCAAGCTAGGTAATTTTTCTTTTTCTTTCCTTTTCTTTTCTTTTTTTTTTGGCATATGACTAGCCAGTATTTCCAGCACCATTATCAGAGAGGCTTTCTTTGCTCTACTTTCTATACTTTTATATAACACCATCCCTTTATTGACAATTAGCTATTCATATAATTTCGGAGCTATGTCTGGGTACTTATATCCATCCAATAATCTGAAGATGGCCTCCCTTTATTCTATGAACTGTAGATAATTAATTTTTAATTTGGGCCATACCTAGAAAGTCAGGTTTTATTCCTGGCTCCGCACTCACTCCTGATTGACTCAGGGGCTATATAGAAAAAAAGGATTTAATCTGTGTCAGCTGCATGAAATGTGCCTTACCCCATAGTACTATCCATTTTTACCTTAATATATAGATTTTTTTTTTGGTTTTTTGAGCCACACCATTTGACATTGAGGGATTACTCCTGGCTATGCGCTCAGAAATCGCCCCTGGCTTGGGGGACCATATGGGACGCTGGGGGGATCAAACTGCAGTCCATTTAGGCTAGCTCTTGCAAAGCAGACGTTTGCCTTACCTCTAGCGCCACCATTCTGGCCCCTATGCCCAGATATTTTAAGTTTGCTAGTATAAGTCTAAAAGTCTGGTTTTTAGTGTAGGACAACTAAGGTCACAAAATTGTACTCAGGATAATGCTGGGTGAAGGGGGTAGAGGAGTATGTAATGCTAGTATAATACGAGCTATCTCCTCAGCTCCTGTTTTGATATTTTCGTAACAAGTATTAAACTCTGTAAGTTCTAGAACTAAAAAATGATTTCTATTGATTGTAATATAATACTGTTTCTATACAGAAATTGCCAAATATATGTACAATAGAAAACTTGTCATAATACAGACATCGAAATCCACTAGATCAAATGGAGAGGGTATACCCTAAACAAAATCAGAAGAAAAACAAAAATATTGTAATATCTCAGTCATATGATAAAATATAGAAAAGCAAACCACAGGAACAGACAAAATCAACTTTAAAAATTATCTACAGCCATGATTTTCAGAGTGTAAGGGCAGTAGAGATCACAAAGGGAAAAAAATTAAGTGAACTCTGGTTGAGATATATTTATTTGTACTTCAACAGTAATTTTAGTATAATGGCAAACTTTGAAGAGGCAAAAAATTTTGCTCCCAAAGTACAAGTTGGGACTAGAGACATAATACAGCAAATAGGGTGCTTGCCTTGTACATAGTCAACCTGGGCTCAGGCATTAACATTCCCAATAATCTCTCAAACACCAGCTGGAGCAAATCTTGAGTACATGCAAGAAGTACCTGAGAATCTCTTACTGTGATCCCCAAAGCAAAGAAAAACAAAGTACATAAAGTTATATAAACTAATGATTAAAATAAGAAAGTAAGAAGTCAGAGAGACTGTCAAGCAAAGGCACTTTCCCTGCTTTTGGCCAATCCAGGTCCTATCCAGGACTAACAACATATGGTTCCATGAGCAGTTAGGAATGATCCTGGATGCAATCAGGAGTAAGAACTAAGCATGGTCAGGTCTTGTCCAACCACCCCCTCCCTGAAATAACTAAAAGAAAATAAATATAAATATATTAAAACGTAAAACTGAAGGAACAAAAAATTTGTCAGTGGTCACACATGTTGTTCATTGTTATTAGTTTTAGAAAAATGTGGTTACGTGATAATAAAGGCATTCGGGTACTTTAATAAGTCACATGTGCTAAAAGTAAGTGGGCAGGAGGCTGGAGTTTAATATAGTGGCTATGGTGCTTGCCTACACACAGTAGACTGAGGTTCAATCTCTGGCATCCCATAGTATTTCATATGCTAAAACTGAGATCAAATCTCAACTTTACTACAACCATACATCTATCAATAGTAGCGAATAATTTCCTCAACAGGTTTTTATTCATTTCTCTGGTTATATTTATCCTAATATAATAATATAATATGCCATTATATATTTAAATTGCACTTAAATACTTGTGTAACTGTTCTCTAAAATTGATCTCACTACAAATTGCAACTTTATGTGAGGAAGAAGTATGATTTTTATTTAGCACTGTATCTGAGTTGAGTATGTGCAGATATACTTGCTATAAATTGTGACAAGAACACAATAATATTTAATATACATTGTTTGAATGAACTAGTAAAATTGCTTATTAAGAATTTTACTACTATAAACACAGTTCCAAGAAATTGAGGTAGAACAGAGCACAGATTCCTAGAGAAGAAGAAAATGCCAAACTAAAATAAAAAAATCAAGCCCCTAGAGAGATTGCTGAAAAAAATCAATCATGTAACAGAGCAGCAATAAGCAATGAAGGCCATCTTAGAAGCAGCTATAGGGCAGTGATCCCAAATACAGTAGTCAGGCAGTGAGTGTCTTCATGCCTGGATTGTGCAGAAGGCTGAGGATTATTAAAAGTGGCATGAACCCTTCTACATGGCTGGTCTGGCAATATGGGGCTATCAGAGCCAAGAAAGTGAGAAGGAGAGGGCCTCACAATTTATCTATATATGGGTGAGACAGGAGCAAGGAAGTATGCTGTTAACAGGCAGACTTTCATTCAGGTTTGAAGGAAGATCACACAGCCTCACAGATGAACAACAGCTCAGGTAATTTACAGGCTCAAAGTCAACATTAAAAGAAGAACTGAAGGGTCTATTTAAAGGCAAGAGAGAAACAAACAAACACAGCAAATTTGTACTAAAAGATGACTCAAGATCCCATAACAATAATCTCACTCAACGTTAGCAAACTAAAAGCACCTATCAAAAGAACTGAGTGACAAAATTGATCAAAAATATCGAATCCAACATTTTTCTGCCTATAAGAAACACATATGAATATTGAGTGCAAATACATATTCAACATTAAAGGTTGGAGAGCAATTTTCCAAGCAAGCTACCTTAAAAAGACGGGTAGGCCATGTGAATAACATCTGACATAGACTTTAGACTTATAATGATTACAAGACACAGAGCGGGGCATTTCTTAATAATGAGAGGATATGTACATCAGAAAGAAATTATACTCCTAGCCAATTATGTGCCCAATGAGGGGGCAGAAAATCCTTGAAACAACTGCTAGTCTATTACTTAAAGAAAGACATCAACAGCAACAAAATAGTAGTGGAATATTTCAATACCACTTTCAATACCACTCTAGATAGATCTACCAGGCTAAAACTTAACAAGAATATATTAGGCTTGAAAGAAGAAATGAAACAGAGTTGCTTAGTAGACATATTTAGGACTTTCATCCTCACAAGTCTGAAAATACATTTTTCTCCAATACAAATGGAATATTCTCCAAAATAGACTACATCCTGGAACACAAATCATGCCTCAATAAAATCAAAAGAATAGAAATTGTATCAACTCTCCTCTATTAGCAATATGCACTGAAAATAGAAGTCAATTCAAAGAGAAACAGAGAAATAGCTTTAATACCTAAATATTAAACAGGTCAATACTGAAGAACCAATGTGTCAGAGATGAAAACAAGGAGAAAAAATGAAATACACTGGAAACAAGTGAGAATGAAGTCACAAATGTCAGCATTTGTGGGACACAGCACAAGTAGTAGTAAGAGAAAAAGCTTTGCCAGCTTCTTCAGAAAAGAAGAAAAGGCCTACATAAATAACTTAATATCACAGCATTAAGAAAGTGGAAAATTATCAGCAAAATGAGTTGCAAGCAGCAAAATTGAAAGAAATAATAAAACTTAGAACATGAATAAAAGAACTGGACACCTCCAAAATAATACAAAAGATCAATGAAAGCAAAACAAAGATCAATAACCATACACAAGACCCATAAGGAAAGGAGAAATATAGTAAACAGAATCAGAGACGAAAATGGTGAGGTTACTCCAGATAATACAGAAATAAAAAAGAGGTTACTTTGAAAATCTTTATGCCACAAAACAAGAGAACCTGAAAGAAATGGATAAATTCTTGGATTCCTATAACCTCTCAAGATTGAATCAAGAAGATTTGGAATACCTGAACAAGCTTATCATAGATAAGAAAATTAAAATGGTAACCAAAAGGCTTCCTAAAACCAAAAGCTCAGACCCAGATGCATTCATTAGTGAACTCATTCATACTTTTAAAGAGGACCTACTGCCAATTCTCTTCAGGTTCTTATAGGAAATGAAAGAAACAGGAAAACTCCCAAATAGTTTATTTGAAGCTAACATCACCCTAATACAAAAAGCAGACAGAGACACCATGAGAGAGAAAGAGAGAGAGAAATCAGACTGATATCCCTGATGAAAACTGATGGAAGAATTCTCAAGAAAATGCTTGCAAATAGAATTAAACAATTCTTTTTTTTTTTTTTTTGGTTTTTGGACCACACCCGTTTGACACTCAGGGGTTACTCCTGGCTATGCGCTCAGAAATCGCCCCTGGCTTGGGGGGACCATATGGGACGCCAGGGGATCGAACCGCGGCCCGTCCTATGCTAGCGCTTGCAAGGCAGACACCTTACCTCTAGCGCCACCTTCCCGGCCCCGAATTAAACAATTCTTAGAAAAAGATTATATACCATGACCATTAGGATCCACTGCAGGGATGAAAATATAGTTTAAAATGTTCAAGACAATAAAATAATATGCCATATTAATGAAAAAACACAAATATATGGTATCAATAGATAGAAAGAGAGAATTTGTTCAAGCATCCATTCATGATAAAAGAAATTCTCAACAAGATAGGATTTGAAGGAACTTTCCCCAATATAGTCAAAGCCATCTAACACAAGCCTATTGAAATCATAGTCAATGGGGAAAAATTAAAAACCTTTCTTCTAATACATGGCGAAAGACAAGGTTGTGCCTCATTGCCTCTATTCAATACAGTACTGGAAGTACACCCCATAGCAATTAGGAAAGAAAAAGATTATCAAGAGCATCCAGAGAGGAAAGGAAGAAGTAAATTTCTTACTGTTTGCAGATGACATGATACTACATTTAGAAAATCCTATGGACTCCAAAAACTTTTCTGGAAACAGTACATCTGTATGGTAAAGTGGCAAGTTACAAAATCAATACATAAAACTCCGTGACTTTTTACATACAAATAATGAAAGATAGATATATTTAAAAAAATACAATTCACAATTGTGCCTCAGAAAATCAAGTGCTTCGGAGTTAACTTAACTAAAGATGTGAAAGACATGTACAAAAAAAAACTACAAAATACTGCTTAAAGAAATAAAAGAGGACACATGCTTCAAGAAATAAAAGAGGACACAATAAAATGGAGACATATAATCTGCTCATGGAGTAGGAGGATATACGTTATTAAAATGACAATACAACCCAAATTATTGTACAGATGTAATGGGAAGAACTTAACTTTGGATGAAATTTTTTTAAATATAATTTTTATTTTGATCATAGTGGTTTACGTGTTGTTGACAATAATATTTTAGTTAAATATTTACATAACATCTGGGGGGATTCCCACCACCAAATTGTCCTCCCTACACCTCCGTTTTTGTCCTATCTCCCGTATCCTCTTCCCTCACCCCCAGGGCTGCTAGAATATGTGGTCCCCTATGTACCTATCCATAGTAGTCTTGCATCTGATTGGTCTAGGTGCCTCCCTAATTTCCCCCTCTAACTGGGAGGCAGGCCTAGCTAGTTAAATTTGCATGGTTTGGTTTGAAGAAGAGAAAAGTAGTTTTAACCATCACAAACATGTTGCTACATAACCTTAAATTCAATTTCCTTATCATGTCATCAACAAATAGTTATCAAGACTGACAACAGCAGTAATTTTAAATATCATGGTGTCTGCACTGGAAGTTTATCATCTTAATAGAAATCAATCCAACCTATAGATAGATATATGGGTTTTTGTTGTATTTACTTGTGGAAAAGAGTAAACTGAATATGACTGGTGCAGATCAAGATTTTTACATGTAGAAGACAGGTTGGTTTTGTGAAATGCTTCAAGGAGAGGCTTGAAAGAATTTTCTATTATCTTTTAAGAGTAGTAACTGCTAAAAAATAAATATTTTTATTAAAGTCATGTTATCGGAGTTTCATGTAGATCACAAAAATTTATTAAGTAATAATATATTACTGCTTATACTTTAATAATATCATCTTCCATAGTGTATCAAAATTTAGAAATCTTAAATTCACTAACACATGAAAGTTACCCTCATCTCATACTCTCTTGGAAAATGTTTTATCTTATTTCTTATTTTTTTCCTTTTGCATTCTCTTTTGCTCAGAAAATATATAAGAACATTTTTCACAACGTATCATCCTTAATACAGTTGAGTCATGTCCCTTTTCTCTAAATTTCTCATTTAATTTTATATTCAGAAATTCTTAGTCTTGGGACTACTCTCAACTTGAATCAAGATTAATCTCTTGTTGTGATGGACTGCCTCATTGTGATAGATTGTCACTTTAGAGGAAGTATAATAGCTTTCATACCAAAATGTATGTCCCTAACATCAGAATAAGTCTATTTTCATTTACACACAGATGGGCAACCAAAAATACCTACACATTTTATAAGCATTACTCATCGTGACTTCTCACAAAACAAAGAATCTAATTATATAGGTCAATTGAATGAAACAAATTATTAATAAAATTTTATAGAGAGGGAACTATGAGGTCTCAAAAGTAACTTAAAATTGAGCTGCCATCTGATGCAGCAATTCCACTTTTGGGTATCTAGTCCCAGGAGAGAAAACAATTCATTCAAAAGAACATCTGTGCACCATTATTCATCACAACACTCAGTATAATAGCTAAGACTTAAAGTCAAACTACATGTCCAATGACAGATAAGTGGATCATGAAGTGTTATTATTTCATCACTGTTTCTTATATTGGTTTTCCAATCTAATAATTACTTAAATACAGAAAACATTGATTTTTTTTTTTTTTGGTTTTTGGGCCACACCCAGAAGTGCTCAGGGGATACTCCTGGCTGTCTGCTCAGAAATAGCTCCTGGTAGGCACGGGGGACCATATGGGACACCAGGATTCGAACCAACCACCTTAGTTCCTGGATCGGCTGCTTGCAAGGCAAACACCGCTGTGCTATCTCTCCAGGCCCCAGAAAACATTCATTTTTATATTTATTTTCCCATTCAAAAACTATTTGAATAAAATAAGTAGTCATTTTTATTAAGTAAATAATATGGATCACTCCAGGTGAGCTCATAGGACCATACAGGACATACCATGAAACCCACAGATACTGGGTGCAAAGCAACCATCTTATACACAGTATATTATTAGCCCAGCTCCTGATATTGTTATACTCAAGGAAATATATGCAGAACTCTCTATGATACTGAAGCCAGAGACATCTATAACCATTGATCAAAAAGCTGAAGCAAAGACAAATAAATAGGACTATACCAAATTAAAAAGCATTTGCTTATACATGGAGAATATAATGCTGAGTTAACTGAGTCAAAGGAAGTACAGTAGATTAATCTCACTCATTTGTGGGATATAAGAAAAATGCAAGATAGTATGGTAGTAATAGAGAGAGAATAGAGATGAGGGCCAGGAAAACCAGCACAAGATAGAAAGCTTGCCACAGGAGCAGGAAGTGGGTTAAAGTAGCTGATATTGTCATATCAGTATAACAGTGATAGATGGAACTGTTCACTCTGGCAAGAACTGGGTGCTTAAAGGGAAGTAATGTGATATGCACGATACTCTTGCATTAACAATAGTGCAAAATCAAAATGTACAAAAGGAAAAGAAGGAAGAGACAGAGGGAGAGAAGTAATGTGTATACCTAGGAGGCAGCTGTTAGGAGGAGAGAAACTGAGAACATTGGTGGCAGGAAATGTGCACTGGTGAATGATGGTGTACATTGTAAGACAGAAATTCAAGAGGGAACAATTTAGTAACCATGGTGCTATATAAGGTAATTATTTTAAAAATAAGCATCTGCACCTCAAAGGAAATAGCAAATAAAGTCAACTTAACTAAAGAAGTGAAAGACCTATACAAAAGAAAACTATAAAACATTGCTTCAGGAAATAAAAGAGGAACAAGAAAATAAAAACATATACCCTGTTCATGGATTGGGAGTGTCAATATTATTAAAATGGCAATACTTCCCAAATCATGATTTATTTTTTTAATATAAATCTTTATTTAAGTACCATGATTTCAAAGCATGTTTGTAGTTGGGTTTCAGTTATAAACAGAATTTAATGCAATCCCTATGAGAATACCCATGGCATTTTTTCAAAGAAGTGGATCAGATGCTTCTGAAATTCATAGTGAGCAATAAATATCCATGAATAGCTAAAGCAATCCTTGGGAAAACAGCATGGTATTGGAATAAAGACAGACCCTCAGATCAATGGAATAGACTTGAATATTCAGAGACAGACCCATAGGTTTACAATCAATTGATCTTAGATATCGGAGCAAGAAATATTAAGTGGAGAAAGGAAAGCCTCTTCAAGAAGTGATGTTGGGAAAACTGGTCAACTATATGCAAAAAAAAAAAAAAAATTTGAACTCATGCCTCTCCTTAATGCCATCCACAAAGGTCAAATAAAAATAAAGACTTTGATATCAGACCTGAAACAATAAATTACATATAGAAAAATTTAGGCTGAATGCTCCATGAAGCTAAAGGCATATTCAAAGATGAAGCACCATTGGCCAGCTAGTCAAATCAAAGATAAACAAATGGGCCTATATTAAACTGAGAAGTTTTTGTACTTCAAAGGAAATTGATTAGTATACAACGACCATCCATGGAGAAACTATTCACTCAATACTCATCTAATAATGGGCTAATATCTAAGATATACAAGGCACTGACAGATCTTTACGAGAGAAAAGACCAAAAAGAGCAGCAATAAATTTTCCAAGGTTGCATTATAGCCTTAACATCCCTGCCATTACACAGATAATATTGCAAAACCTGCTGTTCTTTCTGCAAATAATTTCTGTCATTTTTGATCTCCTTAATTAATACACTGACTTCGCTGTGCTTAATTATAGAACTAGCACTATGTATGCCTTCTTATGTTTAAAGAAAAAGAGTCTATTTATTAAGAAATTTTCAGGGGCCGGGCGGTGGCGCTAGAGGTAAGGTGCCTGCCTTGCCTGCGCTAGCCTAGGACGGACTGCGGTTCGATCCCCCGGCGTCCCATATGGTCCCCCAAGCCAGGAGCGACTTCTGAGCGCATAGCCAGGAGTAACCCCTGAGCGTCACCGGGTGTGGCCCAAAAACCAAAAAAAAAAAAAAAAAAAGAAATTTTCAAATATCACATGGTGTAAAATCCTCCAAAATCTTCACATATACATTCCTGTTTTTTATTCTCAAAGAGAATAAATATCTTTCAGTTGGATCTGGAGAAATACTACAGAGGCTAGGATATTTGAATTTGATCCCAGAACATCATATAGCCATCCAACCACGGCCAGGTATAATTCCTGAATGCAGAGCCAAGAGTAACCTCTGAGCATCAAAATTAATCAAAACAAATGTCTCTAAGTTATCATTATAATTTTTAATGCTATGCTTGTGAATATGGGATACTTGAACTTAAACTACAGATATATGAGGTATAGTTATAGTATGTATATAAATTTAATTATTAGTGAAGAAAGATTAACTAAAGAGATATAAATTCAACTAAATATGTATTCATTAATATCTCTACCAAAATTCATAAATAATCTTTATTAAAAATACAGCAGTATTGTAATTAATATAATGAGAATGATGAAGTGCTTTTCTTTGTCTTTTTTTTCAGTCTCATTGTAGATTCAATCTAGAGATAACTATGCTTTTAAAAGTTGAAACAAAACACATACCATATAATTCCGCTGATAATGAATATTCTCTCTTGTAAAATCAATCACATAACCATTGAAGGACCAAACAAATGTGAGATCCAGGGCAGGATCAAAGGAGGCAGCGCATTGCATGGTTGCATTTTCTCCAACAGTAATATCAGCATTAATTGGGGCCAATATAATTCGTGTCGGATCTATATATTTTTTAATATAGAAATAAAACAATTTTAGAAAATATAAAACAGTATAATTAGTGCACTGAAGGAAAACAAGCAATATATTTTTTCTCTGTGCAAAGGAATAGCATGTTTAAAAATACAATTTTTAGGAACAATTTCAGCAATAACAGATTTACCAAAAGATGTTAGAAATGGAAAATAATA
This sequence comes from Suncus etruscus, assembly GCF_024139225.1. Classification (NCBI taxonomy): domain Eukaryota; kingdom Metazoa; phylum Chordata; class Mammalia; order Eulipotyphla; family Soricidae; genus Suncus; species Suncus etruscus. The sequence continues at coordinate 12,206,915 of NC_064858.1, read as the reverse complement.
AAAACATGAACTTTTTTTAGAAGCATTGATTCTCGTGGTGTTGGGAAAGTATTAAAGCTGTCCAGTAAACCCTATTGCAATGTTACCTCAAAAATAAAATATTATTTTTAAAAATAGAGATTAAATACTATCAAATAAAAATAACAATTTTCTTACTTGTGATAAAAAGAGTCCCAGTGCTATTAGCCTTCCCCCTATTATTTTCTGCAAAGCACATATAGATTCCACCATCATTCCTTGTAATGTTATTGATTTCCAAACTGCCATCTTCCCAAATGAGTATTCTGTTGAAATAGAAAAATAACTTATAAACTTAATTTGGTGAAATGTTTTGTGTTGAATGTTTTAATATATAAATACTAATATAGTTTGCTTAGTTTACACAAATCATTTGAGTAATATTTTTGAGTATTTGGGGAGTTACTTCTAACTCTGCACTAAGAAAATCATTTCTGGGAAGCTCCAGGGACCATATGGGATACCATGCTTTTCATATGGTTATCATATGGTTATATCATGATTAAACATGGGTTAGCCATGTGAAAGGCAAATGCCCTGCCAGCTGTGCTATCATTAGGGCACCTGAATAATAATTTTTATAGATGAAACATTCTAACATTTTATTACATTTTAAGATCTAACAAAATACTTTAGAAAGTCACATTCATATTTTTATTATATTATTATGGCAGTCTCTGGCTGAATTGCTTCCAACTATACCTTTATAAGTTGTTCTTTGTACATGTAATTGAACATATTAAGTGACACAAATCATATCATGCTACTATTCTCAGTGATGTTATTCTGAAGCTCAAAACATTCCATTTCTTGCATCGTATAAACCAAATTTCCCATTGCTTTTTCAAGTATTAGAGAATTTTATTTTGCATATTCATAAAGTTCCTGAGAAATTATACCTTCAGTTAAAAAAAGTATTTCTTTTTATTATTGAAAAAAGAGGCCTCAACATTCTATTTCAAATTACATAGAAATGTGCATTTGTGTGTATATCTACACATCATTGATGCTGTCATAGAATTATTTACCCTATCTCTATTATTCTGACACATATCTTATTTGAAATATATTAGTCTTATTAATTATGCTATTCTATACTAAATAACAAATTTTGTTTATTTTTGTGCAACAGCCACTTGTTCTCAGGACCAATTCCTAACCCTGAGCTCAGGAATCCCTCCTACCTAGATGGGTTTGGGAGGCCAGTGTGGTGCCTCCACATCAATCCTGCTGTTCTCTTGCAAAACAATTAACTTCCATGTGAATTATCACTCAAGTCCTGAAATGCTACTATCTTGATATCATTTTTGTTTTAGGCCAAATATACAACAGACACTAAATCCATTAACTCATTTATCCTTTAGAAAATTGTCTTCTGTGTGTTAAAAGCTCATCAAGTATTGAGGAACCTAAGGCTTAGTCATTCAAATGATGTTTTTCATAATATTTTAGATATAATTTAATTAAAACAAGTGGCTCTCCTCAGGCTACCATTAAAAAACTATCAGACCACATATGTGACGGATCAGTTTGGTAACAACCTGAAGGAAAGAAGAACATATCTCAATTCATATTGTGATGTTATAATAGACTGTCATTTCCACTGCTACAAATATAGACAAATATAGTTTTAGAACTTATATGTATTCTAAAATCATCCTTAGTAATGGTGTTTGTACTAAGTATTTTTAAAATTCTTCTTTGAATACAAATTATTTTTTCATAGTGATAGAACCTACTTCACTCCTCTCATCTCTCTGCTTCTTCCTTAGAGACTGAAGACAATAATTCACGATTTTAAATGTGCAATATATTGGTATATATAAATATTACTTATTATATATGAATTATATACAAATTGTATAGCAATATTATTTACCAACTGTACACCAATTGCATATCTTCTTAATACTGTTTGAAAATATAACTTAAACTATATTAAAAGCCACTAATAAGAGCAGAAATGATATTATGTGGAGCCACTTTTTTGAAATTACATTTGTCATCATGAGATTATTATTATTATTATTATTATTATTATTATTATGGAGATTGAAGTAATAGTACAATGGACAGGAATTTTTGTCCTGCATGTAATCAACTCAGGTTTGATAACCAGCATCTCAAACCTGTTGGGAGTGATCCCTAAACACAGAGCCCAGTATAAGCTCTGAGCAAAACTGGCTATGACCCCTGCAAACAAAAAAATTATATAAATAAATAAAAGAGGTGATTACATTTAAGATACTTCATTATTCTTTCAATATTATTTATAAAAACTATTTAAATGTAGTGAGCACTTTTATTTGTACTATTTTTACAGCATTCGAATTTATTTTCCTGTTACTATAGTATCTATTATGAAATGGTGCTTTTCTCACAATAGACAAAATTGGAAACTACTCAAGTGTCAAGGAACAAATGACAGGCAAAACTATTATATACCTAAAAGTCAATTAGCAATAACTTTGTAAACTACAGATATTTAATTAAATTAAAATCATATAAAAAGGAGCTATGGTATATATACTCAGTGGGATATAATGCAACTGTAGAAAGAAGTAAAAGCAAGCAATTTGCTAAGTTAGTGAATCTAGAGAGTAGTTAGTCAGAGGAAAGGTACAGACACAGAATGATCCTTTTCATGTGCAGGATATAGGGAAATATAGTAAGAGAATAAAAAATCCCCAAATGCAACAAAAACCAAGACCTGTTCTGCAGTAGAAAGCTTGCCATAGTGGGAAATGCTGGGGCCACTGGATAATGGTGGAGGATAGACAAGAAGACACTAGTGAAGTATATGGTTTTGGAATGTTATATGCATGAAACACTACCACTAAGTTTTATTAGCTACATACCAAAAGTAAAATTCAAAAAAATATTAAAGTGTTGCTTAAATATCAAGACATTAAAAAAATAAAACAAGGGAATATTAGACTACTAGATTCTTGCTAGAACTTTTACATTAATTTTATACAAAAATAAGATAAGATGCAATAGTCTGATGTTTCTTTCCTTAAGGAGGATGCTTCTCAAACTTTTCTCAGGAGATTCCAGTTTCTCCATCAGCAATACTCTGCCAATGGGGTTAAATAGCTCAAGACAATGCGAAAGTATGCATGACTGGTGTAACTTATTTGAAGAAATGTATATATTAATCAGTGTATATTTAAATAATTAGCATATTTAAATAGAATACTTATGTTTTATCCTAAAGGCAGAACACTTCACTTGATAGTGTACTTTATAGGAATTTGAGAAATTCCTATTAATAATGAAAAGAAAAAATCACTTTTTACTTTTACACAATGGTATTGAATGTACTTTCCTATTGAAACAATGATAGACTAAAACACAAAATTAAATAAATGTGAATATATTCTTTTATAAAAAATAAGTTAGAGATCGTTTTTGATATTTTTGATTATTCAAAATTGAAATTGTTCACAATTCTTGTGACCTTAAAAATGTATCAAAATTTTAGTTTCAATATTAAAATCCATATACATTGATAAGGGCCTAAAAATCAAAACCCAATAAAAATATATACTGTCAGTGATGGATAAGTACTTCTTTTCTCCTTTGAAAAAATTTATAAAAGATATATTAAATTATGAATATAAACACAAGTAAGTAAAGTTACCTTTCCCAAATAATGAATTACAGTTGGATTTCTAATTTCTAAACTTACCTGCTACTATTAACAAGCCATTCTGTTCCTTTACTCCAAGAAAATTTTGGTTTAGGTGCAGCTTTAGGTTTGCATTCAATTATAACTCTTCCTCCTTTAGCAGCCAAAATCTTTTTCTTCATAGGATTCATTTCAAAAGTTGGAGCCAAAGCTAAAAGGAAATAAATTACTACTATTCTCTTTTATAAAAATGAATATGTGTCTTCTGGTATATATTGCTACTATCAAATTCACCTGTTGGTTCATAGCCAATGGCAAAATAACCTCTGTAAATGCCAACACTATTTCACATTTAATTTTTTAATTTAATTTAAATTGAAATGGAACAATAATAAAATCCATTATTTTAAATTTTCATTTTGCCACAGCTGCCTCTTTTAGTACAAACTTTAATTATAACCAAGTGCAACATACTTATCTTAAAAGAAAACATCTAATTGAGGATTTTAAAAGTTTTTTCTTCAAATCAAATGATCAGGACTTAGTCCTTGCTCTGTGATTAGGAATTACACTTTGTGGGGCACAGAAAGAGAGACAGATGCTGGTGATCTGAGATGTCTGAGATGCTGAAGGTTGAATGCTGAGGTTGAATCAGGCAATACCATTTGTGAGGGAAGTGCCTTACCCTCTGAAGCAGGGGTCCTCAAACTTTTTAAACAGGGGGCCAGTTCACTGTCCTTCTGACTGTTGGAGGGCCAGATTATAGTAAAAACAAAAATTATGAACAAATTTCTATGCACACTGCATATATCTTATTTAGAAATGAAGAAACAAAATGGCCCACAGGCCGTAGTTTGAAGACCCCTGCATCTCCCTCACCTAATTGAGTTTTAACTCAATTGAAAAGAATTAATATGTTAAAAAATAATTGAATATTATTTTGAACTGAATATTACTATAAACTAATAGTATAATCAATATTTTACACCATAATATGGATACAATATTTTTCCATATTAAAATCGAAAAACTGATATTAAGATTAAATAATTTGTCAAAGGTGTCAACTATTTACACTCAATAAGTATCTAGTCACAAATTTTTGTTAAACCAGAGAGTGAGCTTCAAGAACTATTGTGATATTTTCCAGGTCATTTGTTTTCGTTTAATGCTAAATATTCTTTATAAATTTAAATAATGTCAAGGAAATTTCAAGGCTTCGGAATATATAAACTTAGTAACAAAGGATGTGTGGTCTGGAATTTGATCATCTTTGTTCCAGTCCATTGGATTTGCCCTCACTGCATCTATTGTATGAACATATAATTTTATTTCTTTTATTGATATGATACATTATATTAATAGAGTTGTTTATGTTAAAGCATCCTTGCATCTCTGGGATGAATCTTACTTTATCGTGGTGTATCACGCCTTGATGAATTCTTGATGAGTTCAATTCTATTTGTTAGTATTTTGTTGAGTAACTAAATCTGTTTCAGCAAAGATATCAGCCTGTAATTCTTTATTTTTTATTATCGGTGGTATCTCTGTTTTGGGTATCAGGGTAATGTTCGCTTTATAGAAAATGTTGGGAGTATTTGTTTATGTATTCCACTGGAAAAGCCTCAAAAGGATTACCAGTAGGTATGAAACAATTCAGTAGTGAATCCGTCAGGATCTGGGCTTTTGTTTTGGGAAAACCTTTGGTTACCATTTCAATGTCCTCAATAGTGATAAGATCTATTTATGTATTCCAGATCATCTTGGTTCAATCTGGGAGATTATAGAAGAACACAAATTTATCTTTTTTTTTTTTTTACAAGTTTCTCATTTTGTGGTAAATTCTCAAAAATACAGACAGGGGTTGGGGAGGAGGGTCGGTATTGGTGGTGGAAATGTTGCACTGGTGAAAGGGGTATTTTGTTTATGACTGAAACCCAACTACTAACATGCCTGTAATCATGGTGCTTAAAAAAAATTATAATTAAAAAAATAAAATAAAATGTGAAAAAAACCTCTGATAATCCTTTAATTTCTGATTTGTTTTATTAGCGTTTTTTCTTTGTCTAAGTCTTCCTAATGGTTTATTAATCTTATTTATTTTTCTCAAAGAACCAACTCTTGCTTTCATTGACCATTTGGATTAGTTTTTGGTTCTCAGTTCATTAATTTCTGCTCTAAGTTTTATTTCTTTCTGCCTGCCTGCTTTAACTCATTGCGTTGGTCATTTTCCTTTCTAAAGCTGTTCCATTAAGTTATTATGTAGACCATTTCTTCTTCCTGATAAATGCTTGCAAAGCTAAAAATTTTGATTTTTAAAAGCTATTAATATCACTTTTGCTGTGTTCCAAAAATTCTAAGAATTTGTGTTCATTCTCATTTGTTTACAAGAATCTTATCATTTCTTTCTTGATTTAGTGTCTAATCCAGTGATTGTTAGTAGTGAGCTGTTTAATTTCCAGGTATTAATGTTGTTTCTCCATTTCTGCATGTAATTCACTTTTATTTGAGTGCATCATGGTCAAAGAAAATAGTCAACATAATTTCTATTCCCTTGAATTTATGAGTTATATTTTGTGCTTCATATGTGGTCAATCTTGGAGAATGTCCCATTTGCATTATAGAAAGTGTATTCAGATTTTCGGGGATAAAAAGCCATACATATAGCAGTTGTTTTCAGTATTTTTACTGGCCTCTCATATGTTTTGGAGTGTGATTTCTTTGTGATGTATATATCCCTATCATTAAAAAATGATTCTCTGTCTCTCATAATCTTTATGTCTTCTGTTACTCATATGACTATCTAGTCTTTTTAAGGAAGTATTTGTCTAAAGGATTATCTTAAAATATTTGATTTTGAGTCTGTGTTTGTTTTGATTATTTAAGTGCTTTTGAGGGCAGCAGTGATAGCACAGTGGCAGGGCACTTGCCATTCACACAGCCACTCCTGAACAGACCTGGGTTTGATGCCCAGCATCCCATATGGTTCCCAGAGCTTGCCAGAAGCAATTTCTGAGCTCAGAGCCAGAAATAATCTTGAGCACTGCTGGGTGTGGCCCACTTAAAACAAATCAAAATGTTCATTTGCAGGAAGCAAAAAGTTGCAATTCATTGTCTATTTATTGGTACATTTAGTCCAATTGTATTGAAAGAGATTATTGGCATGAAATTTTGTGCCAACTTTTTGTAGAAGTTTCATGTGCCTTTACTTCTTTTAAAGCTGGTATTGAATCTGTATATTTGCACAGCTATTGTTTATCCATGATGCTAACTTGAAAGAAAATATGGCTGGATGAAGTATTTTTTTATTACACCTTTATTTCACTGAGCTTTTTCACTGTATCTTACTACTGCCTTCAGGCCTTGAGGATTGCTTGTGTTGGATCAATCTGTTGTAAATCTTAACAATGCTCATTTGTCTGTAATTTCCTTTTCTTATCTTCATCAAAAAAGGATCTTTGTGCCATCTATTTTTAGAAGTTTGGTATGTCTTCATGATTTGTGTGCCTCCTTCAATTATTAATCAAAGATTAATAATTAATAATTAATTAATCAGTGATTATTAATAATGACATCTTATATTGTGATTAGTTATGATCAGTATTTTATATATTATATAATTACCAATTATTAATTATTATTATTATTAATGTGCCTGCTTCAATTATTTTGTGGTTGGTTTTGAGTCTGTAGTTCCTGAGCAGTTCTTTATCTGTGAAGCATGTATCATTCCATAAAACCTGAATGAGAATCTACCTTGGTAAAATATTCTTTGTGAGTCATTGTCTTATGTGTTCAGGCCTGAATTGTTGCTTTTGATAAATCTGCTGTAAATATTAAGGATGCTCTTTTGTATGTAGTTTCTCTTTTTGATCTCGTTGCTTTACTATTCTACATATATCTATGGTTTCCCTCATGTGAGTAGGAGGTGCCTTGGGATGCTTTTATTTGGGTTTCTTGTAGCTGTATCTTTTGGCATCCAGATTGCAGATGCATGCACTCTTCGGCTCTGGGAACATCTCAGCAATGATATCTTTGTTGATTCTTTATACGGGTTTCTTCTTGGCTCTCAGGACTCTAGTGTTTCTTTTGAATTTATCCCAAATTTCTATTGTATGTTTGTTTATTTTGAGGCTTTTCCCCCATCTTCTGTTGTTTGGTGGATTTTGTACTTCATCTTTGAATTCAGTTATTCTGTCTTCAGCAGCTTTACTCTGTTAGTGAGGCCTTCCAGTGAAGTTTTTGTTTTGCTTACCAAGTTTTATGTTGTGACATTTCTTTTCATATTTTTTCTACTTTCTTTTTTTCATATTACCCTGTGTTTTATTGGCAGTATGTTCCATTGCTTCTTTGAGATTCTTGAGCATAAGCATTGAGCATCTTAAGCATTTCCCTTCTGAGCTCCACTGTAGAAAAGGATTTTATAGGGGATTAGTATTAAGTAGATCTGCTGGATTGTAGTCTTCACTCACAAGTAAGATGGGTTTTTTGTTTTTTTGTTTTTGGGCCACACCCGGTAACGCTCAGGGGTTACTCCTGGCTATGCGCTCAGAAGTTGCTCCTGGCTTTGGGGACCATATGGGGCACGGGGGGATCAAATCGCGAACCGTCCAAGGCTAGCGCAGGCAAGGCAGACACCTTACCTCTAGAGCACCTCCCGGCCCCGTAAGATGGTTTTTTGCACTACTTTACTGTGATTCTTTATTCAAAATGCTTCTCTAGAATATCATTCTAAGTCTTTTCCACTGCCAGTGAGGTCTCAAAGGAGCTTATGTGAGAAACAGATTATCTTGTCTTCCAGCCACTTAATTGGCCACCTACTTGGACGTGGTTCTACCTTGGTGCAGCCAGAAAGGGCCACAGTGCCACTGACACTGCACTTCTCTCAGGTTGGGGATCTGTACCCTTGTTATTGGCCTCTACCTACGTGAGCTAGTTCTTTCACACAGCTCCTGGCCACAGTGCCACTGCTATGCTTAGGGAGAAATGCTAGATCTTCCAACTCATTTTATTGCTGCATACAATTTAAATGGCAAGTCTAAAACTTTAGTGGCAACACAAAACCTTTACATTTATTTGATCTATCCAGTGATGTAGGTGGAGTATTTGTCTTCTACTTCTGTTGCTGTAGAGTTCTCTCTTACATTAGCAGCTATATTATTCCTGCTCTTCCCTTTGTTGCATTTATAAGTGTTACGGATCCTTCATCTTAACGTATGAGTCCCTTCATCTTTATACAATATTCATCATATTCTTTTTTCCTTGGTTAATCTGAAATACATTCTGTGTGATATAAATTGAGCTTCACCGACTTTTTTAGATTGTCTTACTGTTTTATTTTATTTTTTGTTTGTATTTACTACTAAAGTTACAAGAGGTTGCATTTTATTTCCTGATTGACCTGACCCATCTTTTCAATTATAGAATATCTATAAAATGAGGAATTTATAAGACAAGAAGTTTATACATCCTATGAAATTGAAAATATATTGTAGACTTCTGTTTGTGCAGTATGTGTTTTGCTGTTGTTTATTAATTTTTAGACCTACGGTCACACCATTTGGTGTTTAGGGCTATTCTACCATGTGATGCTCATATCTCCACTATGAAGAACACAGTGCCAGAGATTTCTTATATACAAATCATGTGCTCCAGCCAATGAATAATTTCCTTGGTCCTGTATTATGTGGTTTTTAGGTTGTAGTTACCCAGAGATGGAACCCAGATTTCTTTATGCAAATTATGTGCACCAGCTAATGAATAATTTCCTTGGTCTTATATTATGTGATTTTTAGGTTGTAGTTACCCAATGAGACATAAGAGAAGACTATACTTATACTTATAAATATATTCATATTTAAGTTTCTTACTTAAACAAAACATAAATTTTTTATTTCTTGTTGGTCACATGTGGTGTTGCTTAGGTGTTATTCCTGTCTATGTACTCTAGGAGGTGGTTAAGAGACCATATGGAGTGCTGAGAGCAAACCCTGGTTAATCACATGCAAGGCAAATGCCCTGCTCACTGTACTATGGATCCAGCCATTACTTTGAAAAGGATTAAAGACCGTGTACTTGAATTTATTTGCTGCTCTTTACTTAAAAAAACGACATTGGCCTAGGGAGACCATATGAATAAGAGATCTGTCCTTTCATGCAGCAGACCCAGGTACAATGCCATAAAATTCTGTGCATCATATATGATCCCACAAAGACCCCATAAGTTATCCTTGAGCACAAAGCCAGAAGTAAGCCATGAGCACAAATGGATATGGCCCCCAAACAAAACCCAGACAGCAAAAAATATTAAAAGAACTATCATCATCTATTCCATTTTAACTTTTTTTCATTTTTAGAAGTTGGAAAATGTAGTATGTACAATAAAGTATTATCTCTGGATACCTTACACTTATTTCCTTTAGCATTGAACATAAATGATAGAAATCTGCCCCCCAATTAGAGGGGGAAATAAAGGAGGCATCAGGACCAAACAGGTGTAAGACTACGAAGTAATAGGATAGGTACAGAGGGGACCACATATTCTAGCAGCCCTGGGGGTGAGGGAAGAGGATATGGAAGGTAGGACAAAAACGAAGGAGTAGGGAAGACAAACCGGTGATGGGAATCCCCCCTGATTTTATGTAAATATGTACCTAAAATATTATTGTCAACAATATGTAAGCCACTATGATCAAAATAAAAATTATGTTAAAAAAAAGAAATAGAAAAATAGAATGTTAACTAAAATAATACTGACCCAAGATCTTCAACTCTGCATTTGCATAGATTGCTCCATGTATGTTTTCAGCTATGCACTGGTACATTCCAGCATGGTCAAAAGTCACATCATATAGTCTCAATTCACCCTTATGATACTGAAAAGAATACAGAGTAAAGTACATTTGCTCCATTAGATTTAATATAAATATTTTCAATTTCTTAGCTTTGTGTCTAAATTTTATTCCAATTATTAACTCAGTTTATTGAAGTGAGTTTTTCATGGGAAGAACTAAAAGCCATTCACCATGGTGGCTACTAGCTCTTCTATGCATCCTATAAAGCTGAGAGTTCACCTTTACCCTTTTGCCCCAGCTGAAAGTTAGCTCTTGGAGGGAAGATTAGGACCCTATGAATGCTTCTTGACCTTAAAGACAATGTATAACCTTCTCTGTTTCTATGTGGTCATGGAAACCATGGTGAGAGACAAATGAAAATATCAGGCAATAGCTTGATCAGTAGAAAGAGTGGTATAAAATACAAGAAAGGAAAAAAATAAGTCAAGAAAGCAGACATAATAGTATAGAAAGGTTTTAAAGACAAAATAAATTAATTTATTGTCTTGATTACTTCTCTTAGACAACATTTTATTTCAGGTTCTACTATGCATCCTATAAAAATCTACAACATTTATCTCAGACCCATATAGAAATATTACTTGGAAATGGACTCAAGAACTGAACGTACGTACCGGGTACCCATTCTTCAGCCATCGGATTGTAGGAATGGGCTTTCCTGTGGCCACACAAGGCCAATAGAGATCACTGCCTATATCCACTTCTGTGTCATTGATATGTTCCACCCATTCAGGATATGCTAAAGAGCAAAGAACATTGCCAATGTTATATGCAAATCTACATATTTAATTATTTAGTATAATATATTGCCTGCAAATATTACACTTAAATGACCTGGAAAATAATATATCAGCAACTATATGTGTCATTAACTCAATGCTAGAATCATTGGAATTGTCTATACATGAAATGTTGTAGAATAAAATGAAATTTTATTCTATATTTTTATCAATAGTAATTAAATTCAATTATAATTATTTTACTAATTTAAACAGTATCTGAAAGCTAATTTTAAAATAACCTTAAATTATTAATTTTTATAGCAAATGACAAAGTTAAAATATTTATTATTAAATTTATATGATTTGACATTAACTTTCCTCTTTTTAGAAAAAGAAGCACTTTCCCTTCCCTTATTTGAGGTATTGTTCCACTGATAAAACTTTGTTTTCCTAGAGACAAATGAAGTACCTTACTATAGGACTATATTAGTAACAATCATTTTAATACCCTTTATGTTAGAAATTATGTACAGTATAATGATTCATAAAATCTTTATTGAATTGAAACCTGATCAATATCATCACTCAATTTGATAATTAGCACAAAAATATTCTAGGAGAATGAAAAAATCCTACAAGTTTTTTTCTAAAGGGAAAAATTTTTTTTCTAAAGGAAAAATACTTCTAATAATAAAATAATTCCAGTGACTTTTTTCACTATTTCTATGAAGCTGATAAGTCCAAACAAACTTCAGGAGTAAATTAGCAAACTTGAAAAGGAGGAAGCGAGTTTTGTGTAGTTTCATTTTGTGTATTTCTTTAAATTGTAACTTTTATTCTACTCATGTTATGTCAAAGTAATACATATGTGAGATATATTATGAAAGTGTTTTACATTGTTATATGTACAAATGAAATATTTTCTATACCATATATTTTACCTATATGATAAATAAATCATAGCATATATTTATATTTATATAACATGCATATACATGAATATATATAGATTAATATTGTTAATTCTGTATAGCAATTCAAAATAGTATTTTGTCTGTAACATATGGAAATAATTTTAAAAATTTTTACCAGTATTTTAATTCATGAAGTTTTTTTGTATACATCTTGACAATTCATAAGACTAAGATATCGAGAGAAAATTAAGGAAGCTGAAAGGCAAAACTATTTTTAAAAGCGCAGTCTTTATTTTTTTATTTATACTCTATACAATATCAGTAACAGTGCTTAATGGGAGTTATGAACAGTAATAATGTTGGACTGAGGAGGACTGACCCAGCATAGATTATTACCTAGCTGTATAAAGAAATTAAAAAGGATGATTAGAAAGGACACTAATGAGCAACTAAGGCAACTACACTGTCAGTAAGAGCTGTAGAAGAATTGAGAAAATGCTGGGATATTAAAGAGAAAATAGTAGTGTCTTTACTGAGAAGCAAAGTTAAGTTCTTTCGTCTTAATCATCTCCAAGTTTCTCCAACTTAAAATTGTGGAGAACCAATTTCAGTTAAAGCAATAAAATTCATGTTGTTTTTAGAATAAAGAGAGTAAAAGTTAATACCATAGCTGATTCTAATAATAGTGAGTTGTGTTTGAACTAGAAATCACTGTGAGAGAATAATTTTAAAAGTTAGGATCAGGGGTCAGAGTGATAGATAGCACAGCGGTAGGACGTTTGCTTTGCACACTGCCAACACGGATGGATCTGGGTTAGATCCCCAGCATCCCATATGATCCCCCGAGTCTACAAGGAGCAATTTCTGACTGCACAGGAGTAACCCCTGAACACTGCTGGGTGTGGCACAAAAACTAAGAAAAAAGAAGTTAGGGTCAGGTGAAAAATGAAAGTCTGTAAAAATGATAATAAGTGTTATAAAAATTAAGTGTTATAAAAAAAAAGGATAAAAAGAGTATGTGAAAATGATAATAGTGCAAACCAGAGTGTCTAAAAGGAAAAAAAAAGAAAAAGAGAAAGAAAGAGGGAGGGGACTAAAATGCGTGCCCCAGAGGCAGGCAGTAGGAGAAAAGGGTGAAATTGGGAACAATGGAAGCAAGAAAGGTTCTAGGGTATATTTTGTCAGACTGAAATTCAATCATGAACTTGAAAACTGGTCAACTGCATGCAAGGAACAAACTCAGACCTCTCCTTAACACCATGCACAAAGGAAAAATCAAACTGAATTAAAGACCTTGATATTAGACCTGAAACCATAAGGTACTAGAGGAAAACGTAGGCAGAACACTCCATGGCATTGAAGCTAAAGGCATCTTCAAGGATGAAACACCACTGGCTAAGCAACTGGAAGCAAAGATATACAAATGGGACTACATTAAACTCAGAAAGTTCTGTACTTCAATGGACTAGGATACAAAGGCTACCCACAGAATGGGAGATACTTTTCACCCAATACCCATCAGATAAGGGGTTAATATCTAAGACATACAAGGCACTAACTGAACTTTATAAGACTAAACCATCTAACCCTTCAAAAAATAGGGAGAAGAAATGAACAGACATTTCCTCAATAAAGGAATACATAAGGCCAAAAGATATATGAAAAACTGCTCCACATCACTAATCATAAGGAAGAAGCAAATCAAAACAACAATCAGATATCATCTCACACCACAGAGACTAGCACACATCACAACAAACAAGAACAACCAGTGCTGTGGATGCAGGGAGAAAGAGACTCTCATTTGCTGCTGATGGGAATGCAGACTGGTCCAACCTTTTAGGAAAACAATATATACATTCCTCCAAAAGCTAGAAATTGAGCTTCCAGATGATCCAGTAATACCATTCCTTGGGAACAGAAAAACACAATACAAAAATGCCCTCTGCACTCCTACGTTCAGCACAGCACTATTTACTATAGTCAGAATCTGGAAACAACTCAGGTGCCTGGATTGCCAAAGGAACTCTGGTACATCTACAATTACATAATGGAATACTATGCAGCTGTTAGGAAAAATGAAGTCATAAAATTTGCTTATACGTGGATGGACATGGAGACTATTATATTGCGTGAAAGGAGCCAGTGGGAAAAATATAAAAATAATCTCACTCATGCGTGAGAAATAAGAAAAACAAGAAAGAGTATGGTAATAATACCCAGAAACAATATAGACAAAGGTCAGGAGGTCTAGCCTAGTGTATAAAGCTCATCACAAAGAATGGTTAGTGTAGCTAGAGTAGAGAAAGGGTCTACTAGGAAGATAGATGGAACTGATTTCCCTGGACAAGAACAAGAACAAGGTACTGAAAGTGGAGAAACTAACTGGCAAGACACCTCTCCATTAACAATAGTGCAAACCACAGCGTCAAAAAGGAAAGAGATGGGGAGAAAAAGGGGGAGAGAGAGAGATGAGAAAGTGAGAAAGAAAGAGAGAGAAGCAATTTGCCTGCCCTAAATCAAAGCAGGTGTGAAGGGCTGGGAGGGAAACAGGAGACATTGGTAAACAAGAAGGGTTCACTGGTGAAGGATGGTATACATTGTATGACTAAAACCCAACAATGAACAATTTTGTAACCGTGGTGCTTAACTAAAGCAAATAAAAATAATAAATCAAAGGTAATAAAAGTGAGAAAACCCTGGAATTCAGAGTATCCTAAAGAAAAAGAAATGAGCAGAGGAAAGGAAAAATGAGCGGAACTTCTCATAAATGGAATGGGATAGTGATAGCTACATGCACTGGTCACCGAAGGCACATCTTATACTCTTTCATAAAAAACACCCTGAAATTTGAGTAAAATGGCTTGTCTTGATAATACTACATTCTGTTATTCTGATTTGGGAAAAGAATAATATCCTCGTTTGTCATATTACCCATATTTTTCTTATTGTCTTTCTGCCTGTGGCAGATAACTCTTCAGGATATGATTTCCAATGTCATGTAAGTTCCCTACTGCATGAATGATTTTTTTTTGAGAGGTGAGTATTTGGACATATCCTGATGTGCTCAGGAATTTCGCCAGACTCTGTACACAAGAATCATTTCTGGCAGGCATGGGAGACCATATGGAGTACCAAGGATTAAACTTGGGTCTAACCACATACAAGTAAGTACCCTACTCATTATATGAACTCTCTGTCCCCACACATGCTTTTTCTTTACAATTTTGTGCTATGTTTAAGTATGTTTATGTGCCTAAGCACATGTGTATAAATTTGGGGGTTTTATATGTGTTATGAATATAAATAGCCTTGCTTCTATCATCTGTACCATTGAGCTCGATATCTGGTTAATCTTAATGTGATCTTGTTCAAGTTTTGTGCATATACATAATAAATAAGAAAACAATGTTTTCTTAAGCCAACATTTCTCAAATAGTATCACAGAAACTATTAGTATCTGTTTCCTAGAAATTTGCTAAAACTTAAAAATATAACTATTGGGCTCCCAAGCACACATTCTATATAAGAAACCCCGAGAATGGCAATTACCAATTTGTGTTTTTACAAGTTATCTAGGAAATTTTTATGCTTGCTAAAGTTTGAAGACCATTACCTAAAAATAAATTATAAAGCATAGGTTCTACTGAGGGGCCAGAACTCATATCCTGAGTTTGACTATGTGTGTCGCATGGGCTTGATCCTAGAAACAAAATTTTTAAATATTTTTAATTATTTTTAAAAATTATTTTCAAAAGAGTGATAAGTCATAATAATGAAATTTATTAAATCTATTTTGAAAAATATTAAGAACAATGCCATAATTCATTGATGCCACTATGATACCTTAAAAAGCAATTAATCTCACAACTTTTAATCCTTTTTATATTTTACCACATTTTTTTGAAATGGTTAATAATTCTGTACTAGTTTTTTAAGTTAAAATGGTTGCAAATAAAATATGCTAAACTTATAGAAAATTTAAATATATACCTTGAACATAAATTCTTGCCTGATGTTTGTCCTTTCCTCTAATGTTTTCAGCTTCACATTCATATACCCCTTCATCTTCTAGTTGAATATTGAAGATCTTGAGGACAGCCCCAGAAGTGCTGAGTTCAGCAGTGCTTGGCATTGGTTCCAGGACTTTCCGCCATCGGATATCAGGGACAGGACTTTACATAGGACATATTAAGAATTAAAGAATAAAACATTGAAATAAACTTATGTTTATAGTTGAATGTTAGTGAAATGTATTACCTAAAATAATGAAATATATTTATTTAATTATATTAATAAAAAAAACTATGTAGACTTACTTTCCAAGGGCAAAGCACTCCAAAGTCACATTTTGGCCCATCAATGTATATATGTCCTTGAATTGAACCACAATATCAGCAGGGTATGGTTTTGTTGTTCCTAATGTTAAGAAAAAAATACATTAATTATTAAGAGCAATAATGGAATTCTTAAGATTAAAACTATTTTAGTATTAAAAAGTTTTTCCTATACAAATATTAGAAAACATCTTTTGTAAGATGCCCTGTTAATTCAATACCATCAAATAATATCCATTACCATATATAAAATTAATTTTTGTCAAAATTATCGGTCATATTGACTGACCCTGAGAGCTGTGTAATTAATTTGATCAAAATAATTTGAAATAATGTCTAGAAAGCTTCAAGTTTGCTAAAATATTGGGGAAATATTGTGCTAAGTGCCAGTAGCACTAACGTAGGACTAAGGTAGGACATAATGTAGAAAATATCCAGTAGAAAAAAAAAGTTGAAAAAGAAAATAAAGAGGCATAGCTATAAAAGGCAAAAGAACTAAAAAGATTAACTCTAAGAGATAACAAGTTAAAAAATGGGAGAGACAGAAAAGAGATAAATATGTATTTAAACATCATTGTACTTCTCACTTTACAGATTTTAAATATTGTTTAGAGAGGCAAAAACATAATTTTGGGGACCAAAAATTGAGAATGATCTTCGAAATATAAAACGTTAAAGACATCAGTGTCACAGTTGTTTAAGATATAAATCAAAACATATTATTTGAGCCCTTCACCAAGGACCTAGGAACGCAGGCAGAAGAGCCTGAGTGAGTCCCTGCCTCCCCGCGCCGTCCCCTGGGCCCGCCCCTTCACCAAGGACCTAGGAACGCAGGCAAAAGCGCCCGAGTGAGTCCCTGCCTCCCCGGCATGGTCGCCTGGCTCCGCCCCTTCCCCAGGGACCACAAGCACCAAGGAGAGTGGCTTGGGGGAGTCCCTTCCTCTGGGTGGGCGCCTGGAAGGGCAACTTGAACAACCCAAATAGACAGGGGAGATAGGGCCAGCCGTCTGGCCCATCAGGGGACCTAGAACAGTCCATCCCCTAGGGCCCTGGAGTGGACCAGGGACTCCCCAAGGACAAGGGCTCTGGGTTGGGCGGAAGGAACTCCTTCAACAGAGGCTTGGAGGGGGCAGAGCTCCATTGACTCTCAGAGAGAGGAGGGGGGGATAGAGAACTAGGCTCAACAGCGCCAGCAACCATTGTGGCCAGGAGCAGAACTGCACCGCTGACAGAACTAAAGAGCAGAAAAGGGACAAGACCCACAGGGAAGGCTGACCCCTAGGCAGCAAAGGGGAGGAGAAAGAGCTAGGTTCAACAAGCTCACCCAACAGGCCCCTCTAGAACCACCTTCAGGAAGGGGACCAAAGCAGGCCGAAAATAGAAGCCACAGCACTCCAAAACACACCATTAAATACAAGGAACCATGCGTAAATCAAGGAGATCCCTAATAACTGGAGACACCACGACAAATCCTAGCAAGTTCCCAAGTCCACCAAAACGTACAGATCCAGGGGAAGAAGACTTAAAAACGGTAATGAGGAAGGAAATGCAAGAATTACTAAAAGAAATTAAAGAAACCTTAGCTACCGAATATAAGAAATCCATGGAAGAACGAATCAGCCAAATTAAAGAAGAAATGTCAAAGAACATGAGAGAGTCCATACAAAAAGAAGTGAAGGACTTAAAAGACAAAGTAACAAGCTTTATGAGCAGAAACACAGAGTTGGAGAAGCACATCGAAGAGCTCGAAGGAAAACTACAATCAAAAAAAGATCAAGAAACCAACAAAGAAATAAAAGGCAAAGCACTGGAAGGAAAAATCCAATATCTAATGAACAAAGACAAAAGAAACAATCTAAGAATTGTGGGTATACCAGAAGGGGAGGAAATAGGGAAGGGGGAAGAACAGGTAGTCAGGGAGATAATAACAGAGAACTTCCCCACCCTCTGGAAAGACACTTCAGGACAAATCCAGGAAGTCAAGAGGGTCCCTAATAAAATAGACCCTAATAAGCCAACACCAAGACACATAATAATCCAAATGGCAAAAAAACAAAGAGAAAGAGGAACTCCTGAAAGCAATAAGGGAGAAAAAAAACCTCAAGTACAAAGGAAAGGACATAAGAATCAAACCGGATCTCCCATTTGAAATAATTCAAGCAAGAAGACAGTGGAATGACATATTTACATGACTGAATGACAGAAATTTCCAACCCAGGGTCCAATACCCAGCAAAACTATCATTCATATGGGAGGGCAGACTAAAAACATTATCAAACATGAACGCACTTGAACTATTTGTGCAAACCAAGCCAATCCTAAGCGACTTAGTCAGAGATGAATTACACAATCCAAACCCCCGATTGTAACAACAACCACTCCACACAATACAACTGCACAACAGTCATCTATCAATAATTTCCCTAAATGTGAATGGACTAAACTCTCCAATTAAAAGACACATAGTAGAGAACTGGGTTAGGAAAAATAAACCGGACTTCTGCTGTCTGCAAGAAACACACCTACAGTTACAGGATAAGCACAGGCTTAGAATAAAAGGATGAAAAGTAATTATTCAGGCCAATGGAAAACAAAAAAGAGCAGGGACAGCCATTCTTATATCAGACCAAATTGTATTCAACCTCAAGAAAGTGATCAGAGACAAAGAGGGTCACTACTTACTGATCAGGGGAACATTAGGTCAAGAAACACTAACCCTGGCCAATATCTACGCTCCTAATGTAGAGTCAGCAAAATATGTGAGGCAACTACTGGCAAACCTGGAGAAACACATGAAGGGAAATGTGATAATAGTAGGGGACCTCAATACACCACTATCACCACTGGACAGATCCACCAAACAGAAAAATAGCAAAGAAATAAGAGTTCTAAATGAAAAATTAGAAGATTTAGGTCTAATAGATTTATATAGAGCCCTCCATCCCCAGAAAGCAGAATACACATTCTTCTCAAACCCACATGGAACCTTCTCCAGAATAGACCATGTCTTAGGATACAAAGCCAACCTATATAAGACCACAAAGGTAAGGATCATAAGAAGTACCCTTTCAGATCACTATGCAACAGAGGTTAAAATTGATGTCAAGAAGAAGCAATGGAGAAAAACTAATACCTGGAGATTAAACAACATGCTGCTCTGTAGCATTAAATAATTAAGGATGGGGCTGGATGGCAATGGATGGAGGCCTTTGTGCTTAGGCCCCAGCCACGTGGCTTCATCCCCATCCAGCTGGCGGATTCCAGGCCCAGGTAATCGGCGTAATCAAGACTCACTCACAGGCAGGCTTCAGGAAGCATTAACTTTATTCATGCCCTATTCACCACATGTGTGTGGCCTATCTCATAAACTTTTAAGCACTAGTTATTTTTGGCCCTGCATCTAAACTCCTTTCAGCCATCTTCCCTTTGAGCTCCATGCTGGTCAAAGACCAGAACACAGAAACCCAGAAGCCAGAGCGCACAGCAGCGCAGAAAGGGCAAAGAGCCACAAGGGCAAAAAGCCAAAAGGGCCGAATTCCCTTGGTCCAACCCTTATCTACCTTTTCCCAGACCCCTCCCAGGAATGGGAGGGGCTCGCAGGTAAAGTTACACCTATTATCCGGTTCCCAAGACCCCTCCCAGAAAAGAGTGGGTCTAGGGTCTTAAATAGGTACACCCACACTGCTCAATAACAGCTGGATCAAAGAACAACTCAAGGAAGAAATAAAAAGATTCCTTGAGACAAATGACAATGAAGAGACAGCATGTCAAAATCTGTGAGACACAGCAAAAGCAGTAATTAGGGGGAAACTCATAGCAATACAGGCCTATGTCAAGAAACAGGAAAATAACAAAACCAACAGTTTAAAAGATCACCTCAAAGAATTGGAACAACAGCAACAGAGATATCCAACCACAACCAGAAGGCAATAAATAATAAAAACCAGAGCAGAAATAAACAACATTGAAACAAAGAAAAGAATACAAAAAATCAATGAGACCAGGAGTTGGTTTTTCGAAAAAATAAACAAGATAGACAAACCATTGGCAAAACTCACCAAAAAAAAAAGAGTGAAAACACCCAAATCAGTAAGATCACAAATGAAAGGGGAGAGATTACAACAGAACCCCAAGAAATACAACATATCATGAGATCATATTATGAACAACTATACTCAATTAAGTTAGAGAACCCAGTAGAAATAGACAGATTCTTGGACAAACATCCTCTTCCAAGACTGGAAAAGGAAGATCTAGAAAGCCTAAACAGACCAATCACCTCAGAGGAAATTGAAGATGTAATTAAAAAACTCCCTAAGAACAAAAGCCCAGGCCCAGATGGATTTACAGGTGAATTCTATCAAACATTTCAAGAAGACTTACTACCACTGTTCCATAGGCTTTTCCAAACCATAGAAAAAACAGGAATCCTCCCCAACTCCTTTTATGAGGCTAATATCACACTCATTCCCAAAGAAGGCAAAGACACCACCAAAAAAGAAAACTACAGACCAATCTCACTAATGAACATAGATGCAAAGATACTTAACAAAATCTTAGCAAACCGAATCCAACACTTCATCAAAAAGATCATACATCACGACCAAGTGGGATTCATACCAGGAATGCAAGGTTGGTTCAACATACGCAAATCAATCAATTTGATACATCACATCAACAACACGAAAGACAAAAACCACATGATCATATCAATCGATGCAGAGAAGGCGTTTGACAAAATCCAACATCCTTTCATGTTAAAGACACTTGGCAAAATAGGGTTAGAAGGAACTTTCCTCAAGATAGTTACACCTATATATGAAAAGCCTACAGCCAACATTATACTTAATGGCGAGAAACTAGAAGCATTCCCACTAAGGTCAGGAAATAGACAAGGCTGTCCACTCTCTCCACTCTTATTCAATATAACCTTAGAAGTCCTAGCAATAGCAATCTGACAAGAGAAGGGAATCACAGGAATTCAAATAGGGAAAGAGGAACACAAGCTATCTCTATTTGCCGACGATATGTTGATATACATCAAAAACCCTAAAGAGTCCACAGTAAAACTCCTAGAAACAATCAGCCAATACAGCAAAGTGGCTGGATACAAAGTCAATACACAAAAGACTGTAGCGTTTCTATATACAAACAATGAAGTTGAGGAGAGAGAGATTAAAAATACAATTCCATTTAAGATAGTATCAAAAAATATCAAGTACCTAGGAATCAACCTTACAAGAGAAGTGAAAGACCTATACCAGGGAAACTTCAAAACGCTTCAGAAAGAAATTGAAGACGATCTAAAGAAATGGAAGAACATCCCATGCTCATGGATAGGTAGAATTAACATAGTCAAAATGACTATCCTACCCAAACTTCTATATAGATTTAATGCAATTCCTATCCAAATCCAGACACAATTCTTTAAAGAAATAGAACAATCAATCACAAAATTCATCTGGAACCACAAAAGAGCCAGGATAGCCAAACACATACTGAAAAACAAGAAGCTGGGCGAAATCTCCTTACCTAACTTGAAACTATACTATAAAGCCATAGTAATCAAAACAGCATGGTACTGGAACAGAGACAGGACCTCAGACCAGTGTGTCAGGACAGAATTTCCAGACATAAACCCCCAGATATACAGCCAACTAATATTTGATAAAAGAGGCAAGAATCTGAAATGGAACAAAGAAAGCCTATTCAACAAATGGTGTTGGCACAACTGGAAAACCACATGTACGAAAGTGAAAATCAACCCATACCTCACTCCTTATACAAAAGTCAACTCAAAATGGATCAAAGACCTTGAAATCAGACCCGAATCTATAAAGTTTATCGAGAATAAAATAGGGAGAACACTCGAAGACCTATATATCAAAAAGGTCTTCGAGAATGGAGCACCAATGGCAAGAACCTTAGCAGCAAACATAAACAAATGGGACTACATCAAACTAAAAAGCTTCTGCATGGCGAAAGAAACCTTACTTAATGCAAGAAGACAGTTAACAAAATGGGAAAAAAATCTTTTCACTAGACATATCAGATAAAGGGCTGATATCTAGAACTTACAAAGCACTCAGAAAACTGACCCCCTCAAAACCAAATAAAGCCATAAAAAATGGGGAGAAGAAATGAATAGACACTTCTCTGAGGAAGACAGAAGGATGGCTAACAAACACATGAAAACATGCTCACCTTCACTCATCATCAGAGAGATACAAATCAAGACAACAATGAGATACCACCTTACATCAGTGAGGATGGCTCACATCAAAAATACTGAGAACAATCTTTGTTGGCGGGGATGCGGTATGAAGGGAACTCTCATCCACTGCTGGTGGGAATGCCCCCTAGTCCAAAATCTATGGAGAACAGTCTGGAGAGTGCTCAAAGAACTCAGAATTGAACTTCCTTTTGACCCAGCAATTGCACTCCTAGGTATATACCCCCATGTTGGAAGAACATTCATTCCAAAATACGTGTGCACCCCACTATTTATCGCAGCACTCAGTATAATAGCCAAATCTTGGAACCAACCGCGTTGTCCAACAAAAGGTGAATGGATCATTAAGATGTGGTATCTATACACAATGGAATATTACATGGCAGTCAGAAACGATACAATCACAGATTTTGCAGCAACATGGATGGACCTAGATCATATTATGTTAAACGAAGTAAGTCAGAAGACAAAAGATAAACACAGAATGGTAGCACTATTCTGAAGCACATAGTACATACATCTCAATCACAACTAATACTTAACAATCAAATAACAGGATCTAACAGGGTAGAAACTCCAAACACTGTAATAGTCATCATATACCTGGGAACAGTACCCAAAACACATGAAAAAGGAACAACACAAACTCTCGACAACACATTATACCAAAAAGTAAACAGCAACACCAGAACAGCAGCATAGAGAGAACAGGTACGTAATCAACTTTCTACAATAATGGCCCATAATAATCCTGTAGAGATCGTATACAGGAACACAGGTAAAGAATACCACAGCAAACCACTGACTCCAATGGAAACATCCTATATCACTATGCATTAATGCCTCTATCTTACTATATTTAAAATAACCTCTCAGCTTTTCTGTCCACAGGCGTTCTTGGATACAAAGGGCGGACAAGCTAAGATAGCAGCTCGGGATATCACACGAGATACCATACCTAGTTTGCACTAAGAGATGACCCCGAGAAAACTCTTTAACATACACTTTATCTCTAGGTTTACCTTCTTTTAGGGTTTCAAGCACGGGACCAGTCAGACCACCGAAGCAGTAACAGCGACGTACAGACTCAAACTACATGCTCTATTCACTGAACACATTCAAGCAAACTAGCATTCCCTTGCTATTCTCTCCTCTCTTCTCACCACTTTCTTTTTTACTTTTTTTCTTTTATATTCTTTTCTTTACTTTCTATTCTTTCTCTTCTCCCTTTCTTTCTAATGTATTTTTCTCTTTTCTCCCTCCCTACCCCTTCCATACACCTTACCCTTTCCCCCTCTGGAAATCCCACTATCCCTCCACCCCTCAACCCCATCCAGACCTCCCTCTATGTTAAAACACTTCACCCTCAGTCCTTAATCTATTAGGCAACAAGATCGACCTCCTACCCCAACGAACCAGTACCCAGCACCCAAGAGAAGGGACACCCAGTCAAACCCACACCTCGTCCCGGGCAAGAAATGACAGCCAACTCCCCTGCGGACTCATGCTGTGAGGCCCTCCCTACCAACTCCCCCCTAACGTGGACTGTTTCTTGAAACTGGACCTAGGTCCAAAAGTATCCCCAATGCAAGAACTCTTTCAAGACCTCCTTGCTGCAAACATTTACCAACCTGAAGAAGGTCAGGGGGTGTGATAGGAAGATGCCTGGGAACCCATACATCACAAGAAAAACCCAAAAGACAATGGGAAAAACTGTACTTCCATCATAGGCATAGGACCTGTAATACACCACCTCGTTACCTGCTCTCCCCCAAATGTAAGGTAGTCTTTCGCACCACTTTGGTCCTTTAAAAACTTCGCTAACTCATTTTACTCCTTTTTTTTTTCTTTTCTTAAATTTATTTATTTATTTTTTTAAATGTTGGTCCTACATATACATTTGCGAGCACATACATTTTTATTTCTTTTTTTTTTATCATTTTTGGGTATGTGACCTGTGTCTGTTATCCCCTCTGTCCAGCCCCAACTACACCGACAATATAATGTGGCACCACTTCCCCCTGCAAAGACACACTAAATAAAGGGGAAATCTTACATATAAAAAAAAAAGAGCTCATATCTACTAGAGATGGGAATTCATAGTTGTTTACAATACAGGGATATCTCCTACCTTGAAAATATGTCATGTGGAATCAACTTAGACCTCAGGTGATTAGATACCATTCATCCAGCCTTGAACCCTGGATCCCAGACATAGAATTGGCACAGCTCTTCACATCAGCTGCAGGAAACAAACTCCATCTGGGACAGCCTTAATACTGCGGGGTCAACAACAAGGGCCAGCTCTAACATGATATCCTGACATTGAGGAAAACGTGAACAACTTGACCTGAGAGCAGATTAGCATACCTTACCAGCTAACGACAAGACAAAACCAGAAGACTCGGCACCCTTTGGTAGGTCCAAAAGCCAAGATCGTGACTTACAGATGACTGGCTACTAGAACCACGACCAGACAGTATACATCTTGGGACCAATAAAAAAGCCTAGTTTAGGGTTTGAACTATGACTTGTACAATAATCATGATCCCCAGTCCCAAAGGTCTGACAGAGACAACCGCAACAGAATGGGGCTTCTGGAAGCACAAAGAAAGACACTATCCTAGGTGCCATCCTAGGTTCAGTGCAAAGATCAAGATCACCAACCACAGAAGATGGATTAAAATGACACTGAGGTAACAGAACCTCTAGAACCACAAAGACTGACTTCATCATAAGTCCCACCTCAGGATCTGTGCAGATACTGAGACCTCTAAACACAGAGCTCT
Organism: Suncus etruscus; assembly: GCF_024139225.1. Lineage (NCBI taxonomy): Eukaryota > Metazoa > Chordata > Mammalia > Eulipotyphla > Soricidae > Suncus > Suncus etruscus. The sequence goes on along the minus strand of NC_064858.1, from coordinate 12,181,418 downwards.
GATTGGATCACCCTGGACAGAGCAGTAGTCTTCCATACACCAAAAAAAACACCACCGGGAGAATAAATGATCCTGAGCAAAGTCTAGAGCTGATCCCATGGACAGTATACTACAAGGACAGAGAAACCCCATATTTCTTAGGCCAAGTGAATTCCTTTTCGAATGACCCCAATATTTACTGTGCCAGGGCAGGAGGGGAAAAAACAAAAATACAAAAAACACAAAACCTTGGTCATTTTATATATATATACATATATATTTTTTTTACCTTCATTTACTTATTGTTATTATTATTTTTATTTACCTATCTATTTTGGTCGATTTCTCTGTTTGGGTGTGATTATTGAAATCGTTGTCCCCAAATATACTTATTTTTTTTCTCTTCTTTTCTCTTTTTTTCGTTATGTGCTATGCCATGTTTCTTATTTCAAGACCATGGTGTGTTTTTGGTTTGTTTGTCTTTGTTTCTTTCTTTTTTTTTTTTTCCGTCTATTTTTTGTGGTGCTTATCGATATAGCTGGAGTCCTCACTGGATAATTGACACTTTTTTTTTTTGGTACTGGTGGAGTGTTTCACCTTCTTTTTCTCCATCTCCCAAATCGATGATGAGAGCCTCTAGAAGGATTCCACCCATTTTTGGAGTATTAGACTCTTACCTCAGTTTATATATCTTCTCTTTTTCCGGCAAAATCATGCAACTTGAACTAGCTAGTCCTGCCTACAGTTAGAGGGGGAGATAAAGGAGACATCAAGACCAAACAGGTGCAAGACTACTAGGTAGTGGGTTGGATACAGAGGGGACCACATATTCTAGCCGCCCTGGGGGTGAGGGAAGAGGAAATGGGAGGTAGGACAAAAACGGAGGTGTAGGGAGGACAATTTGGGGATGGGAATCCCCCCTGATTTTATGTAAATATGTACCTAAAATGTTATTGTCAACAATATGTAAGACACTATGATCAAATAAAAATTATATTTAAAAAAATGATGACTTAATAATAAAAATATAATCTTTTTTATAAAAAAACATATTATTTGAAATTATTAATATATTATTTAAAAATATTAAAATATTATTTGAAATTATTATAATAATTTTGATAATTATAATTATAAAATTATTATATGATAATTTTAAAGTTAAGATATTTGACCTTAATTCTAGTTGATGACAAAGTTCCCAATAATGTGCAAGTTCTAGAAATTCGTAAAATTGTAAATTTCTAGAAATTTCTAAAAATTTCTACATTTCTAAATTTACAATTCTAGAAACTTGGGGCCAGAACAATAGTGTAGCAGGTAGGATTTTTGCACAAGAACAACCTAAATTCTTTTTTTTTCAATATTTTTTAATTTAATTTTTATTTTGATCATAGTGGCTTACATATTGTTGACAATAATATTTTAGGTATATATTTACATAAAACAGGGGGGATTTCCATCACCAATTTGTCCCTCCCTATACCTAAATTCTATCTCTGGCACCTCCTATGGTACCCGCAGGTTCCCCAGAAGTAATACCTGAGCACAGGACCAGGTGTCCATCATGTATGGCCTCAAAACAAGCAACTAAAAAAATTCTAGAAATTTAAATTATGTTGAATCAGATATAGTTAACTATAATCTCATACTTTAAGAGACTTGAGATTATGATGCTAAATATTTTTAGCTAAGTCATCTTACTGGAAACTAATTTTGGGGGAATAATATGAATCTTCTTATATCATGAAGAAAATTATAGAAGAGATAAGTCTAAAGAAGATAAGTGACTAATTCAGTTAAAATAGATAAAAGTTTCCATGAGGACAGGGAAAGTCAGAACAGAAAGAAAAAAGCAAATGCGATTTGAATTTTAGTAGAAGAATCATTAGCACACCCCTTAGACAAACTTTTCCTTACAATGTAGATTAATGAGCTAATCATTGAACTGAATCTATATTCATCGTGGATCACATGACATTCTGTTGAATCAGTATTTGGGTCAGGACATGAAGTTAAGTAAATAGAACTTGGACCAGCTTCATAGACTCATTCTTTTCTTGAACGAGATAAAAAAATGAGCTGTGAAAGATTATAGCTAATCCAGCACATGCAACAGAAAAGCTGGCCATCTCTGGAGGAGGGAGGGCCAATTAGAAACTTTAGCCCCACCTCATCGCCTCTCTAAGATTCCTTTCAGAGACACCAATCTGACCAAACTTCAGGTATACCAGTTTTGGGGTTAATATCACCAGGCTTTAGGGAGGAAGTACGGGTACCCTTTCCCGTATCTTCCTTCTTCCAGGGAGCTGGGTAGCCATAAACATGAACATAAATGCAGTCACCATGTTCATTCCAGGCTAGCTCCATAATCTCACTCTTTTCTTGAACAAGATGTAAACCAAGCCATGAAAGATCATGAGTACACCGGCCCCCATACAGCAGAAAGCTGGCCCTCTGAAGAAGTAGTATATAGGCCAAGCCCTTGCCCAGTCGAATCCATCCATGCCTGATGCCTCCAACACCCAGAATCACTCTTTCCCCAATAGCCCTGCCGTATCACCTGACCCTTATAAACAAATCCTGTGGAGACACCAATCTGACCAGGTATGCCTGTTTTTAGGCTGATATCACCAGGTCTCTTTGGAACAAGTGTGGGCAATAGCCCCCCATTTCTTCCCAAGTCTGGCAGTTGAAATATATGGTCCTAAAATCATAGTATTCGGAATAGTTCTTTGAGTCTATGAACAACTTTATTTACTTTAATGCTGTCATCCCTATAGGAGCATACTCATTTAACATAATGGACATCTAACGAGAGTTTACTAAAACATCTGCCATTGTATTAATGACTTCTTTAAAGAGACAATAATTTTCACAAATAGGTTTGCTACTGTATTTTTTCTTCTTTTTTAAAAAACTTTCTTCTTTACCCTTTTATATTTTTCTCTATTTTTTTCTATAACTTTGCTCTCACTTACCTGGAAACTAATGCATTATGGTCAACTATGTGTAGCATTTTCTTTAAATAAAGTTTAAAAAATAAATATAAAAGAAGTAAACAGAACTCTGGGTTTGCAGTGCCTATATAGCAGATAGGCTACTTGCCTTTCACTTGTCTGACCCTGAATTCAATCCCCAGAATCACCTATAGCTACCCAGTCCTGACAGGTGTTATTTCTGAACACAGAGCCAGAAATAAACACTGATTCATCGAATCTTGGAATATGGATTACTTTGTTTTACCATATATTTCTGCATTTTTCTACAAAACTAAAAAGAAAGGAATAAAGAAAGGGTGGGGGCCAGGGGCCAAGTGGTCTCTGATGCACTGTGGGGAAAAAAATAAAGACAAAACTAAATATCCAAGCTAAAGTCAATAACAATAGAATTAAGAGACCTAAATTTTAACAATCTAAATTTAAATGACCTGTTATACTGTCAGGCCAGGGGTCAAAGATTGGTGGGTATAGGATGCACTCTGGGTTCATTGCTGGAAGGAGATTGACACTGGTGATGGGAATGGCCCTGACTGGCTCTAAATCTGAAATTAAACTATGAAAAAACTCTGTAGATCACAATATTTTCAATAAAATAAATTTTAAAAATATTTAAAAAAAGAAAAAACACTGAGCACAGGTGTTACCCCAACAATTAAATAGATAAATATTATTGAATTTCCAGAAACAATTTGAAATAATATAGGAAATATAATATAGTAGCTTCTTTAAAAAATGTGAACATAGGAGAGCATCTTTAAAAGTCAGGCAGGTTAAGAAGCATTTAATAAATATAAAACATGTTAAGATTATGATGAGAATAATAAAAATGGATTTAAAGTAATATGATGGCATTTTCTAGATTTTCATAACTTCCAAAGTAGCAGGAGTCATTCCTAAATCTGTTTAACAAGAAAAGTGTTTCTTCAAAGTTTAAACTCGGTATATGAGTATAGCAGCAACTTAAGTGAAATGAGCAAATTTATTGATTTCATTATCAACAAGCTATGGTACGTCTAAAAAAAGCAGAATAAATAATGCTGTTGGAGCCTGTTGAAAGGACTATGAAAGTTTTTTACTAGTCTTTAAAACTATGATGTTATGGGATTAATCCACTATTCTAACAACTCATAGTAGAGAGATATATATTAATTTATATCATATAAAATAATTCCTTTTAAATATCCCAATAGAGTCATGGAAAAATTCAAAGGGCTACATGCTTTGTAAGAAGTAGTCCTACGTACACTCACCAATTCATGATCCTAAACCAAAGGTAGCAACCAATGAAAAATTAATCAAATTCTAATTAATCAATTGTCCTCTTACTCGTTTTACAATCATCATAGCTAACTTTACCATAATAATTTATTTTCTTTGGTTAGCATATTACGGACAGAAACTTATCAAGAAAAAATATATTAACCCTGTTATCCCCAACCCCCATTCTTCCTGTGTAACCTTACCTGATGGTAAGACCAACCTATTTCTGGGAAGGGGTCCTTGGTAGGTAACAAAAGAATTGCTTCAGGGTCAGGAAGGGGGTTTGGGGAAGGAGACTGGCAGCAGGAAGAAGCAGGTGTGCTGGCAGGTTGGAGAAGAATTAGGAGAGACAAGGTTGAGAATGCAGGGCTGATTATGGATCCAGCGTAAAAGGTTATGATAGGAGCCACACCTGTTGGCTAGGGCTCTGAGTAAAGGGTTCATGTCTCTTGAAACTTGACTGCTATGAGTCTTTTCCTCGAGGCTAGCCTGAACCCTCAGACCTGCTAAACCCTCCGACCCGCCGACTATAGGGAGTTGCAGGCATGTGGCCTGGGATGGAGGCCCCTACATCCATCTCACCATCATCCAGCCTCCATCCAGGGACTCAATATTTCATATGCTATTCTACAAACCCCCATCAAAAAAGGGAGAGAAGAAAATGAACAGACACTTCCTCAAAGAAGAAATACAAATGGCTAAAAGGCACATGAAAAAATGCTCCACATCACTAATCATCAGGGAGATGCAAATCATAACAACAATGAAGTACCATCTCATGCACAGAGACTGGCACACATCACAAAGAACAAGAACAAGAAGTGCTGGTGGGGATTGTGGGGAGAAAGGAACTCTCATTCTCTGCATAGTCGTGTAGTCCAGCCTTTATGGAAAATATGGAGATTCCTAAAAAAAAATTGGAAATTGAGCTTCCATATTATCCAGCTATACCACTCTAGGGTATAATTTAAGTGCTCTCGATAGAGTTTAAACATTAAAATACTTACTTTCAGGTAATGGAATCAGTGGGGATAAATTTGCTGAATACGCTTCTTTGTAATAGAATGACTGGAAACAAAGCAGGAATAATTGCCTTTGTCTGATGCCTCTACATTTGCGATGTAGAGATTGCCATTTATCTGGAGGACACAAATCTTCGTTTATCCATTGTAATAAATATAGGAAATCATTTAGAAGCCAACGGTAGCTAAGATCATCTAGAAAAAAGTTTGTTAAAGATTAAATTCTTCATTTATAGAATTCACTATGTATTCAAGTAAAAGGCTTATACATATCTAACCTAGAAATAAAATAAAGAAATGGAAGAACAAAACAAAATTTTAATGATTATCTTGCAAACTTGTATTTACAATTTAAGATGGAAATTTGATTAAAAAGTAAAAGTAATTAGCATGCTTATAGTATTAGCATCTTTTAATTAGTACTTTGGTGATATTATCTTAGCTGTATTTATACTAAAAAAGTATATAAAATGATATATCTGTGACCTCAGACACTTAAATTAGCCTCATAAAAATGTTGTTTTTTTTTTAATTTGGGTCACACCTGGCAGAGCTCAGGGGTTACTCCTGGCTCTGCAATCAGAAATCGCTCCTGGCAGGCTCGGGGAACCATACCGGATGCCGGTAATAGACCGGGGTCCTTGTAAAGGGTTGGCCACATGTAAGGCAAATGCCCTACTGCTGTGCTATGGCTCCATCTCAGCCTCATTTCTCCTTTGGATAATTATATTTGCTGATGAAAGCTCCTAAGTAGATTAATAATTTACTATGTATTTATTCCTTACTAGTGTTTATACTTTCTAGTATAGTAGTTATTGTTAATTCCAATATTAATACCAATGTTGTAATTCAAGAAAAACGTAAAATGTCTATACTAGTCTTCTATATAACAGGAATTTTGATGAGTAAACAATACAATACAAATTATTTGCAAATTATATATAAACACATTTTTGAATTATGACTAAGTTAAAAATACAATTAAAAGAATCAATATGGGGCCGGAGAGATAGCATGGAGGTAAGGCGTTTGCCTCTCATGCAAAAGGTCATCGGTTCGAATCCCGGCGTCCCATATGGTCCCCCGTGCTCGCCAGGAGCGACTTCTGAGCATGGAGCCAGGAGTAACTCCTGAGCACTGCCGGGTGAGACCCAAAAAAAAAAAAAAAAAAAAAAAAAGAATCAATATGCACTAGTATGTTATATTAACTAGTAAGTTTCATTACAAGTAAGGGTAAATGTATACTGAAAAATAATGATAAATTAATATACCATTGTTATTAAGAAAATAAAAGCTGGTCATTTTGTTTCATCAATGTTATGTCACAGAGAAGCTCGATGTACCTGGGAAATGGTATGGGGGATCACAAAGAAGGACCATTCCTTTTCCTTCTTTCACTCTGACCTCAGGACGCTCCTCAGGTGGGAAGGGATCAAGATCTAATTATGAAAGCAAGAAGGCAAATACATTCACTCTCTTTTCCATAAGTAGAGGGACTAAATCATAGCTTTCTGCTAATAGCTCATCTCAGTTGGTTTGGTAAAGCTAAACTAATTTGAAATATTCAAGATATTTCCATACCTGAAGGAGAAACCAACTGTGAAGAAAAAATAAAATAGACAGCAAAGATCATCAATTTCTTTCTCTTCAAATTCTCTGCTTTCTTGGGTTCTAATTTTTGTAATTTTTCCTAACTGCTGGAACTCATATTTCTTGACTTAAAGAAATATTTCTACTTTTTAAATCTGTATAATTTACCAATGTTTTGTTTGATATCTGCCTCATATCTTATTCCTTAATTAAAATTTGTTTGCTTTTTTTTTTTTTGGTGGGGTCACACCAAATTATACTCAGGAGTTATTCCTGGCTGTGCGATCAGAAATTACTCCTGGAAAGCCTGGGTTGGGGTTTCATATGGGGTGCTGGGGATTAAAATTTGGTTGGCCATACACAAGGCAAATGCCCTCCGCTGTGTGCTATTCCCCAAGCTCTAAATTTGATTCTTTTAGTATATTATATGTCACAGGAAAGGAATTATTCAAAATTACTGTCTGCATAAAACACTTAAAACCATCTTAAACATTTTGAGTATCTTGGTTATCCCCAATTGAATGCCATACCTATTCCCAAATATTCAGTTGTCACTAATGTGAATAGCAATGCCACCAAATTTTACATGTGAAAAAATATATTTCCTCCATTCTTGAAATTCTTTTGCTTTCTCTCATCCCATTTATAGTAAGAAAATATATCTGACATTTTGCCTCAAATTGTTTAAAAATATGGCTTTTTTTTTCTGTTGCACAGTGCAATCAGCAATTCTGTTTCAAGGTTTATATCTATAATTTAAATTCCCAGTCTCTTACAGGGGCAAAGTTAAATGGTCTTGAGTATTTGGTAGTGGCTAGGTGAGGTAATTCTATAAACCAAGATGATAAATTTCAATACTGTTTTTTAATAATTACCCTCACAATAATAAATTACAAATAATAAATAATTCCAGTTGCACATCAACTTAATATGATTGCTCTTAATTCTACCTCATTCCTTCCAAGTAATCACTACCACATGGACCCTCTTAAAACTTTATTTGAATACTGTAATCTAATTATAAAGTAATAAAATTTTGATTTTTAAATCACATGCCGAGTCCAACTTCACTCCAATGTACAATTTTCTTTCAGGATCAATGCTAACTTATAGTCTTTATGAAAATATGATATATCATCATCCCAAAGAAAATATTTACATTTTAAATAAAAAATCATTAATTTTGTCTTAATTCTTTATATACTGAAGTCTCATTATAACATATATTTTTACCAAACTACAATCACCATTTTAATGTCTCAGTTACTTACATCCAAAGCTCAGGGTGGCCTCAATGCTTCTAACCATCCCATATCTATTTGATGCTAGACAGTAGTATATTCCAGCATCTTTCTGTTTGTCAGGGTTGTTGATAACAAGGTTTCCTCCTACCATACTATACCGATTACTTGTCAGATCAACATCACCATTATTCATTCTCCATCTATAGAAAAAAGAAATAAATAGCATATCAAAGGTGATGATATTCAATGTTCCTGGTTAACATAATTCTAAAACAAATGATGGTACAGCTACAGGGGAAGTCAAATAATTAGCAGAAGGCTTAGAAAAATATTTATATTCACTATATATTATGTATCTCTTGTCTCATTTATAACTTAGCACTAGTATATAATGGTAAATGTTCAAATACATGAATGAATATTTTCTCTTTTCATAAATTATGTTTCCAAAGGACAAGTGTTTCATTACTTTTGTTACATATTGTTTCTAGACATGTAATTATAGTTAATAACACTAATGTACTAGCTAGAATTATGAAAATATATAACATACTTAATGATCCACATAGTAACATAAATATTAATTTCATAACTATATAAAAATAGGATATTGTACAATTACTTAGTAAACTATATTAAAATGTTACTTTACATATTAAATAAAATATCTGATGCAAATATCAAAGTAATTTTTATATGATTTATTTGAATTAGGGTTCTATTCTGCTAACAACATATTCCAACAAGAGATTGTTCAAACAATTTAAAAATGATGAAATATAGACTGGTTATTTTGTGTCCAAGCCACATATTTCAATATATATGAGGAAAAATGACAAAAATAAATTGATTAGAAACTAAATCTAGCTGTATTAGTAAAATTAAGATAAGACTACAGCAGTAGTAGGAGTAGCTATGCCGCTCATTTTCATAATTTTATAATCAAGTGGATAGGAGACTCGGCATGATGACAAAACAATAGCATCATTACTATGTAGATGCCTGAGACATACATTCCTAATCCAAATCCAGGTGAGAGGGAGCAGGGTCAATATTATGGTAGCAGTACACTTTCTTTTGATATTATTTAGTGAGTCACTCAGGATATCAAATCATCATGAGTGAGAAAATATCATAGTACATGTCATGCATATACTACTCTGGAAATGTCAAATTCCACAATATATCCAAATTAGTATGTATTACCCTTAACATTAAATAAATTTTAAAAATATATTGTATTCATTCAATCCATTAGGCAAACTAAAACTAAGGATTACTTGGTATTGTGTGGAGGGAGTGTCTATCAAATTAGAGCACAAAACTCACGTGTCTCTTATCCAGGTAACTACATTAATATGCTAGGCCACATTAATCTATAGATATTTCAGTGTTCATAGGAAGAAGTTGGTAATGTGATTTCCAAACAAAGCTTTGCATTAAAAAAAATTTCGTAACAACATTTTTTAGGAGTGTATGGTGAAAATCTTAACAGCTTGGAGACCAACAACCCTGTTTTAAATCCTGAGCACCACCAGGGGTCACCCTAGAATTCAGAGCTAGGACTAACACCTGAGCAGGACTGCCTGTGGCCAACCTTCATTTTTCTACCCAACCCAGAAAAAAAAAAGCAATATTAATACATATATGTGTGTGTTGATATATGCATATATTTGATCCACTTTTAGCAGTTTTCTCTAACTAAAACTCAGCGAAGCAAGAAATTAGAATGGTGGTTACCAAAAAGAAGCACGGAGAAGAAAATTGGTTGTCGCCAATAAATGTGTATAAACTTAAATGTAAATTTAATCTGACAAATGGTGGTTGTGAGAGGCAGTAAAATTGCAGCACATGCTTATAGAATACTATATGATAACCTTTATTAATACAGTTTTAAGATAGATATTGACTTGCTAATATTTCATGCATGAATGTGAAGGACATCTATCAGAATTTGCCTTGGATATGTTGTCAACACATCTAGATGGATTATAGTGGGGAAAAAATCACAAGTTGTTTTGAAAATCGTAAAACTTGTGTTTCAACACTGAATGTGATTTATTCAATTTAAATATTCAATTATTTAGAACTCAGCTTTCTCTTTTATAAAAGTATGAGCTTAAGACAGAGAGATAGCACAGGGGTGGAGAACTTGTCTTGTATGCAACCTACCTGGACTCTGCTCCTGGCTTCTCATTACCCCCTGAGTGACAGGGAAGCTACCATTATGTAGACCTTAAGGGTAGAATTAAATCTATAAATAAAATATTTTCCAAAAAGTGTTTTTGCCAGGACAATTTCCATATCTAGCCCAAACCAATAAATAAACAAATAAATAAATAAGTGGTATTTTACATCCACAAGAAAAGTTTAGAATTAAAATTAGTCTTGTTGAATGCCAACATTTAATTAAGGCAAGCAATGAAGCACAAGTTTTCCATCAGTCATTTGCTTTATTCTCATGGCACAGTTTTACTGCTGAAATTCAAATTCATTGGACATTGGTTAAATTCTTAACCTTTAACTTTGTATCAAACTAGAAGTGTTGGCATTTTTAAATTTTTAAAACTTTTTAAAATAGGAAAATCCACAGTACAATCACCTCAGGGAATCAGAGAAAAATGTTTATAAAGATTACTCAATAGGTAGAAACAGTGAAGAAATATGTGTACCATGTTGAAAAAAAAAGAGACAGCAATAGGCATTGGCTTTGCGTATTGTAAATGCAGGTTCAATCCTGGCACCATAACCATGAGAACCACTAGCTTAAAGCTACTTCATAGCCACATTCAGTTGTACTCATGGCTTACTCCTTTTCTGTGCTCAGAGATCACTCCTGGAGTTTCTGGATGACCATATGCAGTTCAGGGAAAGTACCCAGGTCAGTTGCATGGAAGACAAGAAATATATTCCATGTACTAAATCTCTGACCCCACTCTGAGTCAATTTCTATATGAACTATGTCAAGTTCTTTGACATAATCTTTGCATATGTGGCATTATCAATGCAATAAATCATGAATTATTTGTATATGGAGGAAATTTTACTAATTACTTCAATAACAAGTACTTTATTTTTAACAACTTATGCATTAATATTTTGTGATGTTCTTGGATTATTTAATAGAAAGTCTTATTACTTTCAATGTCAGAAAAGTTTCATAGTGCTTATCTGTAAACTTTAATCAGATATTCCTTTCTATTTTTCTTTTTGATTTTTAATTTTTGGCTTTTCACAGGGGGGACTTGGTGGTTCTCCTGATTTATTCCTGGCTTGGAGCTTATAAATTGCTCCCAGTAGAGTTCAAACAGCCATATGGTTCTGGGGATCAAGCCTTGGACTCCCACATACAAGCAAACACACCAACCCTTTCAATAACCTTCTCCCAAATTCCTGATATCTACATCATAACAAGTAGTGAGTCACATTACTTGTAAATTGGGAAAGGGCTGGCTCGTGCCCTACAGTTTAATGAAACTTTTCCTTCAGGTGATTCCTCTGGATAAATGGTATTGATAGGTTGTTCCTCAAAAATTGGTCCAAATCCTTTGTCTTCCTCAGAAACTATAAGAAAAGAAACATAATTTTTACATTATAACATTTTATGTAAAAAGAATCTGGATACATTTAAAAAGCAATAAATAATTTTCTCCATTTTTCACTAAAAGAATTTACTTGCCTCATTCTGAGCAACATTATTTTTTGTTTCTTTTTGTTTTTGAGCCACAACCAGCAGTGCTCATGGGTGACTCCTGGTTCTGTGCCCAGGGTTCATTCCTGGTGGTGCTTAGGAGACCATATGGGATGCAGGGGATTGAATCCAGGTCGGCCACATGCAAAGCAAATGCCTAACCTGATGTGCTATCATCCTAGTCCCCTCTGCAAAATATTTAAATTCTCTATTCAAATGATTTTGCTTTTGATCATTTCACAAAAGTATTTTGTGTTACTAGTTTAAAGATCTCCACACAAGTCTTATTTTTTATATTGCTTAGTCTTTTCATATACTTTGTTTTTTGTTTTTTTTTTTTTTTTTTTTTTTTTTTTTTTTTTTGGGCCACACCCGGTGGTGCTCAGGGGTTACTCCTGGCTGTCTGCTCAGAAATAGCTCCTGGCAGGCACGGGAGACCATATGGGACACCGGATTCGAACCAACCACCTTTGGTTCTGGATCGGCTGCTTGCAAGGCAAACGCCACTGTGCTATCTCTCCGGGCCCTTCATGTACTTTTTTGCAAACAATATTTATTTATCTACTTCATTAAATGTAAGGTCCTTTTGATGTATCTGTATTTAGTTTCTCATAAAGCTGTATTTCTTCACCCTAGTTTCAGTTGGTCCTCATATGTTGTCTTAATTCTCTACACACTATCCCTTTTTTCTGTGATTCTTAATGATGTGCCAGAAATAAAATACAATTCTTTGCAAATTCAAGTCCTTTGAGTTATCTCTCTGGTTCTTAATTATTTATAATAGAAAAATTAATATTTTACCTAGCCAGTTTTAATATTTTACTGTACATTAATCAGTATCAGTATGCAGCAATATCTGAATTGGGTGAAAAATTACATTAATATAGTATGTTAAAAATGGCCAAAAATCCATTCATATATATTCATAAAGGAGAACAGGCTTTCTGGAAATAGACAAAAATGAGACAACATATTGAGGACAACAAAATTCATTGTGAAAGGAAAGTTCATAGCAATAGAGAGCTAAATTAATTTAAGATATGAAAAGATGGAGCCAGGTACAGCAATTAGGACACATGCCTAGAATGTACCTGAATTGGGTTGAATTTCTGGCACCACGTGGTCTCCTGAGTACTGAAATGCATAGTCCAAAAGACCCAAAGGCACCACTAGAGTGGCTTTGAATACCCAACACACCCATGATATACTGGGAACACCTAGTACTGCAGATCTTAAGCTGTAGAACAGTCTTGGGGCCATGCTATGAATTGTAGACTGTTAATCATTGGTGGGATTTACAAATCTTCTGAGTATCTCTTGGGAATCCCTCACTTTAAGAAACTTAGAACAAGAAATAAAACCAAAGTAAGTACAAGAAAGGAAACATGATTAGAATGGAAATAAAATTTTTAGAAATAAAAATATACAAAGTCAGTGAAACTGAGTATTTTTTCCAAAGAAAAAACTAGAAAAATAAACCTTTCACAAAACTTATAAAGAAGGCAAAATTCTAATAAATTACATCAGATATGAAATGGAGAGAAGTTACAATATAAATAACAGAAATACAAAATATCATAAGAAACTACTCTGAACAACTTTATTCCACCCTATAAGTAAAAAAAAAAGAAAAACTGTTAGAATAAATCAATTTTCTCATACTAAATCCAGAGGAAATAATGAACCTGAAAGAACAATTATTAACAAATAAAGTGAAGACATAATCATAAAAATTTCTTCTGTCAAAACATAAACCCAGATCAAGATATGTCCAGAAAACATGACTAAAAATAAAAATTATAAACCAATATTCCAGATGTTCATAGATGTAAAGATTCTCAAAAAAACCTTAATCAGATTTAACAGTGAACCATGCACTATCTTTAAGTAGGATTTATTTCTGGGGTGCAAGAGAATCTTAAAAAATACAAATTAGACTTTAACCATATCAACAAAATTAATAATAAAAATAATACAATCGTGGAATTAAGGAGTTGAGGTCATGGATTTGGGGACATATTTCAAAGAATAGGAGATCCAAGTTTGAACCTGGTACACCCATGATTCTTCAAACAAAATGCCATTAATGATCCTTGAATTCTCCAGGTGTGGCCAAAAATAAAAAGAAAAAGAAAAAGAAAACAAGAAAAGTAATATCATATCAATTGATGCAGAGAAAATATTTGCTAAGATTTAGTTTACATTTATAACAAAAAAGTCAACAAAATGAGATAAAAGGACAAATGTCTACATAATCAAACCACTTATATTAATCCATCATAAACAGTGGTGAAAAACTAAAAGACTTTCCTCAAAAATATCAAGCAAGGTGGCCACTACTCAGCACCTTTATTCATATGAAAGTAAAGTAAGTCACAATATTTAGATAAAATGATAATTTAACTTCTTTGACAACTTGAGTCCCTTTAATTTCTTTTTTTTAAACTATCATTTTGCAGACTAGTGATAGTTGATGTGGGAACTTTGTAAACCAAAAATACTGGCCTAAGATATATTCACAAACTTTTGATTTTATATATTCTATTTCCTCTACTTAAAATTAGTTCTATTTAAAATATTTGCAATACTCAAAGGCTCCAGTTACCTTCTATGCCCCTTGGTAAATATGCCTTAATTCCACAAAGGAAATCAGTTAAGACTGAATAATCAGATCAAAGAAATCAAATATACTTTGCATATGTAAGTTCCAGCATTGCAAATTCCCTGAGCAAAGAACTAGGAGTATGTCCTGAGCACTGCTTTGTGTGTTCCAAATAAACAAAAAATTTAAGAAATAAACAATATTAATTGCATTTATTAGGTCAGCAATAAATGTTAAATTGTTTAACTGATAAAGTAAATCCTATGGTTCAACTGTGAATCAATTATGAATCAATTATGTCCAACAAAGCAAAACTTTCAAAAGGACTTAAGTATCTATAAAATTAAAATATTGCTTTAAAATTTAGCATAAAATTGTATAAAATATGCAGAAAAATATGCTGAAATAATTGTACTCAATTTTTTATAGTCATCTGACACGATGATTTGTGGTATAATTGTACAAAAATTTTGGAAAACAAGGTTCCTTTATAAACCCCAAAAAATCATCCTCCGAAATGTTCAAGTGATTTAAACTTGGCCAGTTGCCCTTAATTTTTTATTTTACAGTTTGAAAAAGAAGTAATTTAAACCTTTACCCTTTCATCAACTCACCTCCATGACCATATCTTCTATGCCATGAAAACTCTAAAATGAAAAGAAAAAAATATTTCAATATAAAAGTTCCTCTAAAATGTTCAAATATTATAGAAATAATTGAGATAATGACATTAAGAATTTACTAATAAATTTAAAATAGCAACCTATATTTTCAGTTATATCTCATCTTTTTAATTACTAATTATAGAATATTAATTTCTGATAAAAATAGTAAAACTTCTTAGTATTAATATAATTAGCTTAATATTTTGAAAAATAAATCATAATGTTACTACAAAAGGTTTACAAAGTATGAATGAAGTTATAATATGCAATTTTGCATAATTAAGTACCATCAATATTGTTACACACTGGAGCCAGAATGCTAGACTAATGGTGGCACTTGTTTTGAATCAAGGTTTGACCCTGGCAACCCATATGTTCCCTCAAGTCCACAAGGAGTGATTCCTGAATTCAGAACTAAAAGTAAGACCTAGGCTCTGTTGGCTGTGGCTCAAAAATAACAAACCAAAAATACATTTTTAATGCAAACTAAGTACAATGGAAGGTTATAAGGTTCATGATAGGAGTACATAAAAGGATGGATTTATGTTATTTGACATAAAGGTATTAGAAAAACTCACTGAGAGAAAACATAATGTTTTCATTAAAAAACAAAATGCCCCTCTTCATGTAAGAACTATTTGTTTATCCTCCATATTAATCTTTATAAGATAGAAATATTTTATTTTTGTAATATGCCTGATTTTCCTAAAAATATAGAACCATTTTTTTTTTGATTTTTGGGCCACAACCGGCGGTGCTCAGGGGTTACTCCTGGCTGTCTGCTCAGAAATAGCACCTGGCAGGCACGGGGGACCATATGGGACACCGGGATTTGAACCAACCACCTTTGGTCCTCGATCGGCTGCTTGCAAGGCAAACGCCGCTGTGCTATCACTACGGGCCCAGAACCATTTTATTTATGTACGTACTTAGTACAATGCTATTTTATTTATAATGCTGTGAAAACATTTTTTTGTTTCCTTTCCTTCCCTTTCAAAAATGTTAAGTCACCATGATTTACAGTCAATATGGCATTATGCATACAACACATCAGGCATAAAGCGCACCATTCACTACAACAATTTCCTCCATTATTGTCTCAGACTTTCCAATTCCAGTGTTCCCCTTCATTCCATCTCACTTCCATAGAAAGCTTGATGATATAGATCAATTCTAAACCAATACTGTTCCCTGTGGCCATTTGTTACACCCTTGCTATGCTTATTTATATACGACATCTGAGAGAGATCTTTTTGTGTCTCTATGTCTTCTTCTGAGTTGACTCAACATACAATCCAGTTCTATTCATGTAGCAACAAAATACATGAGTTTATCCTTTCTTAAAGTGAGCAGTATTGCACTTTGTAAATATGTCCATTTCTTTGTCCATTCATCAGTTCTTGGACATATGGGTTGTTTTCAGAATTTAGCTGAAAATCTGGGTTGTTTCCAGATTTATTTGCCAATAAATAGAATGCTTGCTTATATGGGAAATTAATTCTCAGTCAATTGAGAACTGTCAGTTTTTCCAAAAGCCTCAACCAGTGGTTATTCTCATGCCAAATCATTTGCTGTTATTGTTTTGATTTGGGCTAATCTCACTGGTGTAAAGTGATATCTTGTTATTTTATTTTAATTTCAGTAATGATAAATAAAGAACATACTATATCTTCTACCTAATGTTCCTTTGAATGTTTTTATATTCTCTTACACCAATTTTTCATAGTTAATGTTTACTTTTTTGTTTAAATGTTACAAGTATTTTATAAATCTTGGATAATACACATTTGTTATATGTTTCCACCCAGTCTCTTGGTGTGTCTTTTATTCTAATAATCATTTCTCATGTAATAAAGAAGCCTTTAATTTTACATAGCAACATTTGTCTGTTTATTCCAATTTACATTGAACCACGCCTCTAACGTCTATTGCATGTATAGTTCTATCTATGTGTTCCTCAGTCTATGTAGATTATGGTATGATCTCTTGGACCAGTTTGATTTAACTTTCATGTATGATCTGAAATAGGACCCTAAGTTCATTTCATAGCAGTTTTCTAACCACCATTTGTTGAAAATACCTTTTTCTCTCAATATCACATTAGCTCCATTTTACAAATTAGGTGTTAATACACCTGGCCACTGAGCTGTAAATTCTATTGCATTGGTCTAAAGTATCTTATTTCAGTAGATTACTATAAACTTAATTAAAATTTGAGTTAGGAGATAAAAGCTTCCTATCTTTTATTTTACAAGGAGTACTTTGATTGTCTGGCATATTATCATTATTTCACACAAATTACTAGCATTTGATCTATGTCTTTATCATAAATATCATAAATAGAGGAATGGCCTTGTCAGAAGGAGAGAGCCAGAGAAGAAACTCAGCTTCCACTCTAAGTCTGTAAACTCACTGAGCAGATGAATCTCACTTTGCCTAGAGGGTCAAAGCAGGAACAGAGAATCAGATTCTCAACTGCATACAGGACTTAGAAGAAAAGGAAATCATGGCCCCACCAGAAGAACAAAACCAGATATACATCCGTGACCCTGCATTTCTCCTAGTCCAAGAACCCCAACACAGAACATGGAAAACACTACACAGTAAGGGTAACAACGGGGAAACAATACAGGTCTCCACTATGCTTAGAAAATGAAGATGGCAGTTCTCAAGAAACAACAAGTACTAACCACCTATATAGCTTCTCAGATCAGGACTTTAGAGAAGAAATATGGAGGATGTTCAAAGAATTCAAAGAAAGCATGGAACAAACTGAAGCACAATGAAGACTCAAGAAGCTATGAAACTAGAAATGATAACTGAAATAATAAGGAAATAAAATTTATTAAATGAAATGAAGAACTCACTGGAAGATATTCCCAGCAGAGTAATAATGGCTGAGGACAGAATCAATGAGCTAGAAGATAAGCTGCATAACAAATTTATACAACAGACAAGGTTGGAAAATAGCCTTAACTATCAGACAATGAAAAAAAATCCTCAAAGATTGTGAACAGATGAAATAGAACTCTGGGATAAACTCAAACATAAAATTCCCTGGAATCCAAGAGGCTCAGGGGAAAAAAAAATCTCAATAAAAAAAATCATTGGACATTATTGCAGAGGTAAATCCCTGAGGTAAAGAGTGCATTTTAATATATCCTGGATGCCCAAAGAGTACCAGTTGCAAGAGATTCAAAGAAAGCACCCTAAGGAACATTTTAGTCACAATGATGAGTACTACAGATAGGGCCCAATAATACCAAAGGCAGTAATATTAAAAAGAAAAATTACAAAGAAGCATCCTTAAGAATTATAGCAGATTTATCAGAAGAACCTTCAAGATGCAAAGGCAGTGGTGGCATAAAAAGGAAAAATTCAATGATATGAATGCTCACCAAGAATATTTCACCCAGCCAGATTTACATTCAGGCTTAAAGAAAATATACACAGTTTGCTGGATATCCAACAGCTTAGAAACGTTACCAACCTTAAAAGAAGACCCAAACCAACCTTAAAAGAAGAACTGAAGGATCTACTTCAAGACAAGACAGACTCAAGTAACACATCAAGCTCCTACAAAAAGATGACACTTAGTTCCATGACAATAATCTGTTTTAAAATCAATAGATTAAATGTACCAGTTAAGAAATACAGAGTGGGGTGGGGATAAAAAAAATACAGAGTGGAAAAATGAATTAAAAAATTTAATTTAGCATTTGACTGCCTAGAATATTAATAGAAAAACACACTGGAATACTTGGAGCAAATAGAGACTAAAAGTGAAAGTTTGGAGAACAATCATTCAAATAAACAACTCCCTTAAAAAGATGTGGTGGCTATACTAAAACCAGAAGAGACAGAGTTTAGACTTAAAAAGATAATAAAAGACATAAATAGATATTTCTTACTAAGCAAAGTGAACAAATTTATGTCTTTTTAAGATGGGCCAGCATACTACTTAAAACAACTGCTGATAAACTTGAAGAAAGACATCAAAAGCAACAGAAAAATAGTGGGAGATTACAATTCTGTCTTATCACACCCTGATAGGTAAACTAGGCTAAAACTTAATAAAGATATACTGGCTCTGGCTAAATATATAGAGAGCTCTTCATCACCAGAAACCTGGATATACATTTTTCTCCAATGCACAAAGACATTCTCCAAGATAGACCACATTCTGAGTCATAAAACAGACCTCCATAAAATGAAGAGGGTAGAAATTTTTCCTTCTATCTTGTTTGATGATGAAGTACTGAAAATAGTGATGAATTTCAAGCAGACATGGAGAAATAATTTTAAATTTTGGAAATTAAACAGTTCACTGCTGAACTGTTGATATATGACAGTTGAACTGGATAACTCCGAGGTTTGAATTCTTTCAAACCTTTAAAGAGAAGCTACTGTCAAGCATCTTCAAGCTTTTCCAGGAAATTTAAATAACAAAAACACTCCCAAATCATTTCTATGATGCTAAAATTATGCTGATGCCAAAAAAAAAAAAAACTGGACATGCCACCTAAACACACAACTTGGACATGGCCTCCTGTCATGCCAGGTAAAAAGGAAAGAATTTGGTGACCAGAGCAGCACTTGCTGGTCCACAAAGCCCCAAACAGCAGCTGGGACCAGCTGACCTTTGCGAACCTTGCAGCACTATATATCTAAGATATATAAGGAACTGATTGAACTTGAAAAGAAAAATATCATCTAACCCCATCAAAAATAGGGGAGGAGAAATAAACAAATATTTCCTTAAAGAAGTAATATAGAAGACCAAAGGGCACATGAAAATATGCTACATATCACTAATCATGAGTCAGATGCAAATCAAAACAATGAGGTATCTCACACCACAGAGACTGACACACATCACAAAGAAAAAGAACAACCAGTTCTGGCTTAAATGCAAAGAAAAAATGAATTCTTTCACTGAATTTTGGTGAAAATGCAGAAGGGTCCAGCTTTTTTTTTTTAATATGGACATTCATAAAGAAACTAGAAATTGAGCTCCATATGATTCAGCCATAGCACACCTAGAAATATACCGAATGAACATTCTTTTTTGTTTGGTTTTTGGTTTTTGGTTTTTGTGTCACACCCGGCATTGCTTAGGGGTCACTCCTGGCTCTACACTCAGAAATTGCTCCTGGCAGGCTCAGGGGACCATATGGGATGCCAGAATTCGAAACACCATCCTTCTGCATGCAAGGCAAATGTCCTACCTCTATGCTATCTCTCTGGCCCCATAGTGTACATTCTATGACTGAAACCCAACAATGAACAATTTTGTAATTACAGTTTGTAAATAAAGCAATTGATAAAAAATATTATAATAAAATATTATAATAAAATGTCCCAAACAGTTTTAAAAACTATGTTTAATCTGTACATTGCTTTGAATGTTTTTGTCATTTTGACAATAATTCTTTTTCTTTTTCTTTTTTCTTTCTTTTTTTTTTTTGGTTTTTTCGGGCCACACCCATTTGGTGCTCAGGGGTTACTCCTGGCTAAGTGCTCAGAAATTGCGCCTGGCTTGGGGGGACCATATGGGACGCCGGGGGATCGAACTGCGGTCACGATCTTTCCTTGGCTAGCACTTGCAAGGCAGACACCTTACCTCTAGCGCTACCTCGCTGGCCCCAATCATCCTTTCTCTAATTTGACAATGATACTTCTTTTTAGGGATTGTGTTTCCACCTCTTTGTCTTTTATTTCTTTCAGTAGTGAATTATATAGATTTCTTTATATGGCTATAACTTTTTTTAAAAAAACTAATTTCAAATTTTGTGATATTTTTTCTATATTTAGGCCCTTATCCCTCTTAGTTCTCTATTCTCATTTTGATGGCTTAAGGAACCATATAAGGATTCAGGTATTTAACACAGATCACCTGCAAGCAACACTGTGCCTTACCTGATGTACTATCATTCTGATCCCATTATTCGGTTATCTTGAGGCATAATAAGAGTAAAAAAATTTCTTTTAATATTTTAATATTAATATTTTAATATTTTATTTCATTGTTTCCAAATAAGAATGCCAGATATTTCTGAATTTTATATTTTATATTTTATATTTTATAGCATGTTATTTAACTCAAGACTATTGTTTTTATGATTTTTATTTTGATGATTTCCTTGGTGTTCTCTGAATATAATACCAGGTCACCTGTAAATGGCAGTAATTTGATTTCTTTTCCAATCTGGATAAAACTCTTTTGTGCCTAATTGTTAAAGCTACAAATCCCAATACTATATTGAATAAGAATAGGCAACATTGTTTTCTGCTTGAAACCAAGAGAGAAGGCTTCCAGTTACTCACCATTCATTATGATGTGTCCATAAATTGTTAGCCACAAAAACTCTGTTGTTTTGTGGTTAATGGCTTCAACTGTATTAAAGAAAGTCTCTTCTATCTCCATTTTATTGAGTGCTTATTGAGGTTGGGTGTTTTAAAATACTTCCTTCTCATGAAATTTGTATGACTGAATGGTATTAATTTTTCTTTGTATTGTTATGACACCATTAAATTGATTGACTTGTGAATCGTAAACCATCCTTGCTTCACAAGGATAAATTATATTAATAATGGGTTTTGTATTTTTCTGCATTGTTGTATTTAGTTATTTTGCTATAATTATCTTTTTTTCCTTTTATTTAAACACCATGGTCATAGAGTTGTTAATGGTTCTGTTATGGCCTTACAATGAAACCACCTTAACAGATCTACATTTCCCAAAAAAGATGTCCCAGTTTATCACCTCTCTCCCCCCTTATCTCTCTGTCTCTGTCTCTCTCTCTCCTTTCTATGCCTTCTTCCCCTAGTTTGCCCTTTTAGACACTGTAGTATGTACTTTTGATAAGAAGGATACTTTTGCTTATTACTTTATTTCTATTCAAAAACAAATTCTTATCCAGTGTAATCAATTACAATTATCATTCTCTTAGTGGTCCCTTCTCTACCCCAACTGTACCACTCCACAAATTGCAGTAAGCTCCCTACCATAAACTAGTCCTCCTGGCTCTCATCTCTATTATTATTATTATTACAATACTATCATTTTTTCTTACATACCACAGATGAGTGAGATTATTCTGTCTATCCCTCCCTCTCTTATCCAGTGTAATCAATTACAATTATCATTCTCTTAGTGGTCCCTTCTCTACCCCAACTGTACCACTCCACAAATTGCAGTAAGCTCCCTACCATAAACTAGTCCTCCTGGCTCTCATCTCTATTATTATTATTATTACAATACTATCATTTTTTCTTACATACCACAGATGAGTGAGATTATTCTGTCTATCCCTCCCTCTCTGACTCATTTCTCTTAGCACAATAATCTTCATATCCATCCATGTATAAGTGAATTTCATGATTTCATTTTCCCCCACAAGCTGCAAAGTATTGCAATATGTAAATGGATCAGAGTTCTGTTAGACACTCATTTGTTCTCTGAAATTTGGGTTATTTCCAAATTCTGACTATTGTAAATAGTGGTACAATAAACACAGGGAAGTAGATGGCTTATATGTATTGTGCTTTTGGCTTCCTTGGACATATCTAAACATATTGCTAGACCAAATGGAAACTCAATTTCTAGTTTACGTAGGAATTATCCATATTGTTTTCCCTAAAGTCAACTAATGATCATCAGTAGCTGAGAGTCCCTTTCTCCCATATCCTCACCAGCAATAATTGTTATTTTTTCTTTGTGATGTATGCCAATCTGTGTGATTTACCATACCCAAGATGATATCTTATTGTTCTTTTGATTTGCCTTACCCTGATGGTTAGTGATATGGACCATTTTTTCATGTGTCTTTATGACCAGTTCTCCTTTGAGGAAACACTGTTCATTTCTTCTTCCCATTTTTGATGGGTATAGTTGTTTTTTTCTTGTTTTGGTCTACAAGCACCTTAGATGTTAACTCCTTATTAGATTGGTATTGGTGAATAGTTTTTCACATTTGCTGGTTAGTCTTGATATCCTAGTTACCATTTCCTTTGGGGCACAAAAGTGTCAATTTAATGTACTCCTATTTGCTTATCTTTCCTTCCACTTGCTTAGCCACTGGTTTCATCCTTGAAGATGCCTTTAGCTTCAATCGCACAGAGTCTTCTGCTTACATTTTCCATTATGTATCTTACAGTTTTATGTTTGAGATCAAGGTATTTAAGCCATTTTAATTTGACCTATTTGCACAGAGGTCTGAGCTCACTCTTTAAACAGAGGTCTAAGTCCACTTTTTGATGGTAGTTTACCAATTTTCCAATACCACTTGTTGAAGAGGCTTTCCTTGCTCCACTTTTTATTTCTTGCCCCTTTATCAAAGATTAATTGATGTAGGAGTCAGTCTCAGAATATTCAAATTAATTCCATTAATGTAAAGGTCTTACTTTATTACAGTACCATGCAGTTTTAGTGACAACTGCTTTATAGTATAGTTCAATGTTGGGAGAAATAACATGGCCCATCTTCTTTTTCCCCAAGGATTACTTTAGCTATTCCTAAACATTTGTGGTTCCCAATAAATTTAAGGAGCATTTGATCCACTTCTATGAAAAAGGTCATCGATATTCTTATAGGAATTGCATTTTATCTGTACATTACTTTGGGGAGTATTTAATTTAATGATATTAATCCTCCCATGAGGAGGGAATAATTTTTAATTACCTTGTCTCTTCTTTTAATTCTCAAAGAAGTGTTTTATACTTATCTTTGTAAAAGGCTTTTTACCTCCTTGGTTAAATTGAATGTATGTTACTTGATTTTTTTAAGCACAATTATGAGTGGGATTATTAATATCTTTCTTCCTTTAAAATATTTGTACATAGAAAAGCAATGGACATTGTGCATGTTAATTTAATAGACTTCACTTTACTATACAAGCATATTTTTTTCTTGAAGCTTTGTTGTAATCCTTAAAATATCCTAGTTATAGTATCATACTCTCTGCAAACAAGGAGGGCTTGCCTTCTTCCTTTCCTATCTGAATACCATGGACGTTTTTCTTGACTAATTGCTAAGGCAAATACTTCCATAATTATATCAAATAGAAGTGGTGATAGGGAGCAATTTTGGAGAAAAGGCTTTTAGTTGTTCCCCATTACGGATCTTTGCAATGGGCTATGTTAAATAGCTTTGACTATATTGAGAAAAATTCCTTCAATTCCCATCTTCTTGCATTTTTACCATGAACCTTGTCAAAAGCTTCCTCTGCATCTATTGTTATATTTGTATACTTGTGTTCTTACTTTTATTAATATGTATATTATAATGATTGCCTTGGGTATGTCAAACCATCCTTGCATCCTGTGAAGAATCCTACTTGTTATTCGTGTATATCTTTCTTAATGGTTTGTTAGATTTAATTTTCTAGTATTTCGTTGAGGACCTTTGCAACCTATAGTCATCAAGGAATAAAGGAATATAGGCCTGTAATTCTCTTTTGTGTGTGTAATTCTCTCTATTTTGAAATTAAGTTGATGTTTGATTCAGAGCCATAGCACAGTGGTAGGGCATTTGCCTTAAAAGTGGCCAATCCAGGACAAACCTTGTTTCGATCTATGGCATTCCATATGGTCCTCCAAGCCAGGAGAGATTTCTGAGCACATAGCCAGGAGTAACCCCTGAGTGTCACAGGGTGTGGCCCAAAAAGGAAAAAAAAAAACAGAAAAGAAAATGTTTGGGAGTATTTCTGTTAATTCAGTTTCCTGGAAGAGCCTGAAAATGTCTGGTAGTGTGTTCTTTTTAAAGGAATGAAAAAATTCACTAGTGAATCCATCTAGATCTGGGCTTTTGTTATTGAATTCTTTTGAACACTTTTCATTTCCTCAGCAGTGGTTGGTCTGTTTGATAGATATTCCAGATTATCTTGTTTCAACCTTGAGAAGTTATAGAAATCAAAATTAGTAATTCATTTTTTTTCAGGTTCCCTTGCTTTGTGGCATAAAGATTCTAAAAGTCATCTTGATAACCCTTTAATACCTGTAGTATCTATAGGGGAAATTCCCTTTTCACTTCTGATTCAGTTATTAAGTTTCTCTCTTTCTTTGTGTGTCTTGCTAAAGTTTTATTGATCTTACTTTTTCAATGAACCAAATTTAACTTTCATTGGTCTTTGTTGTTGTTTTTTTGGTGTCCATTTCATTGATTTCTGATCTATGTTTTTATTATTTCCTTCTGCCTACTTTCTTTTGGCTTTTTTGTTGATCCTTTTCCAACTTCTCAAGCTCTTCCATTAAATTATTTATATAGGCCTTTTCTTCCTTCTTGAAGAATGATTGAAAAGCTATAAATTTTGCTATATTGCTTTGCTGTATCACACAAATTATGATAATCCATACCTTCATTCTCATTTGTTTCCAGAAATCACTTGATTTCCTCTTTGATTTCCTCTCTCATACTAATTGTTCAGTAGTGAGCTATTTAATTTCCAGGTGTTAAAGTTGTTTCTCCATTTCTGTTTATAATTCACTTCCATTTCCAAGCACCATAGTCTGAGAAGGATAGGTTGATACCATTAGATCCTCTTGAGTTTATGGGGTATGTAAATGAACCAACCAGCATGTTATATGATCCACCATGAAAATGATCCAACATTCTTGAAGAACGTTCCATGTGCAATAGAAAAGAATGTATAATCAGGGACCAGAGCAGTGGCACGGTGATAGGCATTGCCTTGATCGCCACTGACCTAGGACAGATTGTGGTTAGATCTCCTGGCATCCTATATGGTCCCTCAATCCAGGAGAGAGATATGAGCACATAGCCAGGAGTAACCCCTGAGTGTCACCAGGTGTGGCCCAAAAACCAAAACAAACAAACAAAAATAATGTATATTCAGCTTTGTGGGGACGAAAAGCCCTATATATGTCTATTAAACCACTCTTTTTATACCTTAATTCAAGGCTAGTATATCCTTGTTAAGTTTTAGTCTTTCTGATCTATAAAGAGAAGACAAAAAATGTTGAAATCTCCCAGTATTATTGTGTTGTTAGTGATGTCATTCCTCAAATTTATTAGCAGTTGTTTTAAGTATTTTGTTGGCCCTTCATTGGGTACATATATATTCAGGAAGGTGATTTCTTCCTCCTGTTCATGTCCTTTGATTTTTAAGAAATGACCCTCTCTGTTTCTTACAGCCTTTTTAAGTCTGAAGTCTGTGACATCTGACTACCCATAAATGATGGCTACCCATCATTTATTACAGAGTTATGTGCTTGTGGGTATAAGGTGATTATAGTTATATACTTTCATGAAAGAAAGACTTGATCTTTGGATTTTGGTCATTTTCTTCTTGCCCATGGCGTCTGTCACTTTGCGTGGATAGCAATCAATTCCAGCCCCCAGGGAATAGCTGTAGGGACAGTCTGAGGTACCATCATCAATTTTCTTGATGATGACCGCTTTGCGTCCTGAGTAGCATCCAGCTAGGACCAGGACCACCTTCCCTGTTTCATAAACTTGCCCATTTCGACAGCAACCACTCCAGCCTACAGCAGAAAGCGGTAGTGGTAATTTTTAATGTTGTGTGGCTCCTGTGCTTGAAGTGTGTGGCCCTGGAATGAGGCAGAGAGACTGTGCTCTTTTATGATGACTTGCCTGAGTTTAAAATGGTCCTTTTGATTCAACATGAGCTGCCCACTGCCACTTGCAGTTGCTGGTTTTTGCTTTTATCTATCTAAGGGCCAATCTTTTCTCTTCATGAAGGAACCTTATTTCAATTTAGGCTGGGCATGAGTTGTGAAAACACAGCCAAGTTAGGCAAAATGATGTCCACAAGCAGAGCAATTCTTAGGCGTCACTCCAAAGGTGGGCATCTGTAGTAGCCATTCTCACAGTCCATGCTACTTTTTTCTGTCAATAAGATCAGATCATGGTGTGCATTTCCTCAGTGCCTCAACTTCACTCCCTAATGTCCACATCTTGCAAACTTGACCAAGTCAGCATGCACGCACTAACTGTGTCATGTCACCATTTTCAGACTTGTACAGCAATCTTCTAGGAGCTTGATTTTCAATCTGGTGATGGGCATTGTTTAATCTGACAGCCCCACATTATTGTATTTTAAAATTTTCAAATGTTTTTAATGATCTACATTAAATGTAGATGTATTGTATCTACATCAGAGATGTAAGTCTATAATTTTCTTTTTTTAGTATGTCTATGTTGCTTTGTTATGAAGATATTATTTGGCTCATAGAAGCTGGGATGGTTCCTCTCACTTAATCTTTCTGGAACAGTCTGAAATGATTGAAAGTAGGTCTCTTTAGAGACCTAA
Organism: Suncus etruscus; assembly: GCF_024139225.1. Classification (NCBI taxonomy): domain Eukaryota; kingdom Metazoa; phylum Chordata; class Mammalia; order Eulipotyphla; family Soricidae; genus Suncus; species Suncus etruscus. The sequence goes on along the minus strand of NC_064858.1, from coordinate 12,154,070 downwards.
AGAAACAAACTAGTAAAAACATATGAGCCTATATTTTTGTTTGTGAGATATAGCCATCCAAACTTTGATCATTCCTGATCAAGTTCAACTGTTTCCTCTTGGCTTAGTTTATACAGGTTATAAAAGTCCCAGATGTTATTCATTTTTCAACCATCTCCAATTTCATGGCATAAATATTTACTATTTTATATTATATTATATATCATATTAATATATTATACTGTTTTATATTTATTATTTTAATAATAATTCCTGAACAGAATTCTTTTATGATATATCCCTTTAATATTTGAGTTAATTTATAAGAACCTTTATGGGGGTTAAAGTGATAGTACAATTGATAGGGCACTTCCTTTGCATACAGCAGACCCAGGTTTGAGCCTTAGAACATCATATATCACCCTGAGCACTGCCAAGAGTAATTCCTGAGCACAGAGGCAAAAGTAGCCCCTGAGCATCAGCAGGTGTGATACCAAAATAAAAAAATCTTTTTTCTTTCCTTGTACATCTAGATAATAGCTTATCAATCCTGTATATTCTTTCTAAGATTTTGGTTTTATTGGGTTTTTTGAATTTTATATTTTCAATTTTTTTATAAGACTGACAAGCAAATAATAAAAATTAAAGTATATTAATTTTAAATGACTCAATGAATTTATATAAGCAGCTGAAAAACCTATTACGAATACATATATGTATAAACGAGGTTTAACCTTCATATTTAATGGTGTATACAACATAATGATAATTTTTGTTTATCTTTCCAAATTCTACAATAAATGGTCTCAAATTGAAATTAGCCAGATCAGGGACATTTACTGAACATGATTTGACAAATTCTACATAGCAGGGAACATTTTTCTCTTTCTAGAGATACAGATTTTAATACCACTATATATAATTGACTATACCTTAAGACATTTAAATGGAAAGTAAGAATAAAAAGTTAGTTTAAGTTCATTACAGTGTCAAAAATTAACTCAGCAATATCATGACTATACATGTTTATTATATTAAAATAAGTTAAGTAGTATATAAAGTTATCATATAAGTTAAGTATTATATACAAAGAATGTGTCTTACCTGATAGGGATAGTGCAGAAGATAATAGTATCACAAATTGACTGACCATCAACCACATGTTCATTTTGTATTCAGTAGAAATCAAGGTGAATTTTCCAAAATGAAGTTAGCTGTGATAACTGGATAATTTTTACGCCTGTATCAAGAAAAGAGGAAGAGAGAAAGTAAGGAAAGAGGAGAAAGAAGTCGTTAGTATAAATTATAAATGTTCACAACTTGTAGCTAGCAACGTTATAATATTATGCTTCTTATTTATAAAAAATGTGATTACGTAAATACTTCTTTTTTTTATTTTTGGTTTTGGATCACATCCGACCGTGCTCAGGGTTACTCCTGGCTCTGCACCCAGAAATTCTCCTGGCAGGTTCAGGAAACTAGGAATCGAACTGGCTTCAATCCAGGGTTGGACACGTGCAAAGCAAATGCTCTACCACTGTGCTATCTCTCTGGCCCCTATTACTTTTTAATGAAAAGATACAGTAATAGTCAGGGGTTCTACTTCCCAGTGATGATATTGCAGGAACACAGAAAAAGCAGTAAATAGGTGGCTCAGTGTTTGAAATATTTAATATTTGAATATTATAATTCTTATATGTAAGGTAATATAGAATATTCATATAAATTATGATTACAGCATTTCAAACATGTTCATAGAAAAATTGTATCAATAAATATGAATATAA